>NC_143583.1:208459930-208828371 GCF_048544385.1 Mastigoproctus giganteus
ACATTGTAACCTTTCTGGAAGGTTATGCTATCTTTTATTCATTTGTATATTTTATGGCATGGTTGTGGTACACCACAGCCTTAGCCACTTTTGAGCCAATAAAATCCAAATCATACAAAACAGTATCATACGTCATACTGCGAGTAATCTGTGCCATGTGAAGTAGGGCATAGCTTGCAACACTCTTCTACATTTCTGCCAATTGATGATTAGTTCTTTTTTTTCCTTTATACTCCGGCACGACCACCAAGTCAATAGAGTTTGCATTATATCATCAATACAAATGTTAATTGTATTTAGCAGTCACAGGCTTTAACCCCTGTCCAGTAAAAGAGCACGTGCCGCTGCACTCATGCTCCTGACCACTTGGCTACATCAGTTCTTGTCTTTATTGTGCTGCTTTTGTTTATGATTCTAATAGGGAAGGTGGCACTAAGGTGGACAATCTGATTCAACATATAATGAACTCAGGATTGCTGTGGATGCATTCAGAAAGTCCCCAGTGCACAGACTGTATATTGAAGCACTGTTATTCCTTCAGAGAAAAAAGGCTATTATGGAATTTTTCTGCAGAAATTCAGTCTTCCTTCTCATCGTATTTTGCCATACTTGTTTGACAAAAAGTGGGTCACCAACTACAGAAATATATCCAAAGCAAATTAGCCTGAGATCAGAAGGTTATGTGAGTTTGTGGAAAATTGGAAACTACACTTTTGCAATATATATATCAAAAAACAGATATTCAGTCCCTGTACTACTTGCTGCCCTGTGATGAATACTTTTGAAAATAGGGAAAACAGTACCTAGCTAACTATATGCAGTTGGCACATAGAATAATGCACATTTTACTGATTATGTACTGATCGGTTTAAAACTGATACTGTTGTGGGCACAGCAGCAGCAATCTTTCCACTTCCATCTCTGTGCATATATCAGTTGTGCAGCATTTTCACTGCTGAGCTCTTTGCAGTTCAATTAGCAGAAAATATTGATGTCAGTATCAAGTATATATGTTGTTGCCTTGCTCATTGTAATCATTGCCTTACAGAATGGCACAGCATTACATCTTGTTCTGAAGAAAATTTGCTTTTGATTGATAGATATAACTTTGGGAAAACAATTTCATCATTACCTTTTGCTGGATTCCTGTGTGTGCGCGCGCGCGCGCGCACACACACACACACACACACACACACACACACACACACACACACAGTGTTAAGAATAAATGAACAGATGAAGTGCTCCATCTACCACAGATTTGACTCACACGAAATCACCATTTCATGACTGTTGGTCTGTCATCCACAAAAGCTATATAAACCTGTGGACATTATGATGGGAAAGACTAATAAATTCAAGCAATTAAAACATGAAGCACAGTTATTGGGCTGAAATTTCCAGGCAAACAGATGAGTTTTCATTGCCATGCTGTACATTGGTTGTTGTTGTTGTTGTTATTTAGCTTAACGACACAAGGGCTACTGAGGCCAAATTGTGTCTGTTCATAGTTTATTTAGTCGAAATATAGCACTGTTGGTGTTAAATTAAATACTCCTATATAGTCCAATACGTTTTAAAAATATTACAAGTTCATTTATGTTTGCTTCATTTCCCAGGATATGAGTTAAATCATGTGAGAGGTTCAGCCTAGAGACTGACTGAAAAGTGTTTGACCGTATGGTTGAATATAGGGGACAATCGAAGAGGAAATGCCTAACAGTAAGTTGACTGTCACAGGATGAACACTGGGGTGGATCTTCTCCCAGTAGCAGGAACAGATGAGTATGATGAGTGTGTCCAATTCTGAGTCTTGCCAGTACTACTTCCTCTCGTCTGTTTTGTCGAAAGCCTGAGAGCCACAGCTTTGGTTCTTGCTTTATCTGGTAAAGTTTATTGTTGGTGTTACTTTTCCAGATCTGTGACCAATTGTCATAACTTGCTTTGCGAATAACAGGCTTATAATCAGTGTAAGGAACCTGAAGATGTTCTGGGCCAGCTGGATGAGGATTTTTAGCTGCAAGATCCGCACTTTCATTTCCCGGAATACCAGAATGGCCAGGGATCCAGCAAAAACTGATTGATTGATTAGACACACTGCAGGAAAATAGCTGAGAATGAATGTGTTTCAAGGTAGGATGAGAAGATGAAAAATTCTTCCTTATGGCAGAAACAGCACTGAGCGAGTCAGTGTAAATTATGACAGGTGAGATGGAAAGTTCAATAATTTTACTGAGTGCTAATTTGATGGCATATAATTCGGCTGTGAAGACGCTGCAGACTAATGGTAGTGAAGCTGTAACCGTTAGAGAAGGAAAAACTGCAGCTGCACCAACCGCAGTAGCTGTTTTGGATCCGTCAGTATAGACTTTACAGGCATGGGAGTTCAGAGTAGTGTGAGCTAAGTGCAACTGCCTGATATTAAAGGAAGGTACAGTATTCTTTCCCCACTCCAAAAAATGTGTATCGTGGGAGGAAGAAACGTATGTCCAAGGTGGAACAGGAGCAGTTGTGTTCTGAAAAATATCGCTTAAATTGATATTCCAACTCTGAGAAAGCTCTTTAATCCTTAGTGAAGCAGGTCTGTTTTCATTTGGCTTGCTGTCATATATCAAATCCCACCGAGTATTATAAAGATACTCCCAACTGGGGTGAGATGGAAGACTCTGGATCTTAGCAGCATAGTGGAGCAATAATGATTTCCTACGAAGATGTAATGGAGGATCGTGTGCTTCGATATAGAGACTCTGGATTGGAGAAGTCTTAAAAGCGCCCAACGCAGTCCTGAGAGCACTGTGCTGGACAATATTTAGACGTTGTAAAGTAGTGCTCCTGGCAGAGTCATACACCGGACAACAATAATCTAGCCGTGACCGGATTAAAGTTCTATAAAGGTGCAATAGTGTATACCGATCAGCGCCCCATGACATAGCCGAGACTGATCGCAGTATATTCAGATGCTTTAGACATGTATTTCTTAAATGAGAGATGTGAGCTTGAAAATTCAGCTTGCTATCTAATATCACTCCAAGGAATTTAATGGTACTTACAAGCGGGATTGGAATATTGTTTATTTGTAATTCCGGATCGGGATGGAGAGTTCGTTTCTTGCAAAAGTGGGTGAGAGTGCATTTCTTTTCTGATAGTTTGTAGCCATTCCGTGAAGTCCACGATTGTATTTTGGTAATAGCAAGTTGGAGCTGCCGTTCGATGGTGTTCATACTTTGAGATCGACAAGAAATTGTAAGGTCATCTGCGTACATGTAAGTTTCAACAGTTTTTGGGATGTCTCGTGTTATGCTGCTAACTCGGATTGAAAATAGTGTTGGACTAAGTATCGATCCCTGCGGGACTCCTTCTTCCTGAATGTGAAATGCAGAGAGTACATTTTTATATCGGACCTGAAAAGAACGCAATTGCAGAAAATTTTGAATTATTTTCGGCAAATGGCCCCTAAGCCCCAAGTGGTAAAGGTCCATAATAATCCCATGACGCCATGTAGTGTCAAATGCCTTTTCAAGATCTAGGTTGACCATGACAAGATGTTGTTTCATGACAAAGGCATTGCGGATATGAGATTCGGCTTTGATAAGCACGTCCAGCGTTGATCTATTCTTCCGAAAGCCATACTGATGATCTGGAAGGAGATTTTGTGACTCCAGGATGTAAGTAAGCCTAGTGTGAACCATTCTTTCGAAAACTTTACCCAGGCAGCTCGTAAGAGATATTGGCCTATAGTTTTCAACACAGGAATGATCTTTTCCTGGTTTTGGTAAAGCAATAATGAAAGAATGACGCCAGGAGGAAGGATAGGCATTTTCGGAGAATATCCGATTATAAAAGATTAACATGGTACTCAAATCTTCTTGAATTAAATGTTTCAGCATAACATAATGAACTCCATCTGGGCCTGCAGCACTGTTTGAAGATCTGTTTAACGATTCTTGAAGTTCTATGAATGTAAAGGGTTGGTTGTACGGGAAAGAACGGTTCGTGAAAAAGTTGATTTTATATCGTTCTGCACTAGTTTTGATGTTCTGAAATGTGGACCCATAGGAGGCAGAAGCAGAGATTGTAGCAAATGATTCAGCAAGTGCATTAGCAACTTCTTCAGCTGTAGATAGGTCTTTCCCTTTCCAATGAAGTATTGGAGAGGGCATACGAGCGAATTTCCCATTTAGTGCCTGTATTTTTTTCCAAATGAGGCGTGTGTCGGTGTCTTTTGTGATTGTTGAGGCAAAAGCGATCCACGAGTCTCGTTTCGCTTTCCGTCTAATCTGCCTTGCTTTTGCTTTAAACCTTTTATAAGCAATGAGGTTATTAGTGGTGGGATTCTTACGGAAATTATTCCAAGCTCGGTTTTTTTCCTGTTTGGCAGTGAAGCAATCTGCATTCCACCAGTGATTTCGGTGATTGTGATATGTCTTGGATTTTGGAATGTAAGTATTTGCTGCAGTCAGAATCTGATTGGTGATGTAAGTATTTACATCATCAATAGGTTCTTTTTTAACGTAAGATCTGTCTAGAAGTATTTGAGCAGAATAGCCATCCCAGTTCGCCTTTTTAAACTTCCAAGAGGATCGTTTATCAGGATTTGGTGTTACTCCTGTTTGTAAGGAGCAAATGATCGGAAAGTGGTCACTGCTAAAAGGATCAGTTAATACAGACCATGTCATGATTGGAAAGATGGAAGGTGAGCAAACTGACAAGTCAATTTGAGAAGTAGATCCTGTAGGTAGGTGGATGTAGGTAGGAGATCCAGAGTTTAATAAATTTAGGTCATTATTATATATAAATTCCTCGATCAACTTGCCTCTTCTGTCCATTGTAGCTGATCCCCACAATGGATGGTGGCCATTAAAGTCACCGAAAAGACAAATTGGAGTTGGAAGTTGTGCGATGAGGTTGTCAAGTTCTGATTGGGCCAGTGATAGAGATGGTGGAATGTAAATCGAAACAATGGTAACTGAAATACCAACTGCAATCCGAGCTGCCACAGCTTCTAGGCTGGTTCTTAATTGGATCGGTCTGGACGGTATGTTAGTATTTACAAGAATGGCTACTCCTCCACGGGCAGGAGACTCTGGGCTTCTGTCTCGTCTGTATATCATAAAATTTGAGAATTTCGGCGAAACTTGGGGTGACAAGAATGTTTCCTGTAGGCATATACCTATGGGGTTAAACTGAGAGATTAAATCTCTTATGTCATCCGAATGGCTGCTTAGTCCTCTACAATTCCACTGTATGATGTTAGGCATTATTTTGGTTTGGCTGAAGATGATTCATCTGACTGTTTTTTATGTGCAGGGCATTTTTTTCGGTCTTTTTTTGGGAATAATGGACGTCCAGTATCCATAGTGTCATTGGCATGGAGTTCTAGAATAGGGTCTTCATCATTTTGGTGTATATCCACTTCCATAGTGTTGGTTGGTGGATCAGTTTCCTTAGAGTCTTTATTGGGTTTCAATCTTTCTGCATCATTTGAGACTGTCACAGTATCAGTTGGGATACTAATTGGGGTGTTGGTGGCATGGCTGGTTTTTGTTTTAGAATTTTCTTTTCCAGTGGTTGATAAGGTTGTTTTAACCCAATTAGCTAGCGAGACGTTGGGCGGTATTGAGACATCTGTTTGAATTGCAGTTGTATGAAAACTGCGAGTTCGAGAGGCATATGATGGACTTGGCATGGTCAACATTATTTGTCTGCGTGCCTCAGGATATGTGACTTTATGTTCTACTTTGTATTTTTGGATTGTCCTACCTGTTTTCCACATCTCACATGATTTAGAAAAGGCGGGGTGATTGCCTTTGCAGTTGGGGCAAATGGGAATTGCGGCTGGACAATCTGCCTGTGTATGATCTTTTGCTCCACAAATAGGACAGATGGCGTCACCTCTGCATGCCTGCTGTGAATGGCCATATTTTTGGCATTTGAAACAGCGAAGAGGATTTGGGATGTATGGACGAATTCGACAATTTAAATATCCAGCTTTTACTGAGGAAGGCAAATCAGGAGTACTAAAAGTTAAAATGATGGAACGAGTTGGAATGAGATTTCCATCTTTTTTTGTCATAATTCTTTTAGCAGCGATTACCTTTTGATGGCTAAGTTCTTGGACTAATTCCTCCTCAGACACTGTAATTAAGTCCCATTCTGTGATGACTCCTTTAGATGAATTTAAGGTATTGTGAGGAGTGACAGACACTGGTAATCCACCAAATGTAGTTGTTTTTAATAGCCACTCAGAATGTTTGGATGTGGCTGTTTCAACCAGGAGATCTCCTGATTGTAGTCGCTTCACCATTTTTGGTGATCCTGCAATAGATTCTAGATGTCTTTGAATCATAAATGGTGATAACTTGCCCACGGGCTGCGTGGACAGAGAGTGTATCACAAGAAAATTAGGGATGTCTGGACGCTGTGCTTCAGTTCGAAGCCTTTTTGGTTGATTAATATCATGAGAGGATTCATGTCTTGAGCTTGAAGGCTCTAAGGGTGGAAAATTGTTTGAATCCATGATAGCTCCTTTTGGCCCTGGGGGTTTATCTTTACCGCCCAGGTTTCCGGCCCCGCCACGGGGAGGCAGGAGCAGTGCCACGAGGTGACCAAGCGGCTGAGTTAGTAAGTTAGTACTAATAGAAAAAAACAGAAAGGTGGTTTCCCTTTCTGGGCTTCTGCCTACTTCTTGTAGTGCGAGAGAGCTACTATGCAATAGAAATCAAGAAAACGGTTTTTCAAACTAAAATAGAAACTGTTCGCTCAAATGTTCTCTGTAGAAAAACGCTTTGGAAAACGCACTAGAATCGCTTGGCCACGGAACGCTTGGCACCCGGGGCCCTGTACATTGGACACAACCTTATTCATTTCTTCTTACTAACCACAGATGACCCTCCTCGGTGTCCTCACTGTTTTACCATGCTCACAGTAAAACACATACTCATAGATTTTCCTCATTATCAACAGGATAAGCAATTTTCTTTTGCTTCCCTCTCTCAACTACAGGGAACTCAAAAGCATATCATTGGAGACAATGCCAATTTGTGATTTGGTGCTTCTGTGGGTGTGTCTCTTGAGGTGCTAGAACAAGCAGGCAGTGCTTTTTAGTAAATGGATTATATCTGTGAAGAATTGTCACTCCAAGTAATGTGATATTCAGGTGCTATGACTAGTTGGTGTGCAAGAGAAACTGTTTGGCAAATGAAGGATGAATACCAGATGTTATTGTGCCATGGACAGGTTCCCATGGGATCACAATATGAGATATTGTGATCCCATGATACAAAAAAAAAAAAAATTATGCATTAATACTATCTTGGTTAGTAGAAATGATGGGAGTGCCATACCCATGCATAAACCAACTCTTTCATACTCTAGACCAGTGGCGTGCAAACGTATTTTGCTGGCAACCCCCCCTTTATTAAATATAAAATTGATGTGACCCCCAGTGTAAACCACAAGGTGGGATGACCAGATTTTTTGAGAACAAAAAAATGGCATTTTATAAATTCCAAAGTAGAAAATTTTATTTGAGTACTGAGAAAGGAATAAAAAATTTCTTTCTTTTTAATTTGCACATAAATAATTGTTTAATGTTTGAATTGAATACAGTAAAAACAACAAATCAAATTCTTATTCTTCAATTAAAATTACAAAACAAAACAATAAAAAATGAATTACAAAACAAAACAATAAAAAAAAGAACAATAACAAAACAATTAATGAGAAGGTGAACCTGTATAACTGATAATATTCCGTCCATATTTGGCTCAATATTTGAAATTGCTAATTTCATGTCATCTTCTGGATCAAGTCTGGAACACTTTTGTTTTTATAGCTGTTAATTTTGAGAAACCAACCTCACATAAATATGTAGACCCGAAAGCTAGCAATGTTTGTATTGCCATTTTCAATAATTCTGTATACTCGTCTCAAAAAGAAAGCCAAAATTTTTCACTTTAAAAACCTTTTTCTTGATTTTATATGTATATCAGAGTAGCACTTTCCCTCTACAAGAAGTAGGCAGAGGCCTAGAAAGGGAGCCCACCTTTCTGTTTCTTTTTTCTATAAATACTAATTTACTAACTCAGCCACCTGGTCACCTTGAAGCACTGCTCCTGCCTCCCTGTGGCGGGGCCGGTAACCTGGGTGGTAAAGATAAACCCCCAGGGCCAAAAGATGCCATTATAGATTCTAACAATTTTCCACCCTTAGAGCCTTCAAGCTCAAGACAAGAATCCTGTCATGATAACAACAACAGTCAACCTAAAAGTCTTCGAAAGAAGCATACTGTCCAGACATTCCTAATTTTTTGGTGATACATTCTCTGTCCACCCAGCCTGTGGGAAAGTTATCTCTATTCGTGATTCAAAGACATCTGGAGTCTATTGCAGGATCACCAAAAATGGTAAAGTGACTATAATCCGGAGATCTGATCGAAACAAACTCCAAACATTCGGAGTGGCTGTTAAAGACAACAACATTTGGTGGGTTGCCAGTATCTGTTACTCCTCACAATACCTTAAATCATTAAAAGGGGTCATCACAGCATGGGACTTAATTACAGTGGCTGAGGAGGAATTAGTTCAATAACTTAGCAATCAAAAGGTAATCAGTGCTAAAAGAATAATGACAAAAAAAGATGGAAATCTCATTCCGACTTGTTCCATCATTTTAACTTTTAGTACTCCTGATTTGCCATCCTCAGTAAAAGTGGGATTTTTAAACTGCCGAATTTGCCCATACATCCCGAATCTCCTTCACTGTTTTAAATGCCAGAAATATGGCCATTCAAGGCAGGCATTCAGAGGTGACGCCATCTGTCCTATTTATGGATCAAAAAATCATACCCAAGCTGATTGTCCAGCTGCAGTTCCCATTTGTCCCAACTGCAAAGGCAGCCACCCTGCTTTTTATAAATCATGTGAAATGTGAAAGATGGGTAGGAAAATCCAAAAATACAAAGTAGAACATAAAGTCACATATCCTGACGTGTGCAGACAAATAATGTTGACCATCTTATATCTCTTGAACTCGAAGTTTTCATACAACTGCAGTTCAAACAGATGTGTCAATACCGCCCAACATCTTGCTAGCTAATTGGTTTAAAGCAACTTTATCAACTACTGGAAAAGATAATTCTAAAACTAAAACCAGCAATGCCACCAACACCCCAATTAGTATCCCAACTGATTCTCTGACAGTCTCAAATGACACAGAAAAATCGAAAAAATCTACTAAAGACTGTAAGAAAACTGATCCACCCAGCAACACTATGGAACTCCTAGAACTCCATGTCAATGACACTATTGATACCGGACGCCCCTTATTCCCAAAACAAGACCAGAAAAATTGCTCTGCATTCAAAAAAACAGTCAGATGAATCATCCTCAGCCAAACCAAAATAATGTGTAACATCATACAGTGGAACTGTAGAGGACTAAGCAGCAATTCTGATGACTTAAGGGATTTAATCTCTCAATTTAATTCCATAGGTATATGTCTACAGAAAACATTCTTGTCACCACAAGTTTCGTCTAAATTCTCAAATTATTTGATATACAGACGAGATAGGAGCCCAGAGTCTCCTGCCTGTGGAGGAGTAGCCATTCTTGTAAATTCTAACATACCATCCAGACCGATCCAATTAAGAACCACCGTAGAAGCTGTGGAAGCTCGGATTGCAGTTGGTATTTCAGTTACCATTATTTCGATTTATATTCCACCATCTCTACCACTTGCCCTTTCAGAACTTGACAACCTCATTACACAACTCCCAACTCCAGTTTGTCTTTTCGGTGACTTTAATGGACACCATCCATTCTGGGGATCAGCTACAATGGACAGAAGAGGCAAGTTGATTGAGAAATTTATAAATTATAATGATCTGAATTTATTAAACTCTGGATCTCCTAACTACATCCACCTACCTACAGGATCTACTTTTGAAATTGACTTGTCCATCTGTTCACTTTCCATCTTTCCAATCATGACATGATCTGTATTAACTGATTCTTTTAACAGTGATCACCTTCCGATTATTGGCTCGCTACAAACAGGGGTAACTCCAAATCCTGATCAACGATCCACTTGGAAGTTTAAAAAGGCAAACTGGGATGTCTATCCTCAAGTACTTCTGGATACACTTTGTTTAAAAAGAACCTATTGATGATGTAAATACTTACATCACCAATCAGATGCTGACTGCCGCTAATACCTACATTCCAAAATCCAAGACATGTTGCAATCACTGAAATCACTGGTGGAATGTATATTGCTTCACTGCCAAACAGGAAACAAACCGAGCTTGGAATAATTTCCATAAGAATCCCACCACTAATAACCTCATTGCTTTTAAAGGCTTAAAGCAAGGCAAATTAGACAGAAAGCGAAACGAGACTCATGGATCACTTTTGCCCTAGCAGTCACAAAAGACACCGACATACGCTCATCTGGAAAAGAATACAGGCACTAAGTGGGAAATTCGCTCGTCTGTCCTCTCCAATACTTCATTGGAAAAGGAAAGACCTATCTACAACTGAAGAAGTTGCTAATGCACTTGCATAATCATTTGCTACTGTCTCTGCTTCTGTCTCCTATGCATCAACATTTCAGAACATCAAAGCTAGTGCAGAAAGATATAAAATCAACTTTTTAATGCACCGCTCGTTCCCGTACAGCGAACCCTTTACGTTCATAGAACTTCAAGAATTGTTAAACAGATCTTCAAATAGTGCCTCAGGCCCAGATAGAGTTCATTATGATATGATGAAGCATTTACTTGAAAAGGATTTGAGTACCATGTTAATCTTTTATAATCGGATATTCTCTGAAAATGCCTATCCTTCTTCGTGGTGCCATTCTTTCATTATTGCCTTACCAAAACCAGGAAAAGATCATTCCTATGTTGAAAATTATAGGCCAATATCTCTTATGAGCTGCATGGGTAAAACTTTTCTAAAGGATGGTTCATACTAGGCTTATTGCATCCTGGAGTCATAGAATCTCCTTCCAGATCATCAGTATGGTTTTCAGAAGAATAGATCAACATTGGACGTGCTTATGAAAGCCCAATCTCATATCCGCAGTGCCTTTGTCATGAAACAATATCTAGTCATGGTCAACCTAGATCTTGAAAAGGCATTTGACACAACATGGCATCATGGGATTATTATGGACCTTTACCATTTGGAGCTTAGGGGCCATTTGCCGAAAAAATTCAAAATTTCTGCAATTGCATTCTTTTCAGGTTCGATATAAAAACGTACTCTCTGCATCTCGCATTCAGGAAGGCGGAGTCCTGCAGGGATCGCTACTTAGTCCAATACTATTTTCAGTCCGAGTTAGCAGCATAACACGAGCTATCCCAAAAACCCTTGAAACTTATATGTATGCAGATGACTTTACCATTTCCTGTCTGTCTCAAAGTATAAACACCATTGAACGGCAGCTACAACTTGCCATTACCAAAATACAATCCTGGTCTTCACGGAATGGCTACCAACTGTCAGAAAAGAAATGCACTCTCACTCATTTTTGCAAGAAACTAGCTCCCCATCCCGATCCGGGACTACAAATAAACAATATTCCAATCCCGCTTGTTAGTACCGTTAAATTTCTTGGACTGATATTAGACAGCAAGCTGAACTTCCACACTCACATCTCTCATTTAAGAAATACATATCTGAAACATCTGAATATACTGAAATCAGTCTCAGCTATGTCATGGGACACTGATCGGTATAGTCTACTGCATCTTATTATTAGCTATGTGGTGCAAGGAAGCCTGAGGCTTATGCTGCACCAGCCAAAAAAAAAAAAAAAAATCCCTAGTTACCCTGAGAGAGAGAGACAAAAGTAGAAGGGAATCACCAGGAAAGAGAAGAATGATGATAACCAGCTCAGGACACTGGGTGTGCCAAGCCCATACTCACCAGATGTGAGCCCCTGGGGATAAAAGACAACTACACAGAGTATTCTCAGATGGTCACCCTCCCACTTATTAACCGGCCTAATGCTGCTTAACTTCGGTGATCACACGAGAACCAGGACGTTTAGCTTACTATAATAGTAAACTTTTATAGAACTTTAATCTGTTCACGGCCAGATTATTGTTGTCTGGTCTATGATGCTGCCAGGAACACTGCTTTACAACGTCTAAATGTTATCCAGCACAGTTTGCTCAGTACTGCGTTGGGTGCTTTTAGGACTTCTCCAATCCAGAGTCTTTAAATCGAAGCACATGATCCTCCATTACATCTTCATAGGAAATCATTACTGCTCCACTACGCTGCTAAGATACAGTCTTCTATCTCAACCCCAGTTGGGAGTATCTTTATAATACTCGGTGAGATTTGTTATATGAGAGCAAGCGAAATGAAAACAGTCCTGCTTCACTTAGAATTAAAGAGGTTTCTCAGAGTCGGAATATAAATTTAAGCGATATTTTTCAGGTCGCAACTGCACATGTTCCACCTTGGACATACGTTTCTGTCTCTCATGATACACATTTTCTGGAGTGGGGGAAGAATACTGTACCTTCCTTTATTCAAATTATATGCCATTTTTTTTTTATTTTATTTTATTTTTTTTTTTGTTTTTATCATTGTTTTGTTTGGATTTTTTTTTTTTTTTTTTGGCTAGTGCAGCATAAGCCATAGGCTTTCTTGCACCATGCGGCCATTACTAATACTAATATCAGGCAGTTGCACTTAGCTCACACTACTCTGAAGTCACATGCCTGTAAAATCTATGCTGATGGATCCAAAACAGCCAGTATGGTTGGTGCAGCTGCAGTTTTTCCTTCTCTTATGGTTACAGCCTCACTACCATTAGCCTGCACCGTCTTCACAGCCGAATTATATGCCATCAATTTAGCACTTAATAAAATTATTGAACTTTCCATCTCACTTGCCATAATTTATACTGACTCCCTCAGTGCTGTTTCTGCCATAAGGAAGAATTTCTCATCCTACCTTGAAACACGTTCATTCTGCAGCATGTCCAATTAGTCAATCAGTTTTTGCTGGTTCCCTGGCCGTTCTGGAATTCCGGGAAATGACAGTGCCGACCTTGCAGCTAAACATCTTCAACCAGCTGTCCCAGAACATCCCCGGTTTACTTACACTGATTATAAGCCTGTTATTCGCAAAGCAAGTTATGACAACTGGTCACAGATCTGGAAAAGGAATACCGACAGCAAACTTTACCAGATAAAGCAAAAACCAAAGCTGTGGCTCTCAGGCTTTTGACGAAACAGGCGAGAGGAAGTGAGACTGGCAAGACTCAGAATTGGACACACTCATCATACCTATCTGTTCCTGCTACTGGGAGAAGATCCACCCCAGTGTTCATCCTGTGAGAGTCGACTTACTGTTAGGCATTTTCTGTTTGATTGTCCCTTATATTCAACCATATAGTCAAACACTTTTCAGTCGGTCTCTAGGCTGAACCTCTCACATGATTTAACTCATATCCTGGGAAATGATGCAAACATAGAAGAACGTGTAATCTATTTAAAATGTATTGGCCTATACAGGAGTATTTAGTTTAACATCTACACCGGTATATTTCGACTAAATAAACTATGAGCAGACACAGTTTGGCCTCATTGGCCCTTGTGTCATTAAGCCAAATACCAACACCAGGCAAAATTTTTCACAAGTAGTGTTGAAATGAGCACATAATGCTTTGTCAGACAACAGGCGAATAAAATATTCCTTTTGCTCAATGATAATTTTGGGGCATGAAGGAATATCAAATGCAAAGGGATCACGAATCCAGTACAACTTTTTTTCTGGAGAAACATGAAATCGTTTGGAATAATTCTTAATTAGCATTGTCAGGTGGGTGCAATGATATCCGTAAATTGTAAATTGTCAATATTATTGCTTTGAACAAAATCAGAAAAACATGGGAACATTTCAGTGTTATTGCGCTCAAGTTCAGTTTTCCAAAGATTAAGCTTCTTTTTGAAAGCTTCTATTTTATCATTGAGTATTAATATATATATTTGTTCCCTTTCCTTGAAGATTTAAATTTAAATCATTAAGTTTTTCAAATATATCAACAAGGTAACTGAGTTTTCCAAGCTATTTTTGATTTGTAAACAATTGAGTAAAGTTCTGATTTGTATCTGATAAAAACAATAAAACTTCATATTTGAGGTCAAAAAGATGTCACAACACTTTACCAGTGGATAACCACATCACTTTTATATATAAAAGAAGCGTTTCATAAGCAGATCCCATTTCATCACAAAGTACAGCAAAAAGTCTGCTATTTGAGCTCCTACTTTTAATAAAGTTCATCACACTTACTGCATCTTTCAAAACTTCATGCAAATCAGTTTGCATTTCCTTCACTACTAATGCTTCCCTGTGTATAATTCAATGATTAAAAACTATATTTGTAGCAACTTCCTTTACTTTGCCTTTTAAACTTTTATTTTCTCCTGTTAATACAGCTGCACCATAAGTGCAAATTGTAACACAGTTCTTCCACGTCAGATTATTTGCTTGCAAGAAAATATTTATAGCATCAAAAATATTCTCGCCTGTCTTTTTTCCTTCCAAAGCTTTGCAAAATAGAAAGTCCTCAAATATCTTCCTCAACTAATTGTATTTGACATATACAATTAGTTGAGCAAGGTTTGAAATATCTGTGGATTCATCTAACTGTATTTCAAAAATGGGACTTTCTCTCAGTCAATTTAATAAACTGACTTTTATGTTGGCCGCAATAACTGTAATAAGCAACGAGACGGTCTCTGGACAGATGAGTGTTTTTAAATCGTTGCTGTACTTTTCTGCATTTACCACACGAATACCGATTGGCATTACTCTAACACTGGTTTCTATCTATCTGCTGCCCAGTTATCTGTGTACTGTTCAGGAACTTGAAGATCTCATTCTGCAGTTGCCAACCCCTTTCTGTTTATTGGGCGACTTCAATGGACACAATTCAATGTGGGGATCTCCCAATGCAGGCACAAGAGGACAACTCATTGAAATTCTTGTCGACAGATAAAATCTAACTATATTAAATACTTGCTCACCAACTTATCTCCACCTCCCAAAAGGAACAGTCACTGCAATAGACCTATCTATCTGCTCTCCGATCTTCTTCCCTAGTATTGAATGGACAGCTCTGGATGATCCGCTCAACAGTGACCACTACCCAATAATCTGTAAAATACAAACTTCACACTGCATAACTTCAGAAACCAGCACAAAATGGAAATTTTCCAAGGCAGATTGGGCAAAGTACGCTTCTCATGTATCCTTCGTCAATCAGACCATTGAATATCATTCAATTGACAAAGCTGCCAACCATATTACAGAACAGATCCTAGCAGCTGCATCTATTGCCATCCCACAATCACAGTCAAACATCCATAGAAGCAGAAACTATTGGTGGAATGAGGACTGTAATACTGTAATTAATGCAAAAAAAAGAAAAAAACCATGCATGGAATTTATTCTGCAAATATCCTACCACTGCAAACCTTATAAACCACAAACTTAGAGCTAAGGCCCACCATATTAGGAAGAAAGCAAAAAAAGACCCTTGGGTTCGATTCGCACTGAAATTTTAAAAAATACTGACGTAAGAATCATATGGAGAAAAATAAGGCAATTAAATGGAAAATTTCCTCCCTTGTCCTCCTCACTTATCACCTAGAATGGTCTAGAGCTGTCTACTCCCGCAGAAATTGCATATGCCCTAGGACCAGTATTTTCACAGTTATCTGAATCGATGGCATATGAATCATCATTTCAGAAGATTAAGACTTTAGCCGAAAAATCCCATCTGAATTTCAGAACCAAATCCTTTCTACTGTACAATCAACCACTCACTATGCTAGAACTTCAAGAGGCACTATCCACTGCAAAGAACAGCACTGCTGGCCCTGATGGAATATACTACATAATGCTACAACACCTAGATAATGAATCACTATCTTTGCTGCTGACCTTCTAAAATTGCATCTTCATGGAACATTCATTCCCCAGTTCCTGGCTTCATTTTTGTACTGGCTATACCCAAACCAGGAAAAGATCTCTCTCTTCCTAATAATTATAGCCCCATTTCTCTCACCAGCTGCTTAAGTAAAACCCTAGAAAAAATTAATACACCCTCGACTAACATAGTACTTAAATTCCCAAAATATGATATCCAATAATCAATTTGGTTTCAGAAAAAATCGATTATCCCTAGATCTCATGATCAAAGCAGAAACAAATATCAGGAATGCATTTATCCAAAATAAACATCTCGTCATGTCTCGATATAGAGAAATCTTTTGACACCACTTGGCATTTTGGTACCCTGAGAGATCTTCATTCCCTGGGTCTGAGAGGTCACTTACCTTACTTCATACAGAATTTCCTACAGCAGAGAACCTTTCAAGTTCGCTATCGGCAAGTCCTTTCCAAAACATATATACAAGAAGGAGTCCCTCAGGGCTCTGTCTTTATGCTGATTGACCTGACTGTCTCTTGTAGTTTGCAAAACATGAGCTTTATTGAGAGGCAACGTCAAACATCAATTAATAATATTGAACTATGGATGGCACAGAATGATTACCAACTGTCCTATCAGAAATCAAGTGTCATCCATTTTTGTAACAAATGAAAGATACATCCAGATCTGGAAATACACTGAAGAAATCAACCTATCACTTTTGTGAACAGTGTTCGTCTTCTTGTTCTGTTTCCCTGCCCACTGAATGCAACAGTTATACAGCAGAATTATGTGCCATTAAGCTTGCCTTAGAAAATATTCCCCATATATCCATCCAAAAAAACGTAATATATACAGTCTCACAGAGTGCACTTTTAGCCTTCCAAAAATCCTCCTCACCAAACATCCTGTAATAAAATCTCAGCTGATGTATATCCATGAACGCCAGCAAGTAGTCATCTTTTGTTGGATCCCAGGCCACACTGGGATATCAGGGAATGAAAAAGTGGATTATGCAGCAAAACAATCATCCAAAATAGTATCGTCAGATTACTATGTTCCATATATTGACTACAGATCCTATATAAGACATGTATGTAAGGAACAATGGACACTTCTGTGGCAAATTCAGCTGCATAACAAGCTCCGTGAAATAAAATCTGAACCACAGTTATGTGCTTCCGGTTTCTGTGTAAACAGAAAGGAAGAAGTCCTCCTATCCAGAGCACGAATCAGTCACAGTGACCTCATCCATCCTTATCTACTCGCAGGAGACAGTCCTCTGAAGTGTACGCACTGCAACTCTTTTCTTACAATCAAACATATTCTCGTTGATTGTACGCTATACACTGATGCCCCAAAAGCCTCATTCAGTATTCTACAAAATCTTCAAGAACCATTAACATTTCGTCATATCACAGGCAATGATGCAAATTTTCCAGAATTTTTCTGCTTCCTAAAAGGGATACAGCTATATAATTGCTTCTGCCATGGTTTTATAATCAACATGTCTAACCTCCATATCATTGATAGGTGCACTATGGCCCTAGTAGACCTTGCGCCAAAAATAACAATACCACCTTAATCAGAACTGAGACCATGTATATTTCACAAATATACATGGGCTCATTTCCAAGCTCAGTGATGTCCGTTTCCACTTAGAGTCTGCCAAGCCCACATTCTTTTTCTAACAGAATCCAATTATTGATTGATTCAACCAGTGATTATCTCATTCGTCCTAATGATTTGCTGTGCCATCCCTTTTGCTTTAAAGGTGACATTTGTGCATATGTCTGCTCTGATATTCCCTCAGAGACAGTAATTTGGAATCTCCTCTTTTTGATCATCTCTGTCTTAAAATTGCTCTACCACATTCTGTCAAATGCATCTGTTGACTCTGTTCTCCCAACTTCACCAATCACTTGGAACTCAACTTCCTCTATTTGAAGCTTGACTTTCTCCACTCCAAATTTCCTAACCTTGTTAGGAAAAGATTTTTCTTGGTGATTTTAATGTTCACAACTCTAGCTGGCTCTCGTTTTCTAGTCATGCGGACTCAGTTGGTCAAGATGGTGAGGCTTTGCAGTTACTGATGACCTCGCACACATTGTTTAGTCATACTGTAACTTTTTAAATATTATATTTATATAAACTGTAAACTTATTTTAACTAAAAATAAAATTCCTTTGTTGTCTTTGCTTAGATATAAGGAAAAGAATTCAACTGATACAAGATTTTGAAATGCCAGGTGTTAGTACTGGCATTAAGGTCACGAATGATGGACAGTATATTCTTGCGACTGGTAAGTGTATAGTTATATGTTTACTTTGAAGTATTTATTTTTTATTATGTAGTTTATGAAACTACATAAAGTACATACAAAATCTGTTTTTTTTTTTTTTTCCCCTTCTCAATTTTATATCTTGTTTTGCAGTTTTCATAGCATATATTATGTGAGAAAAATGTGGAAATTATTTTTCATTGTGAAACTACAGCTGTATAAAATAACAAAATTGCCTTGAGTGAAAGGGCTGATGTTACTGGTTATGCATAAAGGGCTATTACTGGTTATGCATAAGAATAAACAGATTGTTTTCTGCTATTCATTTTTCTGTTCTCAACAGAATTGTTTAATTAGGTTGGCTGATGATTAGTTTGCAAAAGACATTCCATGAATTATTAATTTTCAATGTAATATAATTAAGACTTTTACACGCAACAGAATAGTAGTTTATTGGAACAGTAAGGTGAGAAATTTTAAAAAGTTTCCTAGTCCTCTACGGATAAACTAGTATAATGACATTTTCGAATTTATGGAATTCTGTTTTTGAGTTTTTTTTTATGAAATTCTCAAACACGAGACATTAGAACCTATAGTATTAGGACCATGCATGGGCTGAAGGTTCAGAAGATGAAAGAAGATACTTGTCGACATTAGACTTGAATTTCTGTAGATTGTAATTTTTATGAAATACATATGAAGGAACAAAGTTCCAGAAAATGGAAGTTGAATGAATAAACAAAGAAGAAAGTTGGTTCTGTGAGTTTGAAGTTGAACAGTAAAACAATGTTGACTGGTTGTGGCATGTGTTCAGACTGCTTTGGAAGAGAGAGCAGGAATTATAGAAGACAATTCAGAAGAAGAATCTGTGGAATCCTATGGAATTATCTCTAGGAAAGTCATGCAGCAGAAACAGAACATCTATGAGACAGAGAGTGGAGAAACTCATTCATCGGACTCCCAGACTCCTGGTCTGGGAGCCCACTGAATCCCAGGGAAAGGAAGACAGCTTGCAGAACAAGGAATGTCTGCAAAGGGAGTACGGTCATAGAGTGTATCCAGTGTGGCCTGGTGGGGCACTATCAGGTTGTCTGTGCATTGCAAATCCCACACTGGCAAGATCAGTTGAAGCCAGTGTCAGCAATCACATGCCATACCATCAAAAGGCAACTTGGCATCAGCTAGGCGGGGGGGGGGGTTCCTTAGTAATTTACCCATGCTGCTATCAGTTTGGAGGAGGCCTCTTAGTGAACAAAGCACATCACTTGTAGTGAGTCAGTCACACACCTGTCACACTTACACTTACTAATTTCATTCTTCATCTTGCACACAGACCAGACAAATGCACCCTGGATGTAACAACTATGACAAACAAACTGATTTTTTTTAAGAGATCATAAGCATTCATTTGATACTAATTAGTTTATACATATTACCAACCATTCATACCACTGTTTCATACCTTAAGTGATCACAGTGTATTGATGTAGAATTATTAAAGATGTAACTACCATAAAGGGAGGGTTTTCTTTCATGAAGGAGACAGTTTTTATACTCTGTACAGTGGAACCAACTAACGATGTATCGACAACAAATTCTAAATGGCTTTTCATACCAAATATGAAATACTGTTCAAGATTTAGATCTAAATGGATGTCAGATGAACTATTCAGACATGTGGCAGAGAAGAAAAATGCATGGGATTCATATAAATTATTAGGTAATACAGAAGACTATGGTAGATACAAATTAGTTTGCAATCAAGTCACAAAGGAAGTTGGGCAAACCAAGACAGATTATGAGAAGTCCCTCTATTAAGTGAGGCTGCCAAGGAAGTAAGCAGGGCCTTGGCCATAATTATGATAGTATCTTTGGATTCAGGAGAAGTCCTTGTGGATTGGAGATATGTGAATGTATCCCCAATTCACAAAGGGGTATAAAAGGGTGACATGAGTAATTACAGACCTGTTAGCTTAACTTCTGATCCAGAAAAAATAATGACATCACTGGTTAAAGAAGTTATCCAGGACTACGGGGAAGTTTAAAGGGAATTGTTTTGTAAATTTTTATTTATTTATTTTTTTTTTGGCTGATGCATAAGCTCATACACTTGCTTTCTTGCATTGCATGCCACTACTACTACTGCCATCTAGAAAAGATTTTTTTTTTTTTTTTTTTTTTGATTTGGTAGTTGTTGGCGCATCGGCTTCTGTGGCCATATTGCACCTCCCAAGGTTTTTGCAGTACTTTGATCCAAGCCCGAGGCGGGAATCGAACCCGCGACCTTTGGGTTGCCGGGCAGGTACTTTACCCACTCGGCTAGCCCGGTCGGCTCTAGAAAAGAGTACAGTGATATTCACAGCATGGGTTTTTTGAGGGGACATATTGTCTGATCAATTTTATTGGAATATATGATGTAGTGACAAAGGAAATGGATACAAAAATTAATTTTGATATCATATACTTGGATTTCAGGAAAGCTTTTGTTACTGTTGCAACTACCGGTCAGGGAATGACCACCACATTTCCCGGAGCAATATGGCCTTAGTTGCTAATGCTCCTAAAAACCAAATAACAAACAAACTGTTGCAACTAAGGGAAAGTTACTGTATAGATAAAGGGCTGCTTGAGTGGGCGAAAATATTGAGTGATTATCAATGATACTGCTCTTTGTGGGCTAATGTTATTAGTGGAGTTCCACAGTGTTTGGTGCTGGGCCCATTGTTGTTTTCTGTATGTATTAATCATATTGATGAAGATATATGTCTTAATGTCTTAGTTTATGCCTTAATCAGGCTTAATGTCTAAGTTTGCAGATGATACAAACGTTGGCAGGGTAGTTAATGACAGTAATCAAGGTAAGCTACTCTAGTCTAGAAAAATTAGGCAGATGGGCTAAGTGATAGTTGAAGTTTAACATTGTCAGATGCAAGGTACTGCATACATGTAGGAGTAATCCCTGATTAATCTACCAACTCCATTGTACCACACTCATAGCAGTTTAAAATTAAGTAAATCTAGATGTAATAATTGTGCAATTAGATATGAAGTTCTCTGAGAAGTGCAGCAAGGCTGCTAGGACAGCTTATGGGTTTAAAGAACTTTGCTAGCTGGGATAAGGAGGTGGTTAGGCCACATACATCTTGAGTACTGCATACAAGTGTGAAGGTCTCATTTTAGGAAGGATCTAGTTCTGCTGGAATGGTTGCAGAAAAGGGCAGTGAGAAGGGAACAAAAGGGCTCTTACCAAGTAATTATTCATTTCTGCATATTGCTGCATCTGGAGACTAGGCACCTACGGGGAGATCTAATTAAGGTGTTTAAGGCTGTGAATGGATTGGGAAAGCTGAACGCAGATAGCATTCTTCCTCTTTCTTAGGTTACACACAATAGGTTGCATAAATTGAAATTGAAAAAGGATGGTTGTAGGATACATGTTTGGAAGTTTCTTCAACCATTTATGGTTGATCTGAGGAACAAACTTCCATCCGTTGTTGTGGAGCTGGGTAGTTTGAATAATTTCATGGAACTAGAGAAATTATTCGAGGTGATGTGAACAATTTTTTTTTTTTTTTTTTACTTAATGCTTTATAAGCTTTCTTTGTTGCATCATTTGCCACAGCTAATACAAAATTATTTTTATTTTGATATTGTTTTTTGTTTTGTTATGCAATTAAACCATATTTAAATCAATGCATGTACTGAAAAAATATTAAATGTATACAGAAATTCTTATGTTGTGCTACCTTTTTGTTTTTTTTTTCCCCACCAGAAATTAGAATAGCTACCTTTCAGTTATGGATACAGTGATATATTATAGTCTCTATTTTAATGTGTAATGTAGCAGTCTTGATGAGTCTAAAAAAAAATACAATATCATTGTAGGGTAATCAATGTGAAAGAGCACATCTAGTATAACTGATGAATTGGAAACCTTGTGTGTAAGTTGGACTTCGTGGAGGGCTTCTGTTTCTGATATGTTGAATTTAGGTGTGTGCTGACAGTTTGTTGACAAGGGGCTTGCTCATTTGGGTCATTTATAGTTAATATAGTTTTTAAATTTTATCAGATTAACATTTTTTAATAAAGAAACCAGGTAATCCCCAAAAATTTAACAAGGAGCTCACTCAAGCTTGCTCCAGTATGCCCTGGTTTAATGGAATCTGTTGACTGTTGCATTTTTTGTAAAATAGAGTATAGTTTCTTGTAGGCTTGCACAGGAAAGCATACAAGGTTGTTTAGGCTTTTCATTCTAATATTCGTTTCTGTGGAGACGTATTTGCAGTTAAATTTATTATGCGTTTTAAGATATTAAATAATTTCATTGAAAATTAGACCATATTGGTTGAGTGAGAGAAGACTGAGAATGGTAATCAATGGGCTAATTTTATTAGTGGAGCCCCCCCAAAGTTCAGTGTTGGGCCCGGTGTTGTTTTCTGTATTTATCAGTGATATTGATAAATACAGAAAACAACAAGGGCACATGATGCAAGAAAGTAAGCTTATATAGCATCAGCCAAAAAAAAAAAAAAAAAAAAACTCATAAACCCCCTTCTCATTTCACCCATCCAGTTGCTCCAAATTTTTGTCTAGTTCTGCCTTGAATCTGTTTAAACTATCAATTTCTATAATTACAGATGGAAGTTTGTTCCAGCAATCAATCACCCGTTGGCTAAAGGCAAACTTCCGCACATCTATCCAACAACTATCTTTCCTCAATTTGAATTTATGCCCTCTCAGGCGATTATTTTGAGCAAGAGGAAGAGTCCCATCAGCATTGAGCATGCTCAAACCATTCAAGGCTTTATACACTTCACTCAGATCACCTCACACGTCGGCGCCTCCGTAGCCAGGTGGGAAGGAGCAGTAGTACGTAGCACACGCTTCTTGATTAGACCGGGGCTCGAGCCCGTCACCACCAAATACGGAGGATGAGGAAAGGTCAGGGAATGATCACCGCATTTCCCGGAGCAATATGGCCTTAGTTGCTAATGCTCCTAAAAACCAAAAGAACAACAACGAACCTTACACGTGCCTAGTCTC
Organism: Mastigoproctus giganteus; assembly: GCF_048544385.1. NCBI lineage: Eukaryota > Metazoa > Arthropoda > Arachnida > Uropygi > Thelyphonidae > Mastigoproctus > Mastigoproctus giganteus. Next base: position 208,483,215 of record NC_143583.1, read on the forward strand.
CAGACACTGTAATTTGCAAAACTTAAGCCTTTCTTCGTAAGAGCAACCCTTTGTTCCATTCACTAATCTTGTTGCCCTTCTCTGTACTCGTTCCAGCAGCTCTACATCCTTGAAATGAAACCTGTATACAGTACTAAAGGTGCGGCTTGACCATTGCCTTATACAAGGGAATAACCACCTCCCTATCCCTGCTAGAAAAATTCCTGTATATCATTGATAAGACACCATGAGCTACTCTTGCAGCCCATCTTCACTGCTCAGAGAACTTCATATCTGCCTGCACAATTACCCCCAGGTCCTGTTCATTCTCTACCACTGTCAGCGTAGTACCACAGAGTTGGTACGTTGCTCTGGAGTTGCCACCTTTCAGCCCATCTGCTCAACCTTTCCAGATCCTGTTGCAGCAGCTAGCGTCAGTAGCGTCCTTAACAACCCTGCCAACATTTGTATCGTCTGCAAACTTCGATATTAATCTTGATATACCATCATCAATATTATTTATAAATACAGAAAACAACAATGGACCCAACACTGAACCCTGAGGGACTCCACTAATAACATTAGTCCACGATCAGCAGTGTCCATTAATTACAACTCTGTCTTCTGCCACTCAACCATCCCTATATCCATAGCAACAATTTGCCACCAGTGCCACACTGCTCCAATTTGTGCAGCAGTCTTCCATGTGCAATAGTATCAAAAGCCTTTCTAAGATCCAAATATATAATATCAAAGTTATTCCCTGCATCCAATTCTTTTGTGACTACATCATAGTATCCAATCAAATTGGTCAGGCAAGACCTTCCCTTAACAAAACCATGCTGTGTCTGAGCTATAACTGAATTCTTGTCAAGCTGATCCTGCAGTGCTTCTTTAACCAGTGCTTCCATTAATTTTCCTGGAACAGAAGCTAAACTCATAGGTCTATAATTACTTTTGTCAGCCTTTGATCCTTCTTTGTGAATTGGGGTTACATTTGCACATCTCCAGTCTATGGGTACCTCCCCTGAGTCCAAGGAAGCTCTCATAATTATGGCTAATGGATTGCTTACATCCTTTGCTGCCTCCTTTAATATAACTGGATAGATCCCATCCACCCCAGGTGCCTTTCTTGATTTATCTTCAACAATTTCTCCTCAACTTTACTCTCAATTATTACAAGATCATCTAGCTAACTTCCAGTGTTTACTTCATCTACGGCATTCCCCTTCCTGAATAACTCCTCATGTGTGAATGTAGATGCAAAATATTGATTTAGTTTGTTAGCTACCTGAGCAGGATCATGAACAGTTGAACCATTGATATCAAGTGGACCAATCTGATTCATCCCCTTCCTTCTAGAGTTTACATAAGTAAAAAACTCCTTGCTGTTTTTCTTTGCATCCCTTGCCAAAGATTTCTCGTAATCTGCCTTCGCCTGTCTAACCTCCTTTGTAACTTGGTTACAGATCAACTTATATCTATCATAGGCTTCTGTGTCACATGTTAATTTATATGTATCCCATGCATTTTTCTTCTCTCCCATATGTCTCATTAGTTCATCTGACATCCATTTAGGCCTGAACCTTGAACAATATTTCTTAGTTGGTATGTAAAGCCTATTAGCTTCCAAGATAAGTTCTTTGAATGCTTCCCATTTTGAGTTTGCTGTTGGTAACATCATCAGTTGGTCCCACTGTATAGAATTTAAATACTGTCTCAGACCATCGTAGTCGCCTTTACGAAAGCAATAACCCTTCCCTTTACCCCTGATGGTAGTTACCTCCTTGAGTAAATCCCACTTCAGCACACTGTGATCATTGCCACCTAGTGGTTCCTGTATATGCAGATTCTTAATGCATGAAGAATCACTACTGATAATCAAATCAAGAGTATTGCTCCCTCTAGTTGCCTCCCAAACATGCTGATTTAGAAAACAATCATCAAATAAATCCACAAAAGCCTTGCTAGTGTGTGAGTGACCAACCCACAAATTCCAGTCAATATCTGGGAAATTAAAATCTCCCATTATAAGACTCTCTGATTTACTGGCCCCCTCTATTTCCCTGTACAGTTTCTTATTATACTCATCAGAGTCATTAGGCCTATAGTACACTCCTACTCTCAATTTTGATCTCCCAATGCTTTTGTCACACAAAACTGACTCAACACTGCACTGTCCAGCGATGTCGACTGGCTTCACTTCCTTGGATTTTGTGTTTCTTAACTAATAGCATACCTCCTCCTCCCTTCCTATCCTGTCTATCCTTTCTGTAGACGTACTCCCCAAATTCCAGTTCTGCATTACTTATATCTGTGTGACACCACGTCTCTGATATCCCAACGATATCTGCCTTTGATGCTTTGAGCAATACCTCAAATTCATCAAATTTATTTACCAAACTCCTAGCATTGGTGTAAATGCAAGTATACATGCACCTGTTCTTTTTCTTAGCTATCCTAACCCATGTGTTTACTTGTACCCCAATGACTCCCAGCAGTCTCTGAAATATCCGGCATCTTATTTTCCAGGCTGCTGCTCATTCCAATAGAAGCAGTGCAAGAATCACTTTCACCTCTGCCAGTGGCTACTGTTAATCTATTAGTCCTTGTATCCCCACAATCTAGCAGTTTTCCGACTCACCTAACATTGCCTCGATAGCATCAGCAAACATTCTTGCACCCTTTCTATTTAAGTGTATCCCATCCCTGTAGAAGCAGCCTCTCCTGTTAACAAGTACAGACCAGGCTGAAAAAAATTCTGCCCCTTGAGCCTTGCACAATCTTTCCAGGGCCGAATTTATCGACAGGGCTCTCATCATATACTCCCTCCTATCGTGTCTGGGCAGAATTGCAGACACTTTCAAATTCAACCCTAATTCACGACTTTTTTTCAACAGTGACCTGTACTTATTAAGTAATTCTGCTGGTCTCCTACTCTTAATATCATTAGTGCCAACATGTACAACTATATCACCTTTTGTGCCCTTAAAAGATGATATCTGCTCTACAACGTCATCAGCCTTTGCCCCTGGCAGATATACCCTGGTCCTGTTCCACCTATCCTTTTTACGAAGCATGTTTCCCGTTTCCCTGACAATAGAGTCACCAACAACTACTAGTTCCTTTGGGACCAGCGCCTTCTGCTTTGGGGGGTTGCCGCTGTGTTCCGTGATGCCCAAGTGCAAGCTCTGGCATTGGTGTGGGCAGCTGAGAGCTTGATGGGCCCCTCACTTTTAATCCTTTGAGGGCATCCACCCTGTTCTTCAAGCTCTCATGTAGGCCCATAACAACGCTGAGTTGTCGCCTGATTTCCTTACACTCCTTGCATCCCCCATGGCAGTATCATGTCCCGTACCTGACTGCTCCACAAACATCAAGCAAATAGTGCATTTTAAAAGGCTGCGATTCAGAGGGCAACTGCCCCCCTCAGTTCTCCCCTGAGCCACAGCACTTCCATTAGCTTGAGCCTTTTGCTTTGCTGCTCTGGTCTGAGTCATGATTTCGATTTAATTTCAATAAAATTTCAATTTCAGTACAAAATTATAACCCTAAACTTGTATCCCAACACAGTTATAACGCTATATTTATGTTTCAGTATCAAGTGTTATCTACGAAATCCCTTTATATAACTTCCTTATCAAGTTAAGTATTAATTATTTATTTTTGCTAATTATTTATGTTACGTAATCTAAGTTGTTATAAATACGAAGATTGCGGAAAGGTCAGGGAATGACCACCGCATATCCCGGAGCAATATGGCCTTAGTTGCTAATGCTCCTAAAAACCAAACAACAAACAAACAAACTAAGTTGTTATATGTATATAGTTAAAAGTACAATTTAATTGACAATGAAGTTCAGCAAGATTAATAGATTTACTGATTAATTGACAATGTTATATTATGTACTATACTATACTAAGCTTATGCTATGTAGTTCGAGATATTTTGTATCGCGTAACAATGGCGGCAATTTACGAACGGTAAATCTATGGACACTTAAGTATCGATTAACTTCCAAATCTCGCTGTCTCAGTTCAGAATAAACTAAGGATCCTGACTAGCTACTTACAGAAAATAATTTGATATAACAATTGGTTAATAAATCGGCTAAATATGGTTAAAAAAAAAAAACCTCTCGTTCAACGGAGCTGCAACTTGTAACACGTGGATTTGATACCCTTACCGATACTAAGTAATACCTGCAAAATCTCTATCTAAGTTAAACTTTAAACTAAGTATCGTAACTAGGAATATAGAGCTACTCTTGAAAATAAGTTAATATGCCAACTTAAGCTAATAAAACAGAAATTAAATCAGAAAAAACTTCTGTTCCAGGAGCGGCAATAAGCTACGTCCACACAGGCTACACTTGTTTTCCAAAACGTTCTCGTTTTCATTGGCTCTTGATGAGTCTACAGACATTACTGATACTGCCCAATTGTTGCTGTTTATTCGAGGAGTCAATACTGAGTTTGAGGCTACTGAAGAATTAACTTCTATGAATAGTCTGCATGGAACAACTACAGGCGAAGATATCCTCAAGGAAGTCGAGAAAACGCTAACACAGTACAATTTGCAATGGAATCAGTTAAAATGTGTCACAACTGATGGTGGTAAAAATATGTGTGGAACAGGGAAAGGATTAGTTGGACAAATTTTTAAGGCTTGTGAAGAAGCTAAATGTTCAAAACCTCTGGTAATTCATTGTATTATTCACCAGCAGGCTCTTTGTGGGAAACACTTCAATCTGTCGTGTTATTGAACCAGTTATGTCAGCGGTTAACTTTATTCGCTCTCGTGGACTTAACCATCGTCAGTTTCATGATTTTTTATTAAAGGTTGAAGCTGAATATCCTGATTTGCCGTACCATACAGTAGTTCGATGGCCCAGCAATGGAAAAGTTTTATTGAGATTTTTTGAACTCAGAGAAGCAATAGAAATTTTTCAAAATGAGAAAAATTGCCCACAACCACTATTATCTAACAATGAATGGCTATGGAAATTAACATTTGCTACAAACATCGTGGGATATCTTAACGAACTTAACTTAAAATTACAGGGGAAAACAGTGCCCATATGTGCACATATGAAAACAGTATTCTATCGTAAAGTCATATCGTCAAAAATTTGCATTGTTTGAAACACAGATCACATTAACCAAGTTTGACCATTTTCCACGCTGTAAAAAATTTCAAATATTAGCGAAATCCCCATTCCCAAAAAAATTTGCGGCAGATATATTTTCTGAATATAAACTACAGTTAAAACTGTGTTTTTCGGATCTTGATGCAAGTGCAAAAGACATTTCCATATTTCAAAATCCATTTGAGGAGTTTCCATCAGACCTTCAGTTGGAAGTGATTGATCTGCAAAATGATGATATGCTAAAGGTTAGGTTTAAATAAATGGATCTAACCCAATTCTATAAATATCTTTCGGAAGATAAATACGGTCAATTAAAATCATATGCACAAGGATTTATATCTGTATTTGGGAGAACTTACCAATGTGGAAAGACATTTTCGAAAATGAAATATGTAAAATCGCAATACAGATCATTATTAACGGATGACCATTTGCAAACAACTTTAATGATAGGAAGTACTAACTTCGAACTCCAGTATGATGAAATATTATCTCAGAAAACACAATTACATTCATCGTATTAGTACCAAATTTAACGAGTTCTATAATACGTTTATTAATAAATGGAAATATTTTATTCATATTTTTGTAAGTGCCAGCATGTGTATAAATATTATGTAAAATATCACTTCCTAATAAAAAGATTTTGAACCTTTTTTTGTTTCTCTATGAGTAGAATTACCCATGTAAATATCTTCGAGCTTGCTACCTGGCCCGCCGAGCCTAAAAATTTTACGATCTGGCCCTTTCCAAAAAAAGTTTACTGACCTCTGTTCTAGAGTAAAGAACTCTTTGCTGTTTTTCTTTGCATCCTTTGCCAAAGATTTCTCATAATCTGCCTTTGCCTACATAACCTCCTTTGTGACTTGGTTACAGACCAGCTTATATCTATCATAGGCTTCTGTGTCACCTGTTAATTTATATGTATCCCATGCATTTTTCTTATCTGCCACATGTCTAATTAGTTCATGTGACATCCATTTAGGACTAAATCTTGAACAATCAATATTTCTTAGTTGGTATGAAAAGCCCAGTAGCTTCCCAGATTATTTCTTTGAATGCTTCCCATTTTGAATTTGCTGTTGGTAACATCATCAGTTGGTTTCACCGTATAGAGTTGAAATACTGTCTCATGCCACCGTAGTCACCTTTACGAAAGCAAAAACTCTTCCCTTTACTCCTGATGGTGGTTACCTCTTTGAGTAAATCTCACTTCAGCACACTGTGATCACTGCCACCTAGTGGTTCCTTTATCTGCAGATTCTTAATGCATGAAGAATCACTACTGATAATCAGATCAAGAGTATTACTCCCTCTGGTTGCCTCCTGAATATGCTTCTGTAGAAAACAATCAATAAATCCACAAAAGCCTTGCTAGTGCGTGAGTGACCAACCCACAAATTCCAGTCAATCTCTGGGAGATTAAAATTTCCCATTATAAGAAAATCTAATTTACTGGCCCACTCTATTTCTCTGCACAATTGCTCATTATACTCATCAGATTCATTAGGCTTATAAAACACACCTACTCTCATTTTCCCAGTGCTCATGTCCTGCCAAACAGACTCAACATTACATTGTCCACCAATATCAGTTGATTGCACTTCCTTAGATTTTACGTGTTTCTTAACTAACAGCATAACCCCTCCTCCCTTCCTGTCCCGTCTATCCTTTCAATACACATTGTTCTCCCCAAATTCCAATTCTGCACTGCTTACGTCTGTGTGACACCACGTCTCATATATTCCAACAATATCTGCCTTTGATGTCTTGGCTAGCACTTCAAGCTCATCAAATTTATTAACTATACTCCTAGCATTGGTGTACATGCAAGTATACATGCACCTGTTTCTACTCTTACTAATCTAACACAGCCCGTGTATTTACTTGTTCCACTGACTTCTAGCAGTCCTGGAAATCCCCATTGCTTTGCTTTCCAGGCTGCTGCTCAGTTGCATTTCAATAGGGGCAGTGTAAGAATCACTCTCACCTCTGCCAGCAGCTACTGTTAATCTATTAGTCTGTGTATCCCCCCCAAATCTAGCAGTTTTCCGACCCACCTAACTCTGCCTCGATAGCATCAGCAAATATTCTTGCACCCTTTTCTATTTAAGTGTATCCCATCCCTGTAGAAGTAGTCTCTCCTGTTAACGAGCACAGACCAGGCTGAGCAAAATTCGACCCCTTGAGCCTTGCACAATCTCTCCATGGTCGAATTGATCGACAAGGCTCTCATCATATACTTCCTCCTATTGTATCTTTTCAACATTCACCTGAACTTGTTAAGTAATTCCGTCGCTCTCCCACTCTTAATATCATTTGTGCCAATATTACAACAATATTGCCCTTTGTGCCCTTAAAAGATATCTGCTCTACAACGTCATGAACCTTTGCCTCTTTCAGACATACCCTGGTCCTGTTCCACCTATCCTTTTTGCACAATTTGTTCCCTGTTTCCCTGAGAATAGAGTCACTGACAACAACTAGTTCCTTTTTGACCAGTGCATTCTGCCTTGTGGGTTGCCACTGTGTTGCATGATGTTCAAGTGCAAGCTCTGGCATTGATGTGGGCAGCTGAGGGCTTGATGGGTCCCCCCTAATTTAAATCCTTTAAGAGCCATCCACCTTGTCCTTCAAGCTCTCATATAGGCCCATAACAATGCTTAACTGGCGCCTGATTTTCTCGCACTCCTTACATCGTGCACGCGCACACACGCACACACACACACACACACACACACACACACCCCCCCTTGGCAATATCATGTCCCGTTCCTGATTGCTCCACAAGCAGTGCATTTAAAAAGTTTACAGATGATATGAAGGTTGGCAGGGTTGTTAATGACAATAATAATAGTATACTACTGCAATAGGATCTAGAAATGTTGAGCGGATGGACTGAGAGGTGGCAACTGAAGTTTAACATTGACAAATGTACAGGCTACTCCTACTGCATGTGGAGGAGTATCTATTCTGTTTAATTCTAACATGCCACCCAAGCTGATACAGTTACGAACCAATCTAGAAGCTGTAGCTGCTCATATTGCAGTTGGTACACCAGTTACCCTTGTTTCTGTTTATATTCCGCCGTCTACCTCTTCCCCATTCTGAACTTGACAACCTCATTACACAACTCTCAACTCCAATTGGTCTTTTCGGTGACTTTAATGGACACCACCTATTGTGGGGTTCTGTTATTATGGACAGAAGAAGCAAATTGATTGAAGAATTTATGAATAATAATGATCTTAATTTACTAAACTCTGGATCTCCTACTTACATCCACCTACCTACAGGATCTACTTCTGCAGTCAACTTGTCAATTTGCTCTCAGTCCATCTTTCCACTCATTACATGGTCGATATTATCCGATCCTTTAACATTGACCACTTTCCAATTATTTGCTCAATACAAACAGCGGTAACTCAAAATCGTTATCAACGATCCAATTGGAAGTTTATTAAGGTGAACTGGGATGGCTATTCTACACAAATGTTTTTAGGTAGAATTTATGTTTACCAATCAGATTGTGACTGCAGCAAATGCTTTCATTACAAAATCAAGGACATATAGCACTCACCGAAATCTCTGGTGGAATGCAAAGTGCTCTAATGCCAAACAAGAGAAAAATTATGCGTGGAATAATTTCCAGAAGTGTGCTACTTGATACCAGTAACTTAATTGTTTATAAATGGCTTAAAGCAAAAGCAAGGCAAATTAGAAGTAAAGCAAAATGCGATTTGTGAATTGCTTTTGCATCAACCATCACAAAAGACAACCGACACGGATCATCTGGAGAAGGATGCAGGTGCTATTCGGCTGCCCTCTCTGGTACTTCACTGGAAAGGAAAACACACATCTACTCACGAAGAAGTTGGCAATGTATTAGCAGAATATTTCTCCACCCTCTCTGCTTCTGCCTGATGTGCATCCTCCTTCCAGAGAGTTAAAGGTAGTACAGAACGGTATAAAATTAACTTCTTAATGCACCACTCCTTCCTGGACAACCAACCCTTTACATTAATCGAACTGAAAGAATTATTAAATAGATCTCCCAACAGTGCTGCAAGCCCGGATGGTGTTTATTACATTATGCTGAAGCATTTACATGAAGAGGACTTGTGTACCCTGTTGATTTTCTACAATCGGATCTTCTCTGAAAATGTCTATCCTTCTTTTTGGTGCCATTTGTTCATTATCGGCATACCAAAACCAGGCAGAGATCCTTCCCTGGTTCAAAATTATAGGCCAATATCTCTCACGAGCTGCATAAGAAAAATTTTCAAAAGGATGGTTCATACAAGGCTCGCTGTGATCCTGGAATCACAGAAGCTCCTTCCTAACCATCAATATGGCTTTCGGAAGAACAAATCAACGCTAGACGTGCTTATCAAATCTGAATGTCATATTCACAATGCCTTCGTCATGAAACAACATCTAGTCATGATCAACTTAGACCTTAAAAAGGCATTTGATACTACTTGGCATCATGGTATTATAATGGATCTTTATCATCTAGGTCTAAGGGGACAGTTGCCTGAAATAATTAAAAATTTCTTGCTGCTTCGGTATTTTCAGGTCCAATATAAAAACGTACTCTCCACATCTCACATTCAAGAGGAAGGCGTACCACAGGGTTTGTTACTTAGTCCAACTCTATTTGCAATTCGAATTAGCAGTATGATACAGGATATCCCAAAAACCGTTGATACTTACGTGCATGAAGATGACCTTATCATTTTCTGTCAGTCTAAAAGTATGAACACCATCGAACAGCTGCTCCAACTAGTCATAACCAAAATAGAATCCTGGACTTCACGGAATGATTATTGACTGTCTGAAAATAAATGCACTGCCACTCACTTCTGCAAGTCACGGGCTCTCCATCCTGAACTAGAAATAAACAAAACTCCAAGCTCACATCACTCATTTAAGAACTACTTAAATGAGTGATGATAACTTAAGAGCTTGAGGTGTAGGGTAGATGCCCTCGAAGAAATTAATATGAGGGGCCTGTCAAGCTCTCAGCTGCCCAACTCAATACCAGAGTTTACTCCTAGGCATCAGGCAACACAGCGGCAATCTCCAAAGCAGAATGCACTGGTCCCAAAGGAACTAGTTATTGTTGGTGACTCTATTGTCAGGGAGACGGAGAATATATTGTGTCATCATTGATATATTGTTGTACACGTTGGCACCAATGACATTAAGAGTAGGAGATCTGCAGATTTACTTAACAAGTACAGGTCAATATTGCAAAAAAGTCATGAGTTTGGGTTAAATTTGAGTGTCTGCATTTCTGCCCAGACACGATAGGAGGGAGTACATGATAAGAGCCTTGTCAATCAATTGATATGAGGGGCCCATCAAGCTCTCAGCTGCCCAACAATATACCAACAATGGCAGCCGAATAGCACTTGCATCCTTCTCCAGACGATCCGTGTCAGTGTCTTTTGTGATGGTTGAGGCAAAAGCAGTCGGAGAGGGCAGCCGTATAGCACCTGCATCCTTCTCCAGATGATCCGTGTCGGTGTCTTTTGTGATGGTTGATGCAAAAGCAATCCACAAATCCCTTTTTTCAACGTGGTTTGTGCTTGTTAACAGGAGAGACTGATTCTACAGGGATGAGATACACTTAAATAGAAAGGGTGCAAGAATATTTGCTGATGCTATTGAGGCAGTGTTAGGTGGGTCGGAAAATAGCTAGCTTGGGGGGGGATTCACAGACTAAAAGGTTAAAAGTAGCCGCAGGCAGAGGTGAAGGTGATTCTTGCACAACTTCTGTTAGAATAAGTAGCGACATGGAGTGAGGGGTGTTGGGGGTTTCAGGGACTGATGGCAGTCATCGTGAAACAGGTGGGTATATGGGATGTGTCACGGGGAATAGGAATAGGTGCATGTATACCAATGGCAGAAGTATAGTAAATAAATTTGATGGATTTCAAGTGTTGATCAAGACATCAAAGGTGGATATTGTTGGGATATCAGAGACGTGGTGTCACACTGATATTTGGGAAGTACAATGTGTACAGAAAGGATAGACAGGATAAGAAGGGAGGAGGTGTTACACTGTTAATTAAGAAAAACATAAAATCAAAAGAAGTGCATCCAGTTGATATAGATGAACAGTGCACTTTTGAGTCAGTTTGGTGTGACATAAGCACTGCAAAAGCAAAAATAAGAGTAGGAGTGTTTTATAGGCCTAATGACTTGAATGACTACAGTGAACAATTGTACAGAGAAATGGAGTGGGCTAGTAAATCAGAATGTCTTATAATGGGGGATTTTAACTTCCCAGATATTGACTGGAACTTGTGAGTTGGTCATTCACACACTAGTAAGATTTTGTGGATTTATTGGATGATTGTTTTCTGCAGCAGCAGCATGTTCAAGAGGCAACCAGAGAGGGTAATACTCTTAATCTGGTTATCAGCAGTGATCATTCGTGTATTAAGAATTTGCAGATAAAGGAACCACTAGGTGGCAGTGATCACAGTGTACTGATGTGGGATTTACTTAAAGATATAATTACCATCAGGGGTAAAGGAAAGGGTTTTTGCTTCCGTAAAGGTGAGTACAGTGGTCTCAGACAGTTTTTAAATTCTGTACATTGGGATCAACTGACGATGTTGCCAACAGTAAATTCTAAGTGGGAAACATTCAAGGAATTAATCGTGAAAGCTACTAAAAGTTTCATACCTATTAAGAAATATTGTCAAAGGTTTAGGCCTAAATGGTTATCAAAAGAACTAATGAGACTCGTGACAGAGAAGAAAAATGCATGGGATGCATATAAATTATCAAGTGACTCAGAAGCGTATGGCAGATATAAGCTAGTCTGTAATCAGGTAACAAAGGAAGGTGGTTAGGCAGGCGAAGGCAGATTACGAGAAATCTTTGGCAAAGGATGCTAAAAAAAACAGCAAGGGTTTCTTTACTTATATAAACTCTAAAAGGAAGGGGATGAATCTGATTGGTCCACTTGATATCGATGATTCTACTCTTGATGATCCTGCTCAGATAGCAAACAAACTGAATGAGTATTTTGCATCTACATTCACACATGAGGAGTTATTAAAATTTGAAAATGGCAGAAGGTTATCAAATTGTAGCAGGGTGCTTAATGATTTTGTAATAACTGAGAGTAAAGTGGAGGAGAAATTGCTGAAGTTAAACATAAGAAAGGCACCTGCGGTGGATGGGATCTATCCAGTTATATTAAAGGAGGTGGCAAAGCATCTAAGCAAACCCTTAGCCATAATTATGAGAGCATCCTTGGACTCAGGGAGGTCCCCACGGACTGGAGATGTGCAAATGTTTCCCCAATTCACAAAGGGGGATCGAAGGGTGACACGAGTAATTACAGACCAGTTAGTTTAACTTCTGTTCCGGGTAAAATAATGGAGTCACTGGTTAAAGATGCATTGTAGGATCATCTAGACAAGACTACAGCAATAATTCAGACACAGCATGGGTTTGTTAACGGAAAGTCTTGTCTGACAAATTTGATTGGTTATTATGATGTGGTTACAAAGGAATGAAATGCAAAACATAATTTTAATATCATATACTTGGATTTCAGGAAAGCTTTTGACACTGTTGCACATGGAAGACTATTGTACAAATTGGAGCAGAATGGTATTAAGGGTAAGTTGCTACAATGGATAAAAGGATGGTTGAGTGGGAGAAGACAGAGGGTGGTAATCAATGTGTGCTGCTCTTCGTGGACTAATGTTATTAGTGGAGTCCCACAGGGTTCGGTGTTGGGTCCACTGTTGTTTTGTATACAGTAATACCCCGAAGTTACACGATAGGTGGGTCCGACGAAAATCGCTTAAGTCGAATTCGCGTAAGTCGGGGTACAACTTTGCATATAAATACATATAAATTTTGTTTAATTGGGACCAAGGACTAACAAAAACACTAGTTTAGAAGAAAAATATTAATAAAATTGCAGTTCTTTATACATATTAATACAAAATATGTATTAAAAAAATAAATGACTTACGTAAAAAAGTTATTTCGATGTCGATGGCTTCATAAAATCTAACAAATTCGTCTGACGACACAGTGCCTTCTTTTTTTCACGCAGAATTTCTTCGTAGCAAGCTAATAATTTTTTTATTCCTAGCTTTGTAGCTATAACGCGTTCTTCGTTGGAGTCTGTTTTCTAAAATGTTTAAGCCCTTTTCAATTGAGCTGAGACCTGTCAAGTTTGTAATTGTCATGTGCTTTTCGCCGTTGCCTCATTTAGGCCTGTAGCTCGTGCAATATCACATGGTCTTTCATTTCTCTCAAAGCGTTTCACAATTTCATATTTTTTCGCTATCGACAGAGGCGGACTGGCCATAAGCCTTACCGGGGAAACCGCGGTGGGCCGGTGTGATTTTGGCCATAAACCATAGTATGAGGCCACTATAAATTTTCCCGGGTAAGAATTTTTGATCCAGTCCGCCTCTGTTTATTGATATTGCTTTTCTTTTTCTCTCTGAATCTGCAGTGTCTTCACCAAGACGCTTCCTTTTCACACCTTTTAAGTATTTTACCCATTTTTAGGGAATAAAGCACAATTACAAAACGAGGAGGCACGCTTGATACGCATAAACAAAGCTGCGCGCATGTAGCAACTGAATAAACAACACCATAAAGGCAGAGATACACTGTTAACACCTCACATTTCTAGGGGTTACTACCATAAAACAATAAAAATCCAGTTGCGTTTCTGCTAGTGGAATCTGTTATAAACTGGTAGTAAACTCGATCTAATTGCATACCGATAGCTGGAATTGTGTTGGTTTTTACGTTATTATGGTGAAATGTGTTTCCCCTAAAACAAATACATTTTCAGAATCTTCTCTTCATTCCTATCGTGTTGTGTTCGGTTGGGGTGATTCTGCGTTCGACTGCCATTTCTTGTAAACACAAAGGCGAATCGTGCATAAGCCAGTTCGGTTCGTGTTATATTATAAGATATTGTTACCGTATTTATAAATCGTGTATGATCGAATTCGTGTAGTGTAAACACGTGTTATACGAGGACTGACTGTATACGGCTCGACCGATGCGATCCATTTCTCTCGTGAAAACGATGTAATTTCCGACAAAAGTTGAGCACGAATTCGAACGCACACATATAAATATGACAGTTGGAATACAAATTCTTGTATATGTGTGCAGCTCATGTGCAGCAAAGTTCAATTTTGTTCATCTTTCGCTCTCACTCTCCACCGTCGCACCGTATATCGATAACATATGAAAAACGACCTTGAAGATAGTGGGCGGTAGTGTTGCCAAACGAAAAAATCAAGAACCGCGTAACTCCGAGTTCACGTAAGTCGGGGTATTACTGTATTTATTAATGATATTGATGAAAGTATATCAGGCTTAGTGTCTAAGTTTGCAGATGATACAAAGGTTGGCAGGGTTGTTAATGACAGTAATGGCAGTGTGCTACTGCAACACGATCTAGAAAATTGGGCAGATGGGCTAAGTGGCAACTGAAGTTTAACCTTGACAAATGCAAAGTACTGCATATGGCTAGAAGTAACCCCAGAGAAACGTACCAACTGTGTGGTACTACACTTAAGGTGGTAGAAAATGAAAAAGGCCTGGTAGTAATTGTGCAGTCAGATATGAAGTTTTCTGAACGATGCAGACAGGCTGCCAGGGCAGGTCATGGGGTTTTTATCAGTGATATATAGGAATTTTGCTAGCAGGGAAAAGGAGGTGATTGTCCCTCTATATAAGGCAATGGTCAGGCCACGCCTTGAGTACTGCGTACAGGTCTGGTGGCCTCATTTTAGGAAGGATGTAGATTTTCTTGAGCATGTACAGAGAAGGGCAACAAGATTGGTGAGGGGAATGAAAGGATCCTCTTACCAAGAGAGGCTTAAGTTCTGCAAATTGCAGTGGCTGGAGACTAGCCACCTGCACAGTGATCTGATTGAGGTGTATAAGGCCTTGAATGGGTTGAGCATGCTGAATTCTGATGGGATCCTTCCACTTGTTTAGATTACAAACCTAAGGGGGCATAAATTCAAATTAAGAAAAGACAGATGTAGAATAGATGTGCAGAAATTTGCCTTTAGCCAGTGGGTAGTTAATTGCTGGAACAAACTTCCATCTGTTATTGTGGAAGTTGATAGGTTAAATAAATTTAAGGAGGAACTGGACAGGCATTTGGAGGGAATATTGTGATTTTTTTTTTTTTTTTTTTGGCTAATGCTGCATAAGCTCATACACTTGCTTTCATGCATCACATGCCACTACCTCCACCACCACCACCACCACCACTACTACTACTACTTGTCTAAAGCATTTGAATATACTTTGATCAGTCTCATCCATGTCATAGTGAGCTAATCTGTATACCTTATTATTCCTGTACAAGTCCCTAATCCTTTCACTCCTGGATTATGGTCCTCCATTATATGATCTACTAGGGTAAGCACATTAGAATGGCTGTACGTCATATAGCACAGTGCTCTGAGGACAGCCCTAGGAACTTTCAGGACTTCTCTGTTTTAAAGCCTTTATATTGAGGCACGTGATCCTCCTTTACATCTTCACAGAAAAATATTGCTGTCATAGTATGCTACTAAGATTCAATGTCTCCTGTCCAATCCTATTTGGGAGTACCTATATAATACCCGGTGAAATTCCTTTTATGAAAGTAAGCCACATGAAAACCGACCTGCTTTGCTCAGACTTAAAGAACTTCTTCATACTTGGAATGTTGATCTAAGTGACATTTCTGAGGACATGTACCGCCTTGTTTACGTTTTCATGCCTCTTGTGATCTACTTTCTCTGATGGGGGAAGAATGTTTTAGCTTCTTCCAATACCAGACAGTTGCATGCAGCCCATTCCAACCTGAATTGCAATTCCTGTGCAATATACACTGACAAATCTAAAACTGACAACTCTGTAGGTGCTGCAGCAGTTTTTCTATCATTTATCGTTACAGCCTCATTACCAGCCACATGCAGTATCTTCACTGTTGAGCTGTATGCCATAAAGTTTGCACTTGAGCAGATTATTGAATGATCCATTTTTCCCTAATCTGTACTGACTCTCTCAGTGCAGCTTTTGCTGTAAGGGAGAATTTTTCTGCCTGTCATGCTACACTGAAAACTATTCACTATCAGTTACTCTCTTGCAAAGAGTCCAATCAATCAGTAACATTTTGTTGGCTGCCGGGACATTCTGGAATTCCAGGAAATGAGTCTGCTGATCTTGCCGCTAAACAACCTGTTACCACATTTTCACAACACCTTCAGGTTCCATATACAGATTACAAGCCTGTAATTTGCAAGGCATGTTGTGAAAATTGACCACAAATCTGGTGAAGTAATACCAACAACAAACTTTACCAGATCAGACAAGAACCAGAGTTGTGGCTGTCTGGATTCAAACAAAACAGACAAGAAGTGGTATCGGCAAGACTGAGAATTGGGCATTCTCACGTTACACACCTGTTTTTATTATTGGGAGAAGTTCACCCCAGTGTGCATCCTGTCACACCCAACTTACAGTTCTCCACTTCCTTGCAGACTGTCCTCTTTACTTTTCAATCCATTCTAACACCTTTCGGTCATTCAGCAAATTAGACGAATCCCATATTTTATCCCATTTTCATGGTAATCATGCACACATAGAAGAACTGTTAACATATTTAAATCAAACTGACTTGTACACAAGTACATAATTAAATTGTTAAAAGGTATATGAATATAAGAAACACATTTTGAACTGACACGATTTGGCCTTAGTAGCCCTTGTGTCATTAAACTTAATAACTTCAAACACAATTTGAAAGACAATATGGCCTTGCCATCTTATGTGTCATAACACTCCATCACAACAACAACAAGCATATCTGTATCAGTAACCCCAGAGTAACGTACCAACTGTGTGGTACTATATTCAGGGTAGTAGAGAATGAAAAGGACCTGGGAGTAATTGTACAGTCAGATATGAAAGTTTTTTGAACAGTGCAAACAGGCTGCAAAAGTAGCTCATGGTGTCTTATCAATGATATACAGAAATTTTGAAGGAGGTGATTGTCCCCTTGTATAAGGCAGTGGTCAGGCCACACCTCGAATACTGCATACAGGTCTGGAGACTTAATTTTAGGAAAGATGTAGAGCTGCTGGAATGAGTATAGAGAAGAGCAACGGGATTGGTGAGTGCAACAAAGGGTTTCTGTTACCAAGAAATACTTAACTTCTGCAAATTGCAGCATCTGGAGACTAGGCACCTGCGAGGTGGTCTGATTGAGGTGTATAAGGCCTTCGAATGGTTTGAGCAAGCTCAGTTCTGATGGGATTCTTCCTCTTGCTCAGATTACTCACCTGAGGGGACATAAATTCAAATTGAGGAAAGACAATTATAGAATAGATGTGGGAAAATTTGCATTTAGCCAGCTGGTGGTTGATAGTTAGAACAAACTTCCATCTGTTGTAGTGGAGGCTGAAAACTTAAATTTAAGTTCAAGGTAGAACTAGACAAGCATTTGAAGTTGAATAGATGGGTGAAATGGGAAGGGTTTTTTTTTTTTTTGGCTGATGCTGTATAGACTTGCTTTCTTGCGTGATATGCCTGTACTAATGCTAATTCAGTGTTTCTATTTATAAGCTTGCTGACTGTTTTTTGCCACATAGTCTTTTTAATTATTTAACTAGGAATATACAAGCCACGTCTGCGTTGCTTTGATGTTGGTCAGCTTTCAATGAAATTTGAAAGGTGTTTTGATTCAGAAGTTGTTACCTTTGAGGTCCTCTCAGATGATTACTCCAAGGTAATTCCTAATTAAATTTTATATTTAGGTTCCATTTTATATATTATTTTTATATTGTTATGCTATTACAACTACTACTACTACTGATCTGATCACTGTCCTTGCTTATGACAAAGGCTGTTTGTCTTACTAGACATTTTACTTTCATTTCAGTTATTTGAGAGCAAATAATATTATAGTGAATGCCAGTTAATGTTATTGCGATCAGTCACTTATTGTAATTAAAACTGAAAATCCAAAACTATTTATATTATAATGTTTGTCAATTCTTCTGCATTATATGATACAAAGATATCAAAAAATGATAACAGTAAACAGTGGACTGTTTACTGTTATCATTTTCCTTTCAATTAGGAGAAATATGTCTTCCAGAACACCTAAAATTTTGTATAAGTCAGATATTTGTCAATTATTTACAACCCTGACCATGCCAAATAATGTTTATGACCTTGTCCTGTGATGCATATCTGTGATACCTTTTAACTTTAAATCCTTGCCACATGTCTGCAGTCTTCAGGAAAAGCAGGAGAGCACCTGTAAACAAAAGCAAGTGAACAATTAAGAAAATGATCCTTTAACTGTCAGGCTATATAGTTGAGGAGAAGAGCAATCTAACATGCTGTTTTAAAGTTTTACAATTATGTGTGACAAATTGCTGGTGTTTAATTATACTCTCTAAAGTTTTCCAAAGTGATCATGTGATCTCGTGGTGTGTATGTGCAGTACTGTATTCACTGTCGAGTGGTCAGGAGCGGGAATGCAATAGCACACGCTCTTTGAGTAGACCGGGGTTCAAGCCCCCGACTGCTGAATACGGTCGATCTGCCAACCTGCACTGGACCAGCGTGGCAGATTATGGTCCATTTCCCTCAGCATGAATTGTTGAGGAGGCTTCCATCCTGCAGTGGGATGATAATGGCTGCACTTTACCTTTTTTTTTTGTCTGTTTTCTGTGAATAGACTTGAGTTTAGTTTACAATTGATTTCCATTGAGAATTGAACCAGTTTTTTTTTTTTTTTTTTTTTTTCAAATATAAATGTCTCAGAAACTTAGAGATTAAATCTCCAAGTTTGAATGAAAAGAACAGAATTCTAAGTTCTTATTATTCCTTACCTAAGTATAGTCAGAGAGAAGCTGCATTAAAACTCTGTGTTTCACAGCCTCTTTTGTGTAAACTTTTAAAGAATAGAAAATTGCATAAATTAGGAGTTACTGAGAATGACAATTTGAACAGAAAAAGATATGAAAAGAATGAACTTGGGGAAGAAGTGCTTCTGAGATTGTTCAGAAATGCAAGATTAAAATGCTATCAGTAGAAATATCCAATGTGAAAAGGTGAAGGAATTTGTAAATGAACTCCATGCAAAGGATTTTAAGCCTACAAATGGGTGACTAAGCAGGTGGAAGGAGAGAGAGAGAGAGAGTTGTTGTTGTTGTTATTTGGTTTTTAGGAGCATTAGCAACTAAGGCCATATTGCTCCGGGATATGCGGTGGTCATTCCCTGAATGACCTTTCCGCATCCTCCGTATTTGGTGGTGATGGGCTCGAACCCCGGTCTAATCAAGAAGCGTGTGCTACGCACTGCTGCTCCTTCCCACCTGGCTACGGAGGCGCCAGAGAGAGAGAGAGACAATCAATGTTGTGTACAAAAAATTCATGGAAAAAAATCAGACTCTGATACAGGTTTAGAATAAAAATGGATGGAATAATGGCTTATCTAATTTATTAGAAGAATTTAGTCCTGAATGTATTTTCAACATTGATGAAACTAGTGTTTATTTTAGAGAAATTCCTGAACATACTTTATCATTCAACAGCTGGAAAAAAGCAGAAAGAAAAAGGGACTGTAATTCTTACATGCAATGTAATAGGCAAAATTAAAAAAAAAATTTCATAATTGAGAAAAGTAGGCATCCATGTGCCTTCAGAGGGACAAAAAACCTACCAATTGAATATCAGCAACACAAATACTCGGATGATGTCTCAAAATTTCATTGAATTTCTGAAGGAATGGAACAGAGAATTATCATGAGTCATTAAAAAAAATTGCATTTCCCCCAGATAACTATACAGTTCTCTGAATGTGAAATCGAACAATATAAAATTTGTTGCCCCGAGTGCCAAGCGATCTTTCTAGTGCGATTATCTAGCATTTTTCCTAGTGCGAGTACTAGTGCTTTCTTAAACCCTCCACCGCTTGCAACGTTACTGCTTCCCTTACTGAGCAACGTCACTGCTTCAACGCTAGCAACGTACTGCTCTCCTATTCTTCTGATTGCTTGGTCACTGGTTGGTACCACTCCTGCCTCCACATGGCAGGGTCGGTAACCTGGGAGAAGGAAGCCCCTCTCCCGGGGCTTCCTTCTCCCAGGTTAAATAGATTTAAAATCCAGGGAGAAGCTGCTAGTGCAGATCGAGCCGAAACTTTCAAAAAAGAACTTGTTAAAATTGTTGAAGAAGGGTATTGTGTGTTATACTTCTCAACAAGTTTTTAACATAGATGAAGCAGAACTTTTGTGGAAACGAATGCCTAAAAGAAGTTTCATATTGAAAGAAGAAAAAACATATCAGGTTTCAAAGTGGCGAAGGATCAGTTGACTTTAATTATTGGGTGGTAACGCTGCAGGGGATTTAAAATTAATACCCCTTTTAGTTTATTTGGAGGGCCAAAGTTCAACCCAAAATCGACACATTTTTCATGATTAAATTTATCAATTAAATTAAATCAATTAAAATCAATTAAATCCATTATTTTAATTGGAATTTTAAGTTTACTTTTGATACGTAAGTAGTTACCACATAATTATATACGTATGTAATAATTATATACGTATGTAATGTAATATACGTATGTAATGTAATATACGTATGTAAAATGTGTGCGTATTTTATATGTACATATAAAATATTCTGCTTAGCACTCTGTTTTTCCGGAACGAATTATCAGCATTAAGCAGGGGTCACCTGTACTTCAATCAGTCTCATACGTGTCATGGGGTGCTGATCTGTATATCTTACTACACCCTACAAATCTCTAATCCATTCACACCTTTATTATGATTTACCAGCATATGACTCTGCTAGGATAAACCCATTAGAACCGCTAAATGTTATCCAGTACAATGCTCTGAGGACAGCCCTGAAAGCTTTCAAGACTTCTTTAGTCCAAAGCCTTTACATTGAAGCATTTGATCAGCCATTACAACTTCACAGAAAAACATTGCTGTCTCACTATGCTGCTAAGATCCGTAGTCTTCCATCGCATCCTAATTGGGAGTACCTGTGTGATACCCAGTGGGATTACATTTTTGAGAGTAACCCACGTGGAAACCAAACTGCGCCACTCAGACTTAAATAACTTCTTTATACTTGTAATGTTGATCTAAGTGACATTTCTCAGCACACATTCCTCCTGTACCACTCTGGTTAACTTTTCATTTTCATGCCTCTCATGATGAACACTTTCTCCAGTTGTTAATACCGTTACACATGTTCAGACAGTTGCATACAGCTCATTCTGATCTCTACTGCAGTGCGTGTGTAATATATGCTGATGGATTAAAACTGACAATGTGGTAGATTCTACAGCAGTTTTCCCCTTCATTTACAGTTACAGCCTCATTACCAGCGACATTCAGTATCTTTGTTGCGGAAGTGTATGCCATAAAGATCTGACCTGATTATCGAACAATCCATTTCTTCCCTAATCTATACTGACTCTCTCAGTGTAATCTTTGCCGTGAGGGATAATTTCTCTTCCTGTCATCCTACACTGAAAACTATTCACCATCAGTTACTCTTCTGCTGCGAGTCCAAACAATCAGCAACATTTTGTTGGATACTGGGATATTCTTGAATTATGAGAAACGAGACTGCTGATCTTGCCGCTAAACAACCTCTTACCACATTCTCACAGCATCTGTATAAGGAACAGTACAAGTTCCTTATACAGATTACAAGCTTTAATTTGCAAGCCCTGTTAGGAAAACTGGTTACAGATCTGCAGAAGTAATACCAACAACAAACTTTATCAGATAAAACAAAATCCAGAGTTGTGGCTGTCAGGATTCAGACGTAACAGACTAAAGAAGTGGTATTGGCAAGACTGAGAATTGGCCATACTCATCTTACACCCCTGTTTTTATTATTGGGAGCAAACCTACCCCATTGTGTCACACCCAACTTATGGTCTGCCACTTTCTTGTAGAATGTCCTCTTTACTTATCCATCCATTCTGGCACTTTTCAGTCTTCAGAAGATTGAACAAAGCCTAGATTTTATCCCATTTTCTTGGAAATCATACCAACATAGAATGCTTAAAAACTGAGGCCAAACACAATTTGGTATCAGTTGTGGAAGGTATCCTTTGATGATGAGATTATTGATTCTTATCCTATTGACACAGTCACTGACCATGTTACAAGCAAATACTAGCAGCCCTATCTACTGCCATCCCACAATTACAGCCAATCATCCATAGAACCATAAATTATTGATGGAACCAGAATCATAAGATATCAAAAAACAACTAGGAAAGTAATCTGTTTATCTTGTTATCTAAAAATAAAGCAACTAAATGGCCAATTTCCCCCATTATGCTCTCTGCTTTTCACCTAGAATGGGCAGGAACTTTCTATTCCTGCAGAGATTTTTGAATCCTAGGGATGTATTTACGGTTGTCTTCTTTGACTGCATATGAACCATCATTTCAGAAAATTGAAACTTTAACTAAAAAATCCCAACTGAACTTCAGAACCTCTCTCTCTCTCATATAATTTTCCAATTACTATGCTTGAACTTCAAGAAGCCATATCTGTCTCAAAGAACAGTGCTGCCAGTCCTGATGGAATATATTACATAATGCTTCAACACTTAGATAATACATTAACTAAGTTAATATAAGATAATCATTATCCTTGCTGCTGATCTTCTACAATTGCATCTTCATTGAACATTCATTACCAAGTTCCAGACATCACTACTATGCACTAGCAATACCCAAACCATGGAAAGATCACTCTGTTCCTCACAACTATATACAGGTAACCCTTGTATAACACAGTTATTAGGTTCCTGTAAAATGTCGTGTTGTACGAAACTGTGTTATTCGGGACTAAGAAAAAGCACAAAAAGGGGGTTACATTCCAAAAGCTAACAAAAATACACCATTTCTAGATTTTGTGTATCTTCTGCTCTCTTTAAAAAATCAGTAATCTGGTTTATTTTGCTTTTGCTTGATAAATCTTTGTGAATTTCATCTTATGGAACTAAGCATTTTTGAAGCTCCCTTTTGAACTTTGGGCTCCTTTCATTCAAGAATCTGAATTCAAAAAATAAGATTCTAATTGCTCAGCTAACTTTATGCCTTCACCTATGCTTTTTATTTTAAAATTTGGAAGTTCAGAATTTTCATCTGCTATATCATCATCTGAATTGATTTTATTTTACCTCCGATGCCATTTGCACGAAATCCACTACGCCAGCTTCTTTTCTACCAGTAATTTTTGAACGCCTTCAGTAATCATATCGTTTTTTATTTTTTTAGGAGCATCGGTGACTAAGGCCTTGTTACTCTGTGTATATTGTCTATCAATTGCGTGTGTCCTGAGGTCGATTTTCTGTTTTGCTGGACAAAAAACCCCAGTTTCTGGAAGAAAAAACCATGCTACCCTCGCTCTGCCCTGACTAACTCAGCCACGTTGTGAAAAAGACCAATAAAAATTCATCCCTTCATCGACAGGATTCAAACTCAGGTCTTTTCCAGCCGGTGTGGGGAGGAGGGTGATTCTGTCAACTGTGCTACCCCTGAGGACTTCAGTAGTCATATCGTCGAAACCTTCCCCTCTTACCTACATAGCAAGTTCTACTATCGCACCGATTCCATTTTCTGTCCGTTCAGTTATATTTCCTGAATCAACTGAATCTGGCCATACATTTTTCCACACGCATTTAACCTCAAACATAATAGCAGGGTTTTCCCCGCACAAAAGCTCAAAAATACCCTGTTATGTGAGGCTTACCGAAATTCTCTAAACCGTGTTAGAGTGAAACCGTGATATACGGGGGTTACCTGTACTCGTTTCTCTGCTTTTGTAAAAACTGTGGAAAAAATTATACAGTGACAAGTGACGTATCTTGATTCTTGCATTCCCTTAACCTGGGGAGCTAATTACCATATTTTATACAAAACTTCCTTCACAACAGATCCTTTCACACGTCCCCTATCAGCAAGTCTTTGGAAATCTGTGTAAGAGAGGAAGGAGTCATAACTACTGTCAAGGGTAAAGGCTTTTGCCTTCGTATCAGTGACTACAGAGGTCTCAGGCAGTTTTCAAATGTGTGCAGTGGGACCAACTGTTGATGTTACCAATAGCAAATTCTAAATGGGAAGTATTCAGGGAAGTAATCAAAGATGCTACTAGGCTTTTCATACCAACAAATAATACTGTTCGAGGCTTAGACCTAAATAGGTGTGAGATGAACTATTGAGATATGTGGCAGAGAAGAAAAGTGCATGGGATACATATAAATTATCAGGTGATACAGAAACCTATCATAGGTATAGATTACTCTGTAATCAAGTCACAAAGGAGGTTAGGCAAGCCAAGGCAGATTATGAGAAGTCTGTCAAAGAATGCAATGAAAAACAGCAAAGACTTCTATGCTTATATTAACAGTACGGTTCCTTCTAAGGAAGCAGTTGAATCACATTGGGCCATTTGATGTCTGTGGTTAACTGTTGATGATCCTGATCAGGCTGCAGACAAATTGAAGATATTTTGCATCTTCATTCACACATGAGGAATTCTTTAGGGAAGGGGATGTCAGAAGTTTATCATACTCTAATGGGAACTAAATGACTGTGATAACTGAAATGAAAGAGGGGGAGAAATTGTTGAGGATGAACATAAAAAAAAGGCTCCTGGGGCAGATGGAATCTATCCAATTATATTAAGGAAGGCAGCAAAGGAGGTAAGCAAACCCTTATCAATAATTATGAGAGCAGCCTTGGATTCAACGGAGGTCCCTATGGACTGCAAAATTGCAAATATACACCAATTTGTAAAGGGGAATCAAAAGGTAATATGGGTAATTACAGACCTGTTAGCTTAACATCTGTTCCAAGGAAAATAATGGAATTACTGGTTAAAGAAGTAATGCAGGACCATTTGGACTGGCATGTATATTGCTTGTTATTGTTTGTTTGTTATTTGGTTTTTAGGAGCATTAGCAATTAAGGCCATATTGCTCTGGGATATGCGGTGGTCATTCCCTGACCTTTCCGCATCCTCCGTATTTGGTGGTGACGGGCTCGAACCCCGGTCTAATCAAGAAGCGTGTGCTATGCACTGCTGCTTCTTCCCACATGGCTACGGAGGCGCCACATGTACAAAGGGTACTAGGAAAGTTTTGCAATACAGCTTTGTTTATTTAATTTTTTCAAAGTAATTTCCTCTACATTCAATACACCTCTCCATCCTCCGAAACCAATCTTTAAACCAGTTCTGCCAAGTTTCACTAGGGAGTAAAGCACACTCGTTGTCCCAAGCCCGTAGAAGGTCCTCATCACTGGAAAACCGCCTCCCTTTTAGCTTCATTTTCACATGCGGGAACAGTGCAAAGTCGCAGGGAGCAAGGTCTGGACTGTAGGGAGGGTGCTCGAGAAGTTTCAGTCCTGTCGTGGTCAAATATTCGGTGCAGGCTTTGGCGCGGTGAGCTGCAGCATTATCGTGATGGAGGTACCAGGTGTCCATTCTTGACTTTGGCCGCAGGTTCTTCATAGATCCAATGACTTTAGGCAGGCATTGTTCAGTATACCACTTAGTTGTGACTGTCTTCTGCGTGTCCAAAACGACACGTTCCACAATTCCACTCGATTTGAAAAATACAGCTATCATTTTCTTCTTTACAGATCGGGATTTTCTGACAATTACGGGTGTGTCGTCATCATCAAAGACCCAAACTTTGTTTTGAGCCTTGGTCGGCAGGTCGTAATAGTACAGCCAAGTCTCGTCACCTGTCACGATGTTGTTCACATACCGAGATTGTCCCTTATCAAACTTTTTTAACATCTCCCGGCACCAAGTCACACGTCGTGTCATCTGCTCTTCAGTCAGTTGATGTGGCACCCAGAGAGAACAAAGTTTCTTCACGTGCAAATGATCTTGCAGAATCGAACGAATTGCTGGTGCATTTAGGCCCAAAGTATCCTCTCTCTGTTGGTAGGTCACTCGCCTGTTTTCGTCAAGCATTTTCCTCACAGCAGTAACGTTTTCCTCCGTAACTGACGTTCGTGGCCTTCCCGGCCTCTCAGAATCCTCCAGAGTGAAATTTCCCCTTTGGAATTCTCTATACCACCTGAATATCGTTGTACGATGTGGACAATCATCATCTAGTGCAAGAGTCATTTCTTCTAAGCACTGGTCTATGGTTAAACCACGCACAAAATTATACCGCAAAACTGTCCTTATCTCATTTCGTGACGACGATGCCATCGCAAGCACTTTACACTCTCACTACTAATGAATAACTGAGCCCATCGACTTGGCGCGGCGGCTACAATGCACGTATGAACATGTCTCAACATGCAACAACAAGCAGCTTCCTGTGATTCATTGTTGCGTCATATTGCAAAACTTTCCTAGTACCCTTTGTATATTGCAATCACAGCATAGATTTGTCAAAGGGCAGTTGTGTCTAACCAATCTGATAACTTACTATGATGCAGTGACCAAGAAACTCTGCAAAAAATAATTTTGACATTATATACTTAGATTTCAGGAAAGCTTTTGATAGTGTTGCACACAGACTGCTGTATAAAAACTGGAGCATTGTGGCATTAAAGGCAAGTTACTGCTGTGGATAAAGGGGTCGTTAAGTGGAAGAAGACAAAGTGGTTATCAATGGGCACTGCTTTTTCATGGACTAATGTTATTAGTGTGTTCCCCAGGGTTCAGTGCTGGGTTCATTGTTGTTTTCAATATTTATCAGTGATATTGATGATGGTATATCAGGCTTAATGTGTAAGTTTGCAAAGGTTGGCAGGGTGGTTAACAACAGTTATCAAGATGAGATACTGAAACAAGATCTAGGAATATTTGGTCGATGGGCTGAGAAATGGCAGTTCTAGTTTAACATTGACAAATGCAAGGTGCTACATATGGGTAGCAGTAACTTATCAACTGCTTAGTACTCGACTCAGGATAGTGGAAAATGAAAATGTCATGGATGTAATTGGCAGTCAGATACAAAATTCTCTGAGCAGTGCAGACATGCTGTCATGACAGCTCATGGGGGTTTTGTCATTGATATAGAAACACTTTGGTAGCAGGGATAAGGAGGTGATTATCCCTTTGTACAAGATTGTGGTTAGGCCTCATCTTAAGTATACAGGTCTGGAGACCTCACTTTAGGAAAGATGTAGATCTGCTGGATCTCCTTTCATTGTTACCTAGACACTTCTCATAATCTGCCTTGGCCTACCTAACTCTTGAGTAACTTTATTACACACTAGTATGTATTTATTGTAGGAATCTAGATCCCTTCATAGTTTTTTTTGTGCATGTATGACAATATCTATATATTTTCACAATTTATGATAACATATATTAGAATTAAATGGTTAAATATATGTTTCTGCCCATTACAGCTTGTTTTACTTCAGTCTGATAGACATGTGGAATTTCATGCTGCTTATGGTCGCTACTATCGATTGAGAATTCCAAAGTTTGGTCGTGATATGGCATATCACTTTCCCTCATGTGATTTGTATTGTGTTGGTGCAAGGTAGGGACTGAAATTACTTTTTAATTTATATATACAGGATATATAAAAATGTTGATCTGGCACCGTGATCTCTGTTTCCATATTAGATTTACTGACATGGTATTTTTTGATTGCTCTGCATAAATATATTATTATTTTTTAAAATGTTGGCTTGTGGTAGTATTTTTCAATAGAACTCATTTGGGCAAGGGTTACTTCCGAAAAGAAAATTATTTTCAACAGTGGCCAAATAATGCAAGGAAGTAACAAATTTATATAACGGCAAAAAAAAAAAAAAAATTCACTTGCATCCTTTTTAGTAATTTGTATAATTCTGCTGCCGTGGAATGTACATGCCTCCTCTCCCCCTCGGCTCTGTATTCTTGCAATTAATGACACCTGATAGTTAAATGAAGGCACTTGCTTTTACTTGTAAATTAGAAATAACATATTCCTTAACTTATCTCCATTTTCATAAATTAATTGGATGTAAAGTGTCATTAAGAAAAAGTGATGTTAGGGAAAGGAAGAAACTAGAGAAATTTATTGCTACTATTGTTTACAGCGTAAGTAGAACACATTTGTAAACAGTTCCTTCAGTAAATTCAGGATCATAGACCATTACATTTTAATAGAGGTTGAATGATTTTTTTATTGTTATTTTTTATTTGATATTAAAATGTATTATTGATTCTTGGCAAAGTGCTGTTGCTCATGTTTTAACTGCCAATTCTTGAACGGGAGCAGTAGTGAGCTTTTCATTGCTATCAATATCCTGGATCTTTGTTTTCACCCAGAGATTTCTCTCTCTCTCTCTCTCTCTCTCTCTCTCTCTCTCTCTCTCTCTCTCTCTCTCTGCCGCCTCCATAGCCAGGTGGGAAGGAGCAGCAGTGCGTAGCACACGCTTCTTGATTAGACCGGGGTTCGAGCCCGTCACCACCAAATACGGATGATGCGGAAAGGTCAGGGAATGACCACCGCATATCCCGGAGCAATATGGCCTTAGTTGCTAATGCTCCTAAAAACCAAATAACAAACAAACAAACAAACTCTCTCTCTCTCTCTCTCTCCCCTCTTGTTCTTTTTTCCAGATACTAAAGTGCACAAGTTAGGTAGGTAAGAATTTCAAAAATGTTCTTAAAGCTGTACTGCCTTCAGTCAACCTGAGTTTAGCAATTGTTCATTTCCTGCAAAGTGTATCATGTTCTTTTTAATTTATAAATACCAGTTCACTGAACTTTCTCGCCCCCCTTCTCCACTTGACAAAAGTCATCATCATCGGCCACTGCAGGATGAAGGCCTCTCCGGCATCTTTCCAGTTCCTTCTGTTTTGTGCAGTGGCTATCCATTTACCACCCACAAACTCTTGAATTTCATCTGTCCATCTCTGTTGTTGTCTTCCAGTTTTTTTTGTTTTTTTTTTTAGCTCCTCTAGGGTACTATTCTGTTATTTTCTTAGTCCATCTGTCATCATGTCTTCGAACTGTGTGTCCTGCTCAAGTCCATTTCAGTTCTTTAGTTTTGATAAGAATGCCCTTTATGTATGTTTGCTGCATAATCTATGTGTTTTTCTTCTTATCCAACAGTCTGATTCCTAATATAATTTATTCCATTCTTCACTGTGTAGTTATCAGTTTCACTTCCATAAGTCATGATGGGGGGTATACTTTGGTTCATTATTTTACGTTTCAGACAAATTAGGATATTGCTCCTCAGTATATAATTATATTTCCTGAATGCTATCCATCCGAAATTTATTCTTCTCTTGACTTCCAGCCATTTATTATTATTACAGCTAACGACTTGTCCAAGATAAGTATATGATCCACCTTTTCAATTTCTACTCCTTCAATGATTATATGCAGCAAAATTATATCCCTTTCTGTAGCGTACTTGTTCATCATTACTTTTGTTTTAGCCATATTCATCTTTGGTCTGAAATCCTTACTAACTCTGCATAACTGATTAAGATTTTCCTTTAATTCTTCGGGGTTGTGGCTTATGATCACAATGTCATCTGCAAAATCTTAAACGGTTTAGGTACTCTCCATTCACACTGACTCCTTTCTGTGCCCAGTCTAGTCTTCTGAAAGCTTGCTCAAGGGCAGCAGTAAAGAGCTTCGGAGATATTGTGTCTCCTTGTCGAACTCCTTTCTCAATTTTAAATTTCCTACTGTCTTTGTCTAGTCTAATAAAGGAGGTAGCGTTCTCGTATATTTTCTTCAAAATCATAATATATGGGGTATCTATGCCTTGTCTTTCCAGTGCCTGAAACATTGCCTTATGCCGTATGGAGTCAAATGCCTTTTCATAGTCCACAAATGTCAGGCATAATGGTGTTTTATATTCATTTGCTTTCTCCATTAGCTGTGATGGTACGCAAAGGTGATCCATAGTTGAGAATCCTGTCCTAAAACGAGTTTGCTTATTCGGTTGATTCTCATAGAGTATTATTTCTAATCTGTTTGTAATGACCCGTGTGAACAACTTGTAGATGTGGCACAACAAGCTAATTGGTCTATAATTTCTGTTTTCTGATTTGTCTCCTTTCTTATGCAGCAAAATTATGATTGCATTATTCCACTCCTTAGGCATCACACCTTTCCTAAATTATTTTGTGAAGAGTCTTTCCTCTCGCTGCTGTAAGTGGGATAGTGAAAGCAGCCTGGGGCTAAGGGCCATTTCTTTTGTCATGTTGTCTAATCAAGTGTGATTAAGACTAAATTTTTTCATAGTGGCACTCTTGCAGTGAGTCTAGATTGGGACATGACTCTTCGTTGGCCATGATTAATGAAAGTAATAAAAGCTAAATCAGTTGTATCACACAAGCAATTTTTCGGTGTTATTCCCCAATCACATGTTTGCAATCTCCGCTTTGTGACATGGATCATCGTTGTCTTGGAATTTGTAATGGTCACTTCCACTAAATTGCCACAGTGTAGGGCACACAGCTATCCACACTAACACTATAGGGTATAGTATCCACAGGTCTGTGCCCTGCAACCAGTGGTCCTGTTCCATATCACAAGAAATATTTTCACACCACAGCATTTCCTCCTCTCCAGATGGCCCCAAGTGCCAAGCGATAGTGACCTAGTGATTGTTTTGTGCCTTATATATAGAGTGCTCTTACTCACCAAATAAGTTATATTTATTTTAGTGTCTTTTCTTCCTGTTTTACTCAAGCGAATCTTTACTTAAAAGCTTTCAAGTAAGAATCCAGAAAGGAAATTCACCTTTCTTTCCTTATACATATATATATATATTTAATCTGTACTAACCCAACTAACTTCCTCAACTGCTTGGTCACTGGTGGCACAGCTCCTGCCTCCACGTGGCCGGGCTGATAACCTGGGAGAAGAAAGTTACTCTCCCGGGGCTAAAAAGAGCAAAGATGGACTTAAATAATTTTTCCTCCTTTAGAGCCATCAAGCTGAAGGTCAGAAATGTCCAATGAAAATGACTCAAACCAACCTAAAAGACTTCGAATAGAAGTAGAGTGTCATAACCTCCCTAACTTTCTGGTGATACTCTCTCTGTCTACTTAACCTGTGGGCAAGCTTTCACCATTTATGATCCAAAAATATTTAGAATCAATTGCAGGATCACCAAAAATGGTGTAGAGACCACAATCAGGAGACCTCCTGGTTGAAACAGCCACTGCCAAACATTCCAAGTGGCTATTAAAGACAAAAACATTTGGTGGGTTGCCAGTATCTGTTACTCCCCACAATACTTTAAATTCATTGAAAGGCGTCATCACAGAGTGGGACCTGCTTTCAGTGTCCGAGGAGGAATTAGTCCACAAACTTAGTAATCAGTGCGAAGCACATAATGATTAAAAAAGATGGCAATCTTGTACCAACTCGATCCATCATTTTAACCTTCAGCACTCCTGATTTGCCATCCACTGTAAAAGCTGACTATTTAAAATGCTGGATTCGGCCGTGCATCCCGAACCTCTTCGCTGTTTTAAATGTATGGCCATTCTCAGCAGGCATGCAGAGGTGATGCCATCTGTCCTATATGTGGCTCTAAGGACCATACACAAGCAGATTGCTCAGCCTCAACCCCCCGTGTGTCCCAACTGCGAAGGAAGTCATCCTGCGTTTTCTAAATCATGTGATATGTGAAAAACTGGAAAGAAAATTCAGAGGTACAAAATAGAACATAAAGTAACATATCCTGAAGCACCCAGACAAATTATGTCGACCATGCCCAGTCAATCTTGTGCATCTCGCACCTATGCTATATTTCAACTGCAGTTCAAACAGATGTGTCAATACCACTGAACGCCTCTTTTGCAAATTGGGTTAATGAAACCTTATCAGCCTCCAAAAAAGATACTCCTAAACCTAAAACCACTGAAGCCACAAACACCCCAATTAGTATCCCAACTGATACTCCAACAGTCTCGCAGGACACTGAAAGAATGAAACTACTAAAGATTGTAAGAAAGCCGAACCTCAAACAAACAGTATATGGAAGTGGATGTACACCCGGATTATGAGGAACTCATCCTAGAATTGCATTCCAATGACACTGTGGATACTGGTCGCTCCACATTCCCAAAAAAAGACCAGCAGAAATGTCTCGCATCCAAAAAACAGCCAGATGAATCATCCTCAAATAAACCTAAATAATGCATAACATCATACAGTGGAATTGCAGAGAACTAAGTAGACTAAGGACTAAGCTCTAATGACTTAAGAGATTTCGGAGCAATATGGCCTTAGAGGCTAATGCTCCTAAAAGCCAAACAACAACAACTTAAGGGATTTAATAGCTCAATTCAACCCCATAGCTGTATGCCTACAGGAAACATTCTTGTTATGCCAAGTTTCACCAAAATTCTCCAATTATATGATTTATAGATGAGATAGAAACTCAGAGTCTCCTGCACGTAGAGGAGCAGCTATTCTGGTTAATTCTAATGTGCCATCCAAGCCGATCCCGTTAATAACAAATCTAGAAGGCTGTGGCTCCTCATATTGCAGTTGGTAATCAGTTACTCTTCTTAACGTTTATATTCCACCATCTCTACCTCTTCCCCATTCAGAACTTGACAGTCTCATTACACAACTCCCAACTCCAATTTATCTTTTCGGTGACTTTAATGGACGCCATCCATTGTGGGGATCCACTACAATGGACAGAAGAGGCAAATTAATTGAAGAATTTATGAATAATAGTGATCTTAATTTATTAAACACTGGATCTCCTACTTACATCCACCTACCTACAGGATCTACTTCTGCAGTTGACTTTTCAATTTGCTCTCTATCCATCTTTCCAATCCTGGCATGGTCGGTATTATCCGATCCCTTTAACAGTGACCACTCACTGTTAAAGGGATCGGATAATACTGACTTTAAATGCCAGAAGAACAGATCACTGCTAGACATGCTTATCAAAGCTGAATCTCATATTCGTAATGCCTTTGTCATGAGACAACATCTAGTCATGGTCAACTTAGATCTTGAAAAGGCATCCAATTATTTGCTCAATACAAACAGCAGTAACTCAAAATCCTAACCAACGATCCAGCTGGAAGTTTAGTAAGGCGAACTGGGATGGCTACTCTGCCCAAATGCTCTTAGACAGAATTTATGTCCAACAGAAACATATTGATGATGTAACTACTTACATCACCAATCAGATTCTGATTGCGGCAAATGCTTTCGTTCCAAAATCCAAGACCTTTCGTGCTCACCGAAATCACTGGTGGAATGCAGAGTGCTCTATTGCCAAACAAGATAAAAACCGTGCACGGAATGATTTTCAGAAGTGTCCTACTACCACTAACTTAATTGCTTATAAAAGGCTAAAAGCAAGGCAAATTAGAAGGAAAGCAAAACGCAATTCGTGGATTGTTTTTGCATCAATCATCACAAAAGACACTGACACATGGATCATCTGGAGAAGGATATGGGTGCTAAATGGCAAATTTGTTTGGCTGCCCTCTCCTATACTTCACTGGAAAGGAAATGTCTATGCCCGAAGAAGTTGCCAATGCTTTTGCCACCATCTCTGCTTCTGCTTCCTATACATCCTCCTTCCAGAGCATTAAAGATGGTGCAGAACGGTATAAAATTAACTTCTCAACGTGCCGCTCCTTTCTGTACAACCAACCCTTTACATTAATAGAACTGAAAGAATCATTAGATTAAATAGATATCACAACAAACAGTGCTTCAGGGCCAGATGGTGTTCATTATATTATGCTAAAGCATTTACATGAAGAGGACTTGTGTACCGTGTTGATTTTCTACAATCGGATCTTCTCTGAAAATGTCTATCCTTCTTCCTGGTGCCATTCGTTCATTATTGCCATACCAAAACCAGGGAAAGATCCTACCCTGGTTCAGAATTATACGGCAATATCTCTTATGAGCTGTGTAGAGAAAATTTTCGAAAGGATGATTCATACAACTCACTTACATCCTGGAGTCATAGAATCTCCTTCCGGACCATCAGTATGGATTGCAGAAGAACAGATCACTGCTAGACATGCTTATCAAAGCTGAATCTCGTAATTACGAACATATTCGTAATGCCTTTGTCATGAGACAACATCTAGTCATGGTCAGCTTAGATCTTGAAAAGGCATTCGACACTACTTGGCGTCATGGTATTATAATGGATCTAAGGGGACAGTTGCCTGAAATAATTCAAAATTTCTTGCCACTATTTTCATATCCAGTATAAAAATGCACTCTCAACATCTCACATTCAAGAGGAAGGCGTACCACAGGGTTGGATACTTAGTCCAACACTATTCGCAATTCGAGTTAGCAATATGACACAGAACATTCCAAAAACCTTTGAAACTTACACGTATGCAGACGATCTTACCATTTCGTGTCAGTCCAAAAGTGTGAACACCACTGAACGGCAGCTCCAACTAGCTATAACCAAAATAGAATCCTGGACTTCATGGAATGGTTATTGACTGTCAGAAAATAAATGCACTGCCACTCACTTCTGCAAGTTATGGGGTCTCCATCCTGACCCTGAACTAGAAATAAACAAAACTCTAATCCCACTTGTTAATACCATTAGATTTCTTGGAATGATATTGGACAGCAAGCTAAACTTCCAGGCTCACGTCACTCATTTAAGAACTACTTGTCTAAAGCATATGAATATACTTCGATCAGTCTCATCCATGTCATGGGGAGTTGATCGGTATACCTTACTATACCTGTACAAGTCCCTAATCTGTTCACGCTTGGATTACGGTTCTACAGTATATGACTCTACTAGGGTAAGCACATTAGAACGGCTGAACATCATACATCACGGTACCCTGAGGACAGCCCTAGGAGCTTTCAGGACTTCTCCGATCCCAAGTCTTTATATTGAAGCACATGATCCCCCCATTACACCTGCGTAGAAAAACACTACTGCTCCACAATGCTGCTAAGATCTAGATTCTACCATCGCACCCCACTTGGAAGTATCTCTGTAATACTCAGTGGGAATCGTTCTATGGGAGCAAGCCAAATGAAAATAGACCTGCTTCACTCAGGATTAAAGAGCTTATTCGGAGTTGGAATGTCAATTTAAATGAAATTTTTCAGGACACAACTGCACCTGTTCCACCTTGGACTTAAGTGTCTGTCCCTCATGACATGCACTTTCTCCAGTGGGGGAAAAATATTATACCACCCTGCAATATCAGATAGTTACACTCAGTTCATGCTACTGTGAACAACCATGCCTATAAAATTTATACAGACGGTTCCAAAACTGACAAAATGGTAGGTGCTGCTGCAGTTTTTCCTTCGTGTACGATTTCAGCCACACTACCTCTAGCTTGCAGCGTCTTCACAACTAAATTATATGCCATTGAGTTAGCGCTTAGTAAGATTATTGTGCTTTCCATCTCACCTGCCATAATTTACACCGACTCCCTCAGTGCTGTCTCTGCCAAAAAGAAGAAGTTCTCATATTCTCATCCTATCTTGAAACAGATTCATTCCTGGCTGTTCTGCTGCAGTGTGTCCACTCATTTGATCAGTTTTTTGCTGGATCCCTGGCCATGCTGGCATTCCTGGAAATGAAAGTGCTAACTTTGCTGCTAAACATCCTCAAAGTGCTCTTTCACAATATCCTCAGGTTCCTTACACTGACTATAAGCCTGTCATTCGTAAAGTGTGAAGTGTAATGGTCACAGATCTGGAAAGGTAACGTTAACAATAAACTTTACCAGATAAAAGAAGATCCAAAGCTGTGGCTCACTAGCTTCCGACGAAACAGACGAGAAGAAGTGGTATTGGCAAGGCTCAGAATTGGATACACTCACCATACCCATCTCTTCCTGCTACTGGGAGAAAACCCACCTCAGTACTCATCTTGTCAGATGCAACTTGCGGTTCATCATTTTCTGGTTGAGTGTCCCTTATATTCAACCATTTGATCAAACACTTTCTCGTCACTCTTAACGTTGAACATCTCATCTAATTTATCTCGTATATTAGGAAAGGAAGCCAATATACAAGAACTTTTCATGTATTTAAAACATATTGGCCTGTACAGGAGCATATAATTACATCTCTAACGATATATTGCCTGTAAATAAACTGTGAACATACACAATTTGGCCTCAGTAGCCCTTGTGTCGTTAATCTCAATAACAACAACAACCTCTCCGGACTTCTTTGTACTCAGAGATATTCATCTGATTGGAAGAGCATAACAGTGCATTTAATTTTACTTCTGCTATATATTACTTTTCTTCAGTATAGGATACACTTGATTGATACTATGTACAGTAAGTTGCAGTATATAAATGCAGTTTTGTGTGTATAATATGACATCTTCAATCTAGAATTTGCAGAGTTGACTGTAATATTAACACTATGTACCAAATTTCCAAAAAAAATATTCTGTTTATCTTTGGTGTTTCTTTATGAATTTAGGTAAACTGATTTCAGTGACCTTAGTTTTTGCATAGCATCATTGCTTGGACCCAGGTGCCAAGCAATTTCTAGTGTGTTTCGAAAAGTGTTTTCTACAAAGAGCATTTGAGCGAACATATTCTATTTTTTGTTTCAAAAACCATTTTCTTTATTTGATTTGTATATCAGAGTAGCACTTTCGCTCTACAAGAAGTAGGCAGAGGCTCAGAAAGGGAAACCACCTTTCTTTTTATTTTTTTTTTATAAGTACTAATACGGAAGATGCGGAAAGGTCAGGTAATGACCACTGCATATCCCTGGAGCAATATGGCCTTAGTTGCTAATGCTCCTAAAAACCAAATAACAATAACAAGTACTAATTTACTAACTCAGCTGCTTGGTCACCTTGTGGCCCTGCTCCTGCCTCCTCATAGCAGGGCCGGTAACCTGGGCGGTAAAGATGTGGTAACCAGGGCCAAAAGGAGCTATCGTGGATTCTAACAATTTTTCACCCTTCAAACTCAAGGCAAAAATCCTGTCGTAATAACAACACTAGTCAACCTAAAGGGCTTCAAACAGTGTCCAGACATTCCTGATTTTCTGGTGATACACCTGTCTGTCCACCCAGCCTGTGGGCAAGTTATCGCCATTTATGATTCAAAGACATCTAGACTCTATTGCAGGATCACCAAAATTGGTCCGATACAATCCGGAGATCTGATTGAAACAGCCACCTCCAAACATTCGGAGTGGCTATTAAAGACAACGACATTTGGTGGGTTGTTATCTGTTACTCCCCACAATACTTTAAATTCATCAAAGAATGGGACTTAATTATAGCTTCTGAGGAAGAAGGACTTCTTCAAGGACTTAGCAATCAAATGGTAATCAGTGCTAAAAGAATAATGACAAAAAAAGATGGAAATCTCATTCCAACTCGTTCCGTCATTTTAACTTTTAGTACTCCTGATTTGCCATCTTCAGAAAAAGCTGGATATTTAAACTGCCAAATTTTCCCATACATCCCGAATCCTCTTTGCTGTTTTAAATGCCAGAAATATGGCCATTCACAGCAGGCATGCAGAGGTGCTGCCATATGTGCTGTTTCTGCCACAAGGAAGAATTTCTCATCTTGTCATCCTACATCGAAATACATTCATTCTCAGTTATTTTCCTGGATCCCTGGCCATTCTGTCATTCCGAGAAATGAAAGTGTGGACCTCGCAGCTAAATATGCTCAACTTGCTGTCTCACAACATCCTTGGGTTCTTTACACTGATTATAAGCCTGTCATTCACAAAACAAGTTACACTAACTGGTCACAGATCTGGAAAAGGAATATTAACAGCAAACTTTACCAGATAAAACAAGAACCAAAGCTGTGACTCTTAGGCTTTTGATGAAACAGACGAGAGGAAGTTGTACTGGGAAGACTCAGAATTGGACACAATCATCATACCCATCTGTTCCTGCTACTGGGAGAAGACCCACCCCAGTGTTCATCCTCTGACAGTCAATTTACGGTTAGGCATTTTCTGTTTGATTATCCCTTATTTAACCATCCGGTGAAACACTTTTCAGTCGGTCTCTGGGCTGAACGTTTCACATGGTTTAACTCATATCTTGGGAAATGATGCAAACATAGAAGAACTTATAATCTACTTAAAATGTGTTGGCTAATACAGGAGTATTTAATTTAGCATCTACAGCGGTATATTCTGAGTAAATAAACTATGAGCAGACATGATTTGGCTTCAGTAGCCCTTGTGTCGTTAAACCAAATACCAACAACAATAACAGCATCATTGCTTTTCCAGGAAAGTAAAGAAAAGTAAATATGCAATAATATATGAGATTTATTAATAACGTTTAACTTCTATACAGAATACAGTGTTAATCCTTACTTAAATTTATATGAACATTATATATATCAATGAAAAATCTCAAATTAAAAAGAAGAAATCTTCCTCGGGTAAATCAAGAAAGGAAAAAAAAAGAAATCCTTAAAAATGTAAATTTGAACATTTTTGTCATTTATAATCAGTGTGATCATCCTGAACCAGTATAGTTCCCATCATAGCTTCAGCCCACCTTCCTTAGTACTTCTTTTCCATTTGCTATATCCTGTTGCTCTTCATTAACCTCACCCAGATTCAGTGTCCTTCCTTGACAGTAACAGTATAGTGATTTTACGATTTATTACTTGTTTGGAGAGGTTGCATTCAAATTCCATCAATAACTAGAGGAATTTCTTAAGGTCTCTTCAGCCAAGACTGTAGTTAGTCAATCTCGGTAGAGGGGTAGGATTCGCCCATGAGTTATTCTAGCTTTTCAGCCCATATAGCAGGCAAATTGGCCCATGAATACACAGCTGTATATGTGTAATGCACAACAGAGAAACCGGTCTAAGTTGCTGATGCCCCAAAAAACTGATAATGTTTTTTGTTCTGAAAAATCTAGGTGAGTTAAAGTAATGAAACTTGATTGATATTCAGAATTCCATTTTTTCTTGATTTTCAGTGAATTGATTGATGTTATAAAAGAGTTGCAGTCTTATGAGACCTTTAGGAATTCCTCTAGTTATTGATGGAATTTGAACTCAGAACTCTCCAAACAAATAATAAGTGTTAAACCCACTATATTTATTCTACTGGCCTTGCAATACTCGATTTTTATTTTATGGTCATTAAAGGGACAGCATTTTTCTAGTGAAATGGAGATTAAAGCAACTGCAAGAAGACAGCTAAGGAACTTTCAGAATGGACTCCAACAATGTTGTTTTTAATAACTACAGTCACTCCTCGACTTATGACAGAGTTCCATTCCAACAACTGCATCGTAAGTTGATTCAGTCAGATGCTCATTTTTATATACATAACGCATTATTTCTTTTTTATTTAATTGTTTGTTTATTTATTTATAAAATTATATATTTCTTTTAGGCTTCAAAGCGGAAGGATGTTTCTCCAGATTCAGGGTTTTTTTTTTTTTTTTTTTTTTTTCGTCCCTGTAGGCATAATTTATGTACATAGATAGATGGAATTTTGAATGCAGATATATTTAGAATTAACTGTTAGAAAAAATACATCTAATTTGAAATTGATGAATTGATGATTTAAAAATTTTAAAATATGTAAAATATTTTAAATTTTTTTCTGGAAATGACTGTCATAACTTGCATGCATTGTAAGTTGAGGAGAGACTGTATTTAGAAATGAGGTGAAGATGTGCAAATAGTTGTAATTATTTGATTATAGTTTGTTTAAATGAAATTCAGTTCTGCACATTTTTTATTTTGATTTTAGAGATATTTTATTGTATTTTGAAATTTCCGTATTTATTTATTCCGTAAATATTTATTGTATTTTATCTTTTAATTTTCAGTTTTTTATTTATTATTTTTTTTTTTTTTCTCACATGCTCCAGTTGCAAAATGGTTATATTAACATGAAAGCCTTATGGCAGTTTTGTGGTTACTGAGAAAGTTATCAACAACTTTGCTTCTAAACTGAATCTAGTCCGTTCACAAACAAAGTCAATTTTCAGTCTGAAAGAATAAAAACATTTAGGTTTTAAGGTAAAAATGTAAGGGAGTATGGGCATGAAAACTTGAGAAATGAGTTTATTGCATGATAGAAATTCAAAGAATCTCTAAAGATAGGGATTTCAATTATCTGTATTTACACTATGTTGCCCTCACTATTGCAGAAGCAAATGTTTAATTGTATTTTACTGTATGATACTTGGAATGGGTCACAATCCAGAAAATTTTGTTGTTTTAATATGATAAGAGATACAAAGTTTGATCAGAAAAGGTGGCAAGTGATCTATAATGCTTGAATGTATACCAGCAGTTAAAAGATTGTGAGTTTTACAGCATCTTTTGAACATTCACACAAAACGTTTTAACTTTAGAAAACTGCTTTGAAGGAAGAACTCTTGTTTTTCTCATTTGTTATGTACACTAAAAATAGCAGAATCTGAACAATATGCAAACATTAAATTTTCTTCAACTTGGAAAGACAGCCATGGAAATGGATGGATGCTCATTTAACAATTTGAGTTGATTCAAAAAATTCAATTAAATATTACAGACTACCTAAGAGTATTCACAAAAGAAGGCAAAGATATTTTGATCGTTGGATGTAATGGAACAAATGTGTGGTTGTAGACATTATATTAAAGAATATTAATAATGTAAACATTTGTCATTGACTAAAATTAATTTTTTGCTACATTCATCAAATTTTTTGATGAAACTTCCATTTCAGTTTGTTTCTTTATTAATTTCATTGTAATAGACATTACTGGTGATTGCTGTTTGATTATGAGGTGTATAATTTTTATTATTATTATTTTTTAATAGCTCAGATGTGTATAGGCTAAATCTTGAACAGGGATGCTTTCTTAATTCCCTTGTCACAAATGCAAGGTAAGAAAAAATTGCAAAATCTTCAGATTCATTATTTGACTTTTATTCTTTGCTATGCATTAGAAATCATTAATTTCCTTCAATTTTCCTTTCTTTGCATTTTATTTATATAATTCAT
Source organism: Mastigoproctus giganteus (assembly GCF_048544385.1). Classification (NCBI taxonomy): domain Eukaryota; kingdom Metazoa; phylum Arthropoda; class Arachnida; order Uropygi; family Thelyphonidae; genus Mastigoproctus; species Mastigoproctus giganteus. Next base: position 208,524,363 of record NC_143583.1, read on the forward strand.
CTGTAACAGTAATTATTTTTATGCATTAAGACCTTCACATTTCCTTAGCACTTTAGCAATTGTCACTAAAATATACTGATGTGGGATTTAATTACCATCTTAAAGATATAATTACCATCAGGGGTAAAGGAAGGGTTTTTGCTTCCATAAAGGTGGCTATAGTGGTCTCAGACAGTTTTTAAATTCTGTACAGTGGGACCAACTTATGATGTTACCAACAGCAAATTCTAAGTGGGAAGCATTCAAGGAATTAATAGTGGAAGCTACTAAACGTTTTATACCTATTAAGAAATATTGTTCAAGGTTTAGACCTAAATGGTCGTCAAATGAACTAATGAGACTCGTGGCAGAGAAGAAAAACGCATGGAATGCATATAAATTATCTGGTGACACAGAAGCCTATGATATATATATATAAGCTAGTCTGTAATCAAGTCACAAAGGAGGTTAGGCAGGCAAAGGCAGATTACGAGAAATCTTTGGCAAAGGATGCTAAGAAAAGCAGCAAGGATTTCTTTACTTATTTAAACTGTAAAAGGAAGGGGATGAATCTGATTGGTCTGCTTGATATCAATGGTTCGACTGTTGATCATCCTGCTCAGATAGCAAACAAACTGAATGAGTATTTTTCATCTACATTCACACATGAGGAGTTATTAAGGTTTGAAAATGCCACAAGGTTATCAAATTGTAACAGGGTGCTTAATGATTTTGTAATAACTGAGAACAAAGTGGAGGAGAAATTGTTGAAGTTAAACATAAGAAAGGCACCTGGGGTGGATGGGATCTATCCAGTTATATTAAAGGAGGCAGCAAAGCAACTAAACAAACCCTTAGCCATAATTATGAGAGCATCCTTGGACTCATGGGAGGTCCCCATGGACTGGAGATGTGCAAATGTGTCCCCAATTCACAAAGGTTGATTGAAGGGTGACACAAGTAATTACAGACCAGTTAGTTTAACATCTATAGCAACCAACACCTTTCATGGGGGGGGGGGTCTCATGAGCATCTCACATCGGGTGCCATAACCTGGCTTTTGGTTCATCCCACAGTGCCAGTTCTGCTTACCAAAAGTGGCCAACTAGGCACTCACATCCTTTCATCCGGGCTTTGAGTCAAGCAAGCTGGAATTTTCACCCATTTAAAGTGTGAGAATAGGTTGAGTCGTTTCGGCCCCAAGGCCTATAATCATTCGCTTTACTGGATGAGACTGATTCCCTCGAGTACCAGCTATCCTGAGGGAAACTTCAGAGGGAACCAGCTACTAGATGGTTCGATTAGTCTTTTGCCTCTATACCCGGGTCTGACGATCAATTTGCACATCAGAACCGCTGCGGACCTCCACCCCAGAGTTTCCTCTGGCTTTGTCCTGCCCAGGCATAGTTCACCATCTATGCCTGGGCAGGACGAAACCGGGTAAAATAATGAGTCACTGGTTAAAGATGCATTGCAGGATCATCTAGACAAGATTGCAGCAATAATTCAGACACAGCATGGTTTGTTAAGGGAAAGTATTGTCTGACAAATTTGATTGGTTACTATGATGTGGTTACAAAGGAACAGAATGCAAAACATAATTTTGATATCATATACTTGGATTTCAGGAAAGCTTTTGACACTGTTGTGCATGGAAGACTATTGTACAAATTGGAGCAGAATGGTATTAAGGGTAAGTTGCTACAATGGATAAAAGGATGGTTGAGTGGGAGAAGACAGAGGGTGATAATCAATGGGTGCTGCTCTTCATGGACTAATGTTATTAGTGGAGTCCCACAGGGTTCGGTGTTGGGTGGGTCCACTGTTGTTTTGTATATTTATCAATGATATTGATGAAAGTATATCAGGCTTAGTATCGAAGTTTGGCAAGGTTGCAAATGACAGTAATGGTAGTGTGTTACTGCAACAGGATCTAGAAAATTTGGGCAGATGGGCTGAGAAGTGGCAACTGAAGTTTAACATTGAAAAATGAAAGTACTGCATATGGGTAGAAGTAACTCCAGAGAAACGTACCAACTGTGTGGTACTACACTTAAGGTGGTAGAAAATGAAAAAGACCTGGGAGTAATTGTGCAGTCAGATATGATGTTTTCTGAGCAGTGCTGCCAGGCTGCCAGGGCTGGTCATGGGGTGTTGTCAATGATATACAGGAATTTTGTTTGCAGGGAAAAGGAGGCGATTGTCCCTCTGTATAAGGCAGTGGTCAGGCCACGCCTTGAGTAAGTACTGCGTGCAGGTCTGGAGGCCTCATTTTAGGAATGATGTAGATTTGCTTGAGCATGTACAGAGAAGCGCAACAAGATTGTGAGGAGTATGAAGGGATCCTCTTACCAGGAGAGGCTTAAGTTCTGCAAATTGCAGCAGCTGGAGACTAGGCACCTGCGAGGTGATCTGATTGAGGTGTATAAGGCCTTGAATGGGTTGAGCTCGCTGAATTCTGATGGGATTCTTCCCCTTGTTCAGATTACGAACCTAAGGGGGATAAATTGAAATTGAGGAAGGACAGATGTAGAATAGATGTGCGGAAATTTGCCTTTAGCCAGCGGGTGGTTAATTGCTGGAACAATCTGTTGTTGTGGAATTTGATAGGTTAAATAAATTTAAGGAGGAACTGGACAAATGTTTAGAGGGAATTGTTTTATATTTTTTTTTTTTTTTTTGACTGATGCTGCATGAGCTCATACGCTTGGTTTCTTGTATCACATGCCGCTACTACTATACTTTTAAATTGAAACTCTTGCCAGACAACCCTACATGGACATCCATTTTCGAGCCACGATGGAAAACTCTTTATAACGCCTATCAGAGTGCCCACCATCCCTTTGGTATCTGTGTCCAAGGGCTGCTCAGATAGCTCGGCATTTCGGTAGACAATGTTTCCCAGTCACTAAGGCAACTACTTCCACCCTGGCATGCTCACCTACCATCATGCAACTTTTCCATCAAAAATTGAGTAAGTTCATAACTCCATCTTCTGTCTACCAACAACTCCATGCTGCCCACCGAACCAAATATTCAAACTTCTTGCCTGTCTTCACTGATGGCTCGAAGTCATAGTCATCTGTCCGATCTGCTTCCATCTTCCCAGATCACTATATCTGGGAAGATATCCTATGAATGCAGCATGTATACAGCTGAGTTGTATTCTATACAATTAGTCTTGAACCACATTATAACTTGCAAGCATCAAAGATGTATGGTGTATACTGCAGGCTTTATCGGGGACTAGGTATAACCTTCATCCACTCCTGACACAGATCCAGAAGACGTTACACTCTCTTTCTGAGCATTCTTTCAGCCTTCATTTCTGCTGGATCCCAAGCCACATTGAGATCAGGGATAATGAACTGGCAGATGCCACGGCTAGAACCCCACAAAACTTTGCCTGTTAGTCCCCTATACAAACTACAGGCAACTAATACACGATAAATTATTCTCCCAATGGCAACAATCTTGGCATGAGTAGGTACAAACAAGATATATTAGAAAAAGTCTGGTATCGAAAACTGGCAGTCTAGTTTGCTCAAGGACCATAGAGAGGAAGTTGTTCTAGCTCGCCTCCGCATAGGACATAGTCATCTTGCGCATACATTCTTGCTGAGGGCAGTGACTCTCCTAATTGTGACACCATTTTAACCATTCATCGTGTTTTTTCCGAATGTCCACGATATAGACAGGAACGTTTTATGTATTTTAATGTTTTCACTCATCTGACTGTGCCTTATACACAGTCAGATTTTATCTAACAATGTGTCAGCTGTTTTTGGGTTTCTGAAATCAATAAACCTTTTCTGTTGTATTTTAATATATTTTTATATTAGTTTACCTCTTACATATGTATATTTTTATACATATTGACGGCCCTGAGTGCCAAGCGATTATTAGTGTAACCAAGCGATTCCAAGTGAGCTCTATACTGTGTATACAAAGCGAGTAGTTTTCTTTTGGTTTTAAATAATTTTAAATTATTTAATTGTATTGTGTAACTTCTTCTCTACAAGAACTAGGCAGAGTTCCAGAGAGGAAACTCACCTTTCTGTTTCTTTAACAGTACTAACCGAACTAACTCAGTCGCTTGGTTACCCTTGTGGCACTGCTCCTGCCTCCCCGCCACAGGGAGGCAGGAGTTATCTTTCAAAGAAAAGTTATCTTTCCAGGGCGAAAAGGAGCAAAATGATCTCCCCTACAGGACCTAAGGATCCTAACAAGGCTACTCATGAGATAAAGACTAACTCATTCAGTGAAAAAAGACAAAAAACTGATACTATTAAGAGAAGATTGTTTGTTATTTGGTTTTTAGGAGCATTAGCAACTAAGGCCATATTGCTCCGGGGATATGCAGTGGTCATTCCCTGACCTTTCCACATCCTCCATATTTGGTGGTCACGGGCTCGAACCCCGGTCTAATCAAGAAGCGTGTGCTACGCACTGCTGCTCCTGCCCACCTGGCTACGGAGGCACCATTAAGAGAAGTGCTCCGATGTATCGTGTATTGCACTCTACTCAAGAACAGTCTCTAGGTAGTCTCTCACCTTTTAAAATACAGAAACACCTAGAAAATCTAATAGGATCGCCAAAAAACAACCCAGCATCTTAGATCTGGTGACCTGCTTGTTGAGTTCTCAGACGAATGACAATCACAGCAGCTCCAAAAATTGACATCCTTTGGAGGATTATCCATCAGTGTTTCCACTCGTGCTACTCTTAACACCTCTACGGGTGTGATAGTTGAGTGGGACCTTATAAACCTCTCAAAAGAAGAGCTGAAAAATGAATTACAAGACCATGGAATCATGCATGTCAAGTGCATATATACCAAACACAACGCTCTAGTTCTGACTCGGAACATAATATTAACATTTGATAGCCCGAAACCTCCAACATCCATCAAAGCAGGGTATCTCAATTGTCAAATAAAACTCTATGTTCCTAATCTAACATGCTGTTTTAAATGCCAAAAATTTGGGCATTCCCAAAACGTGTGCAGAGGTTTAGCTACTTGTGCTAATTGTGGTTCAAATGAGCACATTCACTATAATGTGCTCATTGTGGTTCACATGAGCACAAGTGCTCAAATTGAAAAGGCACACATACTGCCTATTCCAGAGATTGTCCTCTTTGGAAAAAAAAGAAAAAAACATTCAATGGGTCAAAGCCGAACAAAACATCACATACCAAGAAGCCAAAAAGTCGGTACAGGCTCAATTCAACACGCAACCCACTTTTGCTCAAGTAGTTCAAAAGCCAACTGCAGTAAGCAGTACTGTGCAAAAGAGTATCAATGACTGGTACTCAAACAGAAGTTACATTTCCTACAAACACATCAGTGTCAGACTGGGCTCGTTCAATTTTGGCTGCTGTGCCCTTATCTAGCAAACCATCTAAGATCAGCAGGGCTATTAGTAGCGCCTCCGTAGCCAGGTGGGCAGGAGCAGCAGTGCGTAGCACATGCTTCTTGATTAGACCGGAGTTCAAGCCCGTAACCACCAAATACGGAGGATGCAGAAAGTTCAGACAATAACCACCGCATATCCCCGGAGTAATATGGCCTTAGTTGCTAATGCTCCTAAAAACCAAATAACAACAACAGCAGCAGGGCTATTAATACATCAATCACTGTTCCGCATACTAATAATAACCCTAAGTACTCAGAAAGTGACGATCCCACTAAAGCTGATTCAACAGAAATGGTAGAAAACGATAACCACGAAAGAACCAGTTCTTGACCTCTTCACAGAGAGATGGAGACAGGAAGATCATTCTTTTCAAAAAGAAAAACTGGTAACCATTAGCCAACAGCTCCTCAGACAGAAACTGAGAACCCCACTACATCCAAATAATGCCCAGTTTCCTTCAATGGAATTGTAGAGAATATCGCAGTAACCTTAATGACATTTGGGATCTCGTTCTTCAGTATAACCCAGTTGCCTTTTGCCTTCAAGAAACTAATTTAACCGCTTCTGTTACTACCTCACTTAAACATCACGTTACCTACAGAAAAGATGGAGTTGCTCATGTAACCAATTTGGCTCATGGAGCAGTTGCAATTGTAGTCAGCTCCAATATCCCTTCCTGACCAGTAATGCTACAAACAAATCTTGAAGAAGTAGCCGCTCGAATATCCTTTCGTTTTGCTCTTACTGTTGTCTCTGTGTATCATCCCTCTAACCAAGACATCTCCTACAGTGATCTTCAAACCCTTGTATCTCAACTCCCTTCCCCCTTTTGCATCATGGGGGATTTTAACACACATAATCCTTTATGTAGTGATAAAATTTATGATAAAAGGAGAAAAATATTAGAAAAGTTTCTTGATAAATTAAATCTGACCCTACTGAATACTGGACTACCCACTTATTTTCACCTGCCTTCTGGGTCAAGCTCAGCAATTGTCCTCCATATGCTCACCAGCTCTTTTCCCCATGTTTGAATGGTCTCTTCATGATAGCTTACTGGGTAGTGACCACTACCCAATAGTCTGTCACATAGAAGCAAATTTACCACTCTGCCATAATCAGACAACCAAATGGAACTTTGCAAAAGCTGATTGGGAAAAATATAGGCAGCTAGCAATCCTAGAAAAAACAGTTGTTACAAATGTGTCAATAAATGATGCTGTTGATTACATAACAAACCAAATACTGCAGGCCACAGAAGCAGCAATACCAAGAGTTTCCATAAGTCAGCAAATAAAACCAAAACCCTGGTAGAACAGCAAATGCAACCAAGCCAAACGAGAGAAAAATAAAGCCTGGAATAACTTTTGCAAGAATCCCACCACTGCTAATCTACTCCAGTTTAAAAAATCCAGAGCCAATGCTAGCACCTAGCATTGGCTCTGAACGCACCATTCAGCGGTCAAGAAAAAGAGAAGCATGGAAACGTTTTGCTTCCATGATTACGAGGACCACCAAAACACAAACCATCTGGAAAAATATTAGGAAAATGTATAACAAATATCCTCCTTTACATCTGTCAATGCTGAATGTAAATGGTAATGACGATTCACTGTCTCAGGACATAGCTAACACTCTTGGAGAGGCTTTTTCTCAAACCTCTGCCATATCCTCATACTCACCAGAATTCCAGAAATTAAAGTCCCTTGCTGAAAAACAGAAGTTAAATTTTTGCTCTAACCACCATCAATCATACAACTGTCCCTTTACCATAATTGAAATAAAGCTTGCTCTTAACAGCTCAAGACCTAGTGCTGCTGGACCTGATGGAGTTCACTATTCCATGTTAAAAGAGCTGAGTGAAGAGTCGCTTTGTGTCTTACTTCTTCTGTATAACCGAATTTTTACAGAAAATGCTTTCCCCGATACCTGCAGACATGCATATGTCATAGCATTATTAAAACCTGGCAAAGACTCAATGAATCCACGTCATTACCGGCCTATTGCCCTCACCAGCTGTATGGACAAAATAATGGAAAAAATGGTAAACTCTTGTCTCATTTGGTTGCTGAACAAATATAACCTTATCAGTCCTTCGCAATGTGGATTTCATACAGGTAGATCAACTTTAGACCTCTTGACTCAAATGGAAAACCAAATTCGCATTGTTTTCGTAAGGAAGGAACATCTGACTACAGTTTATTTAGACATCAAGAAAGCTTTTGATATAGCTTAGTGATATGGATTCTTCGTGATCTCTACACTTTAGGTTTCAGGGGCAATATGCCATAGCTCATACAGAACTCTTTCTGAAACAGCGGTCGTTCCAGGTGCGCATTCAATCCACCCTCTCTCGTAGCTTCATCCAAGAAGGTGTTCCACAGGGTTCAGTTTTATGTGCCACGCTATTCATTATCAAAGATCATTCCACTCACTGTGTTTACTACTCAATTTGCAGATGATTTTAGTATATCTTGTCACTCCCAGAACATGAGAATGAATGCAAGACAACTGCAAGGAGCTCTTAATAAGATTACAATGTGGGCTGCAGGTAACGGTTTTCACATATCACCTGAAAAAACTTGCAGTTCATTTTTGTAGAAGATGTAATCTCCATCCTGACCCAATTCTGAAGCTGGGCAACTACGACATACCTGTTGTGCTTACTATCCGATTTCTTGGCTTAACCTTAGATAAAAAATTGACCTTTAATGACTATATCAAACAGTTTAGAATCACCTGTTTCAAGAAATTAAACATATTCAGAGTATTATCAGCTGCATCATGAGGTGCTGACTGTCATACACTTCTTCATTTATATCACACTATTGTAAGATCGCGATTAGACTATGGATCTCCAGCTTACAACTCTGCTAGACCCAGTGTCTTAAGGTTTTTGGAGCCTACTGCACATCTCCAGTCCAGAGCCTTTACGCTGAAGCTAATGATCCTCCACTCTCTCTACAAAGACAAATTTTACTGTTAAATTATGCTGTCAAAATCAAAAGTCAACCCCTTCATCCAGCGTGGAAACATTTATTTACTCCAGATTGGGTGAACTTGTATGCCATTTATCCATCAATAAATTGACCTGCTGGCATACGTCTTCACTTATTACTCAAATTGGCAGCTAGACCTTTCTAAAATAGCCACAACTAGTTTCACTGTTCCTCCATGGGCTCTCTGTCCTGCAGCATGTGATCTGTCCCTGCAAGAATGGGGGAAAAGTACTCCTTCTCCACAGAATATAAAACACCTTAACCAATCTCTAATTGAAAAATATGAATCTTATATCCAGGTATACACTGTTGGCTCTTTACTGCTGAACTACATGCCATACAAATGGCCCTGGAAACTATAAAATTGCATCAGTTTACCCATAGCGTTATTTTTACCGACTCCCTCAGTGCCCTTCTCACTTTACAGCAACCAAGAAAACACCTCAATTACCTACTTGATATTCATAACTTGCTGGCTGACCTAGCTAAGGATGAAAGTAGTAAAATTTTGTTGGGTCGCTAGCCTACTTGGCAATGAGAGTGCTGACCATGCAGCCAAATCTACTGTGGAACCAGTTGACACATCTTTCAAAATCGCTTTCACCAACTATAAGAGTTATAACAAGGCGAAGTATGGATCACTGGCGAAACCAAAAGGCAACAAACTCCTTCAGATTAAACCAAATCTCCAGTCTTGGCCCTCTAGCTTCCACTTGAACTGAAAGGAAGAAGTCACGTTTGCAAGACTTCGAATAGGACTTACACACCTTATTCACTTTTATCTTCTTTCTTCCCCAGATCCGCCTTTCTGTCCAAACTGCCAAGCACAAATCACAGTCCAGCATATCATAGTTGACTGCCCTCTCTATAATGGAGTACGGCAAATCACATTCTTGTCAAGCCATGGAGCCCAAATCATACCTACTTTGCAACAAATTTTAGATGACAGGTCTAACATTGATGTAGTTTTCACTTTTCTAAAAAAGATGAAATTCTACGACAGAATATAGTGTTTAAATCCCATGAAATATACATCTCACCTTTAATGACACCTGTAACTCCTACCATTGTTTGGCACATAATGGCCTTTAGCTGCCGTTGCACCATAAAACCTCCAACAATAACAATACATATTGACATAGTGACCTAAGTAATTAGTTCACTGAAATTTTTTCTGTTATCCTGTATGGGATGTGGTTTGGGCACATTATTGCCCCAGTTGCTGATGTGCCATTAAACCCAACCAACCAACCAATCTGCTGGCGACCCTTCTAGGTGTGAGCACCGTGACTCCATTTTAACCATCAAATGTTTTTATTGAATGTTAATTTTATCAGTAGTAATTTAGTTTTTCTGAGTGCTAGTACTTTATATGTAACAAAATACAGTAATAATGTAGATATTTTTGTGAATATCTTTATAAAATATTATGATTAATTTTATTGTTTCTTAATATACTTTGTTAATTGTATTTTCTAGCTCGCTTAACAAATGTGCCATTAATCCAGTACACCATCTCTTTGTTTGTGGCACTTACGAGGTGGGTTATTTATTATTATTATTTTTTCCGTATGTTATTTAAAAATATTTTGAAGTAGTACAGTAACATATGAATAGAAATTAAAGTTATCAGTAAGGGCACTGTTTCCTTCTTATTCCACCTACCACCCACATTCAAATATATCTTCATTCTCATTGATACTTATATTTCTGTGAGTATTTAATATAGCCAAAGATGTATAGTCTTAGATATAAATTTAATTTTTAAAAATAAATTCATTATTGTTTATTTTACAAAGATAGCCCTACAATTTCAGTGTTGTGAATTAGTAATTTGCTCTGAATATAATTGGAGGTTGTATGCATACATATATAATTTAAGCTAAATCCTTGATGTCAACATTCATTTCATCCAGGATCTGTCTGAAATTTTATTCATAAACTATTAAACAAATCCTGTGGATATTTAATATAGCCAAAGTTTAATATAGTCTTAGATGACTGTACATATTTGACATTTAACAAGATGCTGTACTTCAGTTTTTGTTTGCTTTTTTTTATCTGAGGCGAGAGTTTCTCAAAAAATAGTAGCACTAGTGGAAAATGATGCAAGAAAGCAAGCTTATATAAAATAATCCAGAAAAAAAAAAAAAAAAAAAAAAACACATTACACACTTCACTCATCCATACCCTCCAGGAATTTGGGTAGTTCTTCCTTGAATTATTCAAAGACTGTTCCAACAATCACCCACTGGCTGAAGGAAAACTTCTGCACATCTATTCTGCAACCATCCCTCCTTAACTTAAATTTATGTCCCCTGTAGTCTCAGTAAGAGAACAATGCCATTCAGCTTACTCAATCCCTCAATCCATTCAAGTTCTGAAACACCTTAATCAGATCACCTTGCAGGTGCCTATTATCCAGGCATTGCAGTTTGCAGAACTGAAGCCTTTCTGGGTAAGAGCATGCTTTTGTTCCATTCGATAATCTAGTTGCCCTTCTCTGTGTCTGTTCAAGCAAATCGACATCCTTAATAAAGTGAGGTCTCCAGACCTGTATACAGTACTCAAGATGCAGCCTCACTATGGCCATTGTACAAAAAGGATAATTACCTCCTTATCCCTGCTAACAAAGTTTCTGTATATCATTGACAAAACCCAGTGAGCTGGCCTGGCAATATGTCTGCACTGCACTGCCCCCAGTATGCAGTACTTTGCATTTGTCATTGTTAAACTTCAACTGCCATTTCTCAGCCCATTGACTCAATTTTCCTAGAACTTGTTGTAGTAGTTCTCCCTGATTACAGTTGTTAACTGCCCTGCCAACCTTTATATCATATGATCATCTGCAAACTTTGATATTAAGCCCAATCACAAAAATTTTGAAAATATGTTAAATTTGGAATTTTTTTAAAAGTTCTGAAAATATCTGATTATTTTTGTTAACGAATTGTGGGGAAACAGCATTGTCCTCTGTGAAATATGACAAGAGCATTTCATTGTACTTGTGTGGTGTGAAGGTATTGAACAATGTCTTTCAGTAAGAAACCAAAAAAATACTGCATAATATTTCTACAGAAGAGTATGGAAAATTTTGGATTTCTTCAAAAAAGACAATATAACTGTGGACAGGACTCTACACATCTGATTAAATTTATAGTTATTAATGTTTAACATAAATAACAGTTTATTGTTTAAAAAATTGTATTATTTACATGATTTTTAATTCTTTGTTTTCAATTTTGTTTTTAATGTAAATATTTCATAATTTTTTTATTTTCTTTTTTCATATTGGCTAATATGGTCTAAATTAGCATGTTGCTGGACTGGATAACAAGGTAGATGGCCCTAGGGCAGTGGTTTTCAACCTTTTTTTTAACAATGGCATCCCTAAGTAATTTTTATTTTATTTTTTTTTTGCGCCACCCCTACTCAGTTTTCTGTCTGTTAGATCTGATTCTGATTCTCTCCCTGTGTGTGTGTATATATATATATATGCATGTTATAATAATGTGTTATATATACTCGTGCGTGCGTGTGTGTGTGTGTGTGTGTGTGTGTGTGTGTGTGTGTGTGTGTGTGTGTGTGTGTGTGTGTGTGTGTGTGTGTGTGTTCATATATCTAATATTAAAAAATATATGTTACATGATAGTTATTACAATAATATAATTATAACAATTACTTTTCATAATACAAATTATATAAATACAGTATATAATAATTTTATTCTTTATATAGAGGTACTAAGTAAACACCAATTATAGATCACGACAAAATAAACTTAAACCCAAATTACGTGGCACCCCTGAAATGTTGTTGCGGCACCCTAAGGTGCCACAGCACCCCGGTTGAAAACCACTGCCCTAAGGGCTAAAAGTTTATGTAAACTGTGGATAACTGCTTGTTTTTATGAACTATGACTTTTGAAATATGTATACAGATTGTTATGTAATTAATGCAGTCTTTTCCTTCCTTTGGCTTCCCCTTTCCTTATTAGTTCAAATTACTGATAGAACTGGGTGCATTCTGTGATTTCGTAAGATGAACAGTTATAATTAATATTAATCAGCACAGAACTTCACTTGACTTATTTCTCAGATATTAGCTTACTTGTAATTAGCATATCATTGATGTTGAGTTATTTATTCATGTGGCAGCATGGTTAATTTTGCTCATTGCAGGGCTGGGTTGAGGCATGGGATCCACGATCCAGGAAGAGGGTTGGACTTCTTGATTGTGCCCTTAGTAGTATTACCAAAGATACTCAGTAAGTATATTTATATAAAAATTTCTCTTCTTCAAAAGATGAATTCATATGTGTTCCAGATTTGTTACTGAGTAACTCCTTTAAAGAAATTGACTAAATATGAAGGTTGTTCGATAAGTTTCTAGCCTGGCATGGAAAGTATTATTATCTGATAATACTTTCCATGCCATATTACTCTTTTTCGATATAGTTTCAATGCACCTAATTCACTTTTTATTTAGCAATGCTCCGGATTTGTGATCCCACTTATGCAGTTACTTTCTTGAAGGTCTTAAAAAAAAAACAACAACAGAAGTATACAGCTGGTGTTGCTTTACCTGATCCAAATTTCCTTGCTTTTTATTTTCAAAAATAGGTGGAAATTAGATGTGGCTTGATCTGATGAGTATGGTGGGTAGGGTCATAATTCATAACCAGTCTAATGAATTGTTGCCATGGTGAAAGTTGAATACGTGCAATGTCTTGAGAAACAGTCTGCGTGGGTAGCACAGTGGTATCGTCACCATTTTCCCCACACTGGGTGGGAAAGGCCCATGTTTGAATCCCGTTCGAACCTAAACCCATAATAAATTAAGCCTTGTGCATTTCGTCTTCTAATGTATTATTATTACCTACACCATTTGATATCTCTCATATTGTGGAAATAACTTCGCAACTGTGATGGCATGTTGCATTACCAGGATACCTGCCCATTCACTGATGATGAAGCCAGAAGGCTTCGAAACGATCGTCTGGGTGGTGGTATCCACTGAAAATAAATAACAGTAGTCTTCTCTACTAGAGAAGCGTTATTTATTTGAAGCAGTGCAATACCAGCTATCTCGTTGTGAAGGCACCCACAATATGAGATACAATTAAAATGATGTCTTTTACACTACATACGTAGTTCAAATTTATGGGTAAACTATGGTGTATCTACACCAATATTATATAATAAATGGGTATATGAAAGAAATTACGGGTGGCCCTAATATAATAATTTGAATTTGTTTTGAGAAACAAAACAACTTTAGTCAGGTTAATTTAATCAAGATGGTCAGGGGTAACCATCTTGATTAAATTATGACCATCTTGATTAAATTTTAGTAATTTCTTTACTAAGTTAGCATAGAATTGTCTGTTTATTGGAAGATAACCTGCTGTTTCCCTTTTGAATCCAAAAAGACAAATGCCACGACCTTGCCTTTCTGTGGGAGTCACTTAGTCTAATATGAAGGTAGTGAATCAACATGATTCCATTGTTTTGATTTCAGCTTTGGTTTTGATTATTATTATTATTATTATTATTAGTAGCTATATGGTGCAAGGAAGCCTGAGGCTTATGCTGCACCAGCCAAAAAAAAAAATTCCCCAAGTTACCCTGAGAGAGAGAAAAAGAGAGAGAGAGAACTAGAAGGGAATCGCCAAGAAAGAGAAGAATGATGATATCCAGCTCAGGACCCTGGGTGTGCCAAGCCCATATTCACCAGATGTGTCTCATCCATAGTTACATATCTGGCAAGAAAGTTTTCAGGACCTACTTGATAACAAAAAAAAGTTGCTTTGAAGTTTTGAATTGAAAATATTTTTGATCAGGTGTTAAAAGGCAAGTGACCAATCATGCGGAAACCTTTGTCATGTCATTCATTTGACAGCATGTTTTGCACCAATTATTCATTACCATGTCTCGAACTTTATTGATGTTTTTTATGTGAAACATCCTTGGTACACCTCTACCAAGTAAATCTCATGGTCATAAAAAATGCAAAATGGAAGCGAAGTCACCTGCAGCTTTTGCCAGAGGCAAATTATTGTAACTTGTATTGTTGCAATCATACTTCCTGCAGCTGCCATTTGATTGTAGCCATTCAAATGGTTGTCCACTGTGCTAACATCTTCAGTGCTGCTTCTGCCATGTTTACTCACTCACCCAATTCACTCACCCAATTTTTGATGGTTACATATGATGGAGCAGATTCTGCTAATGTATTTTTCATATCTTTTATGTATTTATTTTATTATATCTATCTATCTCTAGGTAGATAGACAGATATATTAAATATTAATAGAAAATAGATCAAACAACAGAAACATATAAAGAAAATTAACAGAAATACTAAAACAAGGGCCAAATAAGGCCTAAAAAAAAAAATTTGAAAACAGTGAAATATCATAATGCTCAATAGTAAACTGTAGTTAGCTTTGTGTGGGAATCTGTAACTAGGGAAAATTATATGGCGAAAGCAAATAGAAGTAAATACACTGTGGATGAAATAATTTAGAAAATTATATAAATGTCAAGATAAATACAACTTTGTCAGCTACCTCTGGTATCATCATCATCTGTCATCATTCTGCTATTCCACAGGTTGACATATGAAGCCTCTCCACCATGCCCTTGTACTTCTCTCCATCATTGATTTCACTCCAGTTTCCTCCTCTCTTAATGACATCGGTCTTTATGATGTCCTGCCACCCATTTCCCTGTCTCCCCTTTGGTCTTTTGTTCCTTAATTGTAAATCAAACATTCTCTTTGGCAAATGCTTCTTGTTCATCCTCTTAACATGTCCAAACTGTTTCACACAGGACCTTTCAATCCTATTCTGGAATTTTTTAACCTGAATTTTCTCCCTAATCACATCATTCTTGATATTGCTGCATCTTGTCTTTCCTGCTATGCTCCTCACAAATCACATTTCTGCCCCCTGAATTCTGCTTTCATCCTTTTTCCTCATAGTCCAAGTTTAAAATGTATACATCAGAATTGGTGTGTAATTATATATAGTCTGATATATAGCCTACTTGCACTTCAGTGGTGTGATTGAAATTCCTGCCTGCTTGTATCCTTCCACTTATTTCTTCATCTATCACTCCAATCTTTGTTATGGTGCTTCCTAGATACTTGAAGTTGTTAACCATTTTTAGCTGTTGTGGCTAGGAATCCACCAGAAGCTGATATGAATCCCAATGTGGCTAGGAATCCACCAGAAGCAGATATCATATTCACGTTCATGGAGAGAGTGAATCTTCTGCTGAACTTCAGACAGAACTGGGCGAGCCATTCTGTCTCAAGAACCGTTGGTGCTGGTATCCACTAACGTGGTCCATTGCTAACTCTATAGCATGCAGCTCTGATGTAAATATGCTGCATTCAAGGAGAATCTGCTTTGAAATGGTGGTGTCCGGAAAGACAGCTGCAGATCCTACATATGATTCTAACTTCTAGCCATCTATGTAAACTGGTGCGAAGTCAGAATGTTCAGCTTGGTGTGTTGAATAGAGCTGCAGGTAGACAGACGATGGAGTATCTGACTTTCCCCAGTTTTTAAGGGAAAAGTCGCATGTTGAACCGTGAGCATGCCAGGATGGAATAGGCTGCTTTGGTGTTTGGACAACCTTGTCTACTTTGATTTTAAGTTCTCTGAGTAGCTCCTGGACACAAATACCGAAAGCACGATTGGCAGTCTGATGGACATTGTATAACCTTTCCCATCGTGGCTCAAAAACAGATGGCCATGTAGGATGGTCTGGCAGGGATTTCAGTTTGAAAGCTTACTTTAGAGACAACTGCTTATGTCGAAGCAATATCGATGGTTCATGTGCTTCGACGTATAGGCTCTGGACGGAAGATGTTCAATATGTGCCAGTAGCGAGGCGGATAACTTGATGATGAATAGGGTTCAGCCATCGAAGTAGTAGTAGTAGTAGTAGTGGCATGTGATGCAAGAAAGCAAGTGTATGAGCTTATGCAGCATCAGCCAAAAAAAAAAAAAAAAAAAAAAATCACACCATTCCCTCCAAATGTCTGTCCAGTTCCTCCTTAAATTTATTCAATCTATCAACTTCCACAACGACAGATGGAAGTTTGTTCCAGCAATTAACCACCCGCTGGCTAAAGGCAAATTTCCGCACATCTATTCTACATATGTCCTTTCTTAATTTGAATTTATGCCCCCTTAGGTTCGTAATCTGAACAAGTGGAAGGATCCCATCAGAATTCAGCATGCTGAACCCATTCAAGGCCTTATACACCTCAATCAGATCACCGCGCAGGTGCCTAGTCTCCAGCCACTGCAATTTGCAGAACTTAAGCCTCTCTTGATAAGAGGATCCCTTCATTCCCTTCACCAATCTTGTTGCCCTTCTCTGTACATGCTCAAGTAAATCTACATCCTTCCTAAAATGAGGCCTCCAGACCTGTACGCAGTACTCAAGGCATGGCCTGACCATTGCCTTATACGGAGGGATAATCACCTCCTTTTCCCTGCTAGCAAAATTCCTATATATCATTGACAAAACCCCATGACCTGCCCTGGCAGCCTGTCTGCATTGTCAGAAAACTTCATATCTGCCTGCACAATTACTCCCAGGTCTTTTTCATTTTGGCGCATTATGGCCTTTGCTGTCCTTGCGCCGTAAAGCCCCCAAAACAACAACAACAACTTTTTCATTTTCTACCACCTTAAGTGTAGTACCACACAGTTGGTACGTTTCTCTGGGGTTACTTCTACCCATATGCAGTACTTTGCATTTGTCAAGGTTAAACTTCAGTTGCCACTTCTTAGCCCATCTGTCTGCCCAAATTATCTAGACCCTGTTGCAGTAGCACACTGCCATTACTGCCATTACTGCCATTAACAACCCTGCCAACCTTTGTATCATCTGCAAACTTCGACATTAAGCCTGATATACCTTCATCAATATCATTGATAAATATACAAAACAACAGTGGACCTAACACCGAACCCTGTGGGACCCCACTAATAACATTAGTCCAAGAAGAGCAGCACCCATTGATTACCACCCTCTGTCTTCAGAAGTAAGCTGCTTCTGGCTGACATGTATACTTGTGGGTAATGATGACATGTATACTTGACATGTATAGTTTGGAAAGTATAGAGGAGAAACAGTGGAAAATATTTAGGCCTATCGTGCACTTGGTACGGAGTTGATGAATGTATTTCAGGAAGGTCAACTTTTTATCAAATATGAGTCCCAAGAATTTTGTGTCTTGCACTACTGGAATAGCATTGTGTCCCAGCTTCAATTCATGTTCAGGTTGAAGATTACACTTATGAAAAAAGTGTATGCAAATGGTCTTCTGCGATGAGAACCTGAATCCATTAGTAAGCGGCCAGGAATTAAGATGATTAATGGCTTGTTACAGTTGTCTTTAAATAACCCTCATGTTGCATGACTGACAAAATATGCTCAAGTCATCAACATAGAGGGTGCTGTTTACAGTTGGAGGAAGTTGGTCTGTGATAGCATTTACTTTGATGGCAAAAAGCGTGACACGTAATACTGAGGAAGAGAGTGAGGATCCCACACGAACTTGGAAAGAACGATTGGCTAAAACGTTTTTAATTAAAATGGGCAAATGTCCTCTGAGGCCGAGGTTTTGCAAATCTTTTAAGATGCCAAATCTCCAAGTTGTGTCATACGCTTTCTCCTTATCAAAGAATAAAGATACAATATGTTCGCATTTTAAGAAAGCATTCTGGATGGATGTTTCCCGTCTAATAGGATGGTCCAGAGTGGATCGGTTCCTTCGGAAGCCGCATTGGATACTAGAGAGAAGGTCATTTGATTCTAAATACCATATTAAATGAAAATTCACCATTCTCTCTAGGACTTTGTACAGACAGCTGGTCAGAGCAATAGGACGATAATTAGTAGGGATTTTAGGATCCTTTCCTGGCTTGGCAAAGACCTTGTGCCAAGCATCCGGAAACTGCTCTTCAATAAAGATTCTGTTATACAGAAGGAGCAGGTGATCCATAGATTTTGGTGAAAGATGCTTATTTTGGTGAAAGACGGCATCCATTACAGCACTTGCCTTAGAAAAGATGAGAGGGCTTTTCAGTTCCTGCCTAGTGAATGGCCCATTGTAGGGATAAAGGTCCTTTGATGTGGAATTAAGTGCCTGTTTTTCGATTTTATATTTCAGGACCAGGAACTCTGGAGAATACGAAGATGTCGCAGAGATGTTAAAGAATGTTTTCCCAAGTGAATGTCAATTCACTTGGGAAAACATTCAGACTATTGTTTATTGTATTTAGACTATTGCAGTTGGATCTGCAATAGTGCATCCATTATAATCTAGGATCGAGGAAACGTGGGATATATATTTTCCCTTCATTTTCCAGATTTTATCCCCGACCAGTTTAGTACTAGAGGACTGAGTGATTGATGGCGTAAAATGGGTCCACAATTCCTTTTGACTCTGATGGCAGATGTAGCGTGCTTTGGCTGGTGCTGGCCCTGGTAGAATAACAGGTTTGTAGTTTGAATCCAGTCCTTTCCAGGATTGAGCAGAAGTTGTTTATCCTTTGTGAATCTACAATTGATATCCACTAATGCTGCATCCCAAGCCACATTGGGATCAAAGGAAATGGTCTGGCAGATGCTGTAGCCAGATCAGCACAATCCTGCAGCAGTCACAGCCCACCAGTCCTCTATACAGACTATGGGCAAGTGATAAGAAATTGATTACACACCCAGTGGCAACAGTTATGGCATGGACAGTCCACAAATAGGTTGTATCAAATGAAGCCTGTAATCGAAAGATGGTAATCTAGTTCTCACAGGTGTCGTAGAGAGGAAGTTGTTCTAGCTCGCCTCTGCATAGGACATAGTCATCTGGCACACTCTTTTCTGCTGAGGGCTGATGACCCTCCTATGTGTGAGTACTGTGACATTTTAACTATTAGACACATTTTAACTTGATGTCCACATTTTAGACATGAACTATGTATATCTTTTACCACTTTTAACCATCTGACTGAGCCCTATACACTCAGTCAGATACTCTGACAATGACCACATGTCAGCTGTTTTAACTGTTTAAAATTGATAAACTTATTTACATCTTTTTAACATATACTCTTTTGTGAACATTTTATGTATCATTTATACCTTGTTCACTGCTCATAGATATTTTTGTACTAATCTTTTTTCTGACTAGTGACCAGTATTTGCGGGTCACTGTAATCTTTTAACCTTTGCTTCTGTACTTTTAATATGTCTACTCATTTATCATGTTTGCCGCATTATGGACTAGGTTGCTGTTGCCCAAGTAAAATCAAATCAAATAAAATCTGAACTTCCTTCTGCAGCATCTAGATTTTGTGTATCTTAAATTCTTCTGTTTATACTTTGGCACGACAACCGTCAATACACATATTTATCGTATTTAGTAGTCACGGACTTGAACCCTGGTCCACTCAAGGAATGCATGCTATGTACTCTCGCTCCTGACCACTCGGCTATGTCAGGCCTATCCTCTGCTGTCTTCAAAAAATCAGTAATCCGGGTTTGTTTGCTTTTGCTTGATGGATCTTTGAAAATTTTGTGGTATAGAGCTAAGCACTTTTGAAGCTCCCTTTTGAATTTTGTGCTCCTTTCAGTCAAAGGATCTGGATTCAAAAAATAATATTCTAATTGCTCAGCTTTGATTTGGTTTACCTCTGATGCCATTTCCACCAAATCCGCTTTGCAAGCATCCTTTTCTATCAGTAATTCTTGAATGTCTTCAGTATTCATATCATCAAACCTTCCCTTCCCATTGTCCGGGCAATATCTACTATTGCACCGATTTCCTTTTCTGCCTGTTCGACCATATTTCTTGAATGAACTGACTCTGGCCATACATTTTTCCAACATAGTTTTATTTCTTTGAGCGATAAAGTTATGATTCCGATGCGGTCCACAATTGAGAAATTTTTACCATGCCTCCATCACTTCAATAGATTCGGAATCAGTTTTTTCCAAAATCCATTGTAAATTTTCTGATGTAAACTTTTAACTTATATAAAGTTTTAACGGTAGTTTTAACATATATAATGCCTTGATCTAATGACTGAATTTAAAGAAGTTGTATTAGCTGGTAAGAACAGCAATTCAACATTTTCGATGACTTAAATCTTTTGGATGGCATGAAGCATTATCCAATGGTAATAAAACTTTTACTACATTTTTACGTTTTAAATAGTTTTCGGCAGATGCCCAAATTATGCCTAAGTTGCTTATAGGCATAATTTAGGGCTGGAATTTAATTCAAAAAGAAATTATTCCAATACCGTTGTTAAGGAGAAAGTTTAGTAATGCTTCGAAGTCACGATTTTTTTATTATTTTATTTATTTATTTATTATTTTTTTTTTTTTTCGTAGTGTCATACAAGCACGAGTTCAATAGTGCATAACCTAACACAAGGATTTCTGAACAAAATAAAATACGAGGGTTTCCCAATATTTTTTTTTGCATAACGACTAGCGAGTCAACAGCGAGGATTTACAAAAAAAAATGGAAATGTTGAAAAATTGCATCCAACATAATAATAGTAGCATTTTCTCTAACTGTGTTAGAGCAAAACCATTTATATAAGTACTATGCTGTGTGAGAATTGCTGAAATTTATCAATCGTGTTTGAGCGAAGCCATGTTGTAGAAGTACTGTGTTCTAAGGGGGTTGCCTGTACTAGCTGTATCCATAGTTGCTATACCAGTCACATAAAGAACAAAAGCTAATCACTGGTGGAATTCAGTGAAAAAAAAAAGAAGAAAGAAATAAAGCATGGAACTTGTTCTGCAAATATCCAACAATTAATAACCTTATCAGCTGCAAAAGATTTTGAGCCACTGAAGAAGACAGGCAAGAAAGGATTCTTGGATTAAGTTTGCATTCACTATCACCAATGATACTGATACCTGACTGATTTCTAAAATAATTAAAAATCTCAGCAGCAAACCACCACCAGCTTCTCTCCTGATCCTTAGTTGGAATGGACAGGATATATCATCTCCAGAAGAAATTACAGTTACTGATAAAGTGGTTCAGAAAGTACCGCAAAATGTCTGAGAATAATCTGTAATTCTTTCCAATTACTTTTATGTATTATTACTTAATCAATTAGTAATTAGTTATTAACGAGATAATTATTTACTTTTTATTTCTATTAATCCATTTTAAAGTAATCTAATATGGATTTATAAAAATTGAATGTGCCTGAAATGTAGCACACTGCACATATTACCTAACTTGTTTATATCTTGTTCTCTAGAGTAGATGGATTACCATCTGTTACGGCCCTTAAATTTAAAAATGGACTGATAATGGCTGTTGGTACTGCCACTGGACAGGTATGTATGTTTAAACTCTTATTTTTCATAATTGTTTCTTGTGTTCATAAAGTTGAAATATATGTTCATATTTTTGTTATTTGTTGTATTAGTGTTTTTGTTTTTTTACTTTTTGTTCATTTTTTTACCTTTATAATTTAACTATGTAGCAAGTCTCAATATAAAAATATTAAATTTAATTATTATTTAAAATTACAATTATAAAATTGGAAAGTTGTCAGCTTGTGTAGAGAGGAATTTATTGTTGGGTATGCCTGTACAGCAGGCCCCCGTTATAATGCGGTTCGCTTTACGCTGATTCGCTATAACGCTGTTCTTGAATTATAACCCGTATCTGACTATAATGCTGTCACAGATCACTATAACGCTCTTTTACAGATTGCATTTTTGGCATATTTAACGAAATCGTTTCATTTGTTGGAGTCGATAGCTTGAAAATGAATAGCAAAACAGCATTAAAACGTTTCCCACGCCGACTTGAGAAATTTTCCCACGCTCAGTGAAATTTTCTCGCACGCTAATTTAATTGCAGTACAGTGACTTGTTACGTAGTTCCGAGATCAACATTTTAAAAAATGATCAAGTATATTGCTTGTAATATTTGCGTTATATGCATTTATCCGAAGTCTAGTCATCACTCAATACAGTATTAGACATTGTGCATAATGGACAGTTTATTTGAACATTGTATTGTAATTAATGCAACCAATGCAGTTACATTTTCGAAGAGTTAATAATGGCCGATAAGAATGAAAAAGCAACAACGTCTGAGCGCAGTACGAAGACTACAAATGTAAGAAAAAGACTGAATTTTAAAATTAAATTAGACGTTTTGAAGCGAATCGATTCTGGTCAAAGACAAGCAGATGTGTGCCATAATTTATGACTCGCAAGTTTAATTGTAAGAACAATTATAAAAAAAATAAAGAATTAATTTTAGCAGCGGGAAAGATAGCTGTTCCACTGCAAGCAACTAGGGCTAGGCCGGCTATTAGGATTGAAATGGAAAGACTAATTTAATTTTATTGAAAATAATATCCAATGCAGAATTCAGTTAAGTTAAATATTATTAAAGGAAAAAAAAAAATGTGGAACCATTTAAAACTGGTAAGGGCTGGTTGAATAGATTTAAAATCCAGGGAGAAGCCGCAAGTGCAGAAGGAGCCGAAACTTTCAAAAAAGAACTTGTTAAAATTATTGAAGGGTATTATGTGTTGTACTGTACTTCTCAACAAGTTTTTAACGTAGATGAAGCAGGACTTTTGTGGAAACGAATGCCTAAAAGAAGTTTCATATTGAAAGAAAAAAACATGCCAGGTTTCAAAGCGGTGAAGGATCGGTTGACTTTATTGTTGGGTGGTAATTAAACTGCAGGGGATTTAAAATTAATACCCCTTTTAGTTTATTTGGAACAGGACCAAAGTTCAACCCAAAATCGACACATTTCATGATTAAATTAATCAATTATATTAAATCAATTTAGATCAATTAAATTCATGATTTTAATTGGAATTCTTAAGTTTAATTTTGATACGTAAGTAGTTACTACATAATTATATACGTATGTAACGCAGAATATTTTATATGTAGAAATATTTGAATATTAAATATTTTAACCGATATTTGTGCATCTTTTCACTACCGTTTATATTATTGATTAGGAAATATATGGCACCGACCGCAACTCACAAATACATATGTTACCTTATGGGAATGCTGCGCTCGCTTAGTGCGGATTCACTTAGCGCTCTGTTTTTACGGAACGAATTATCAGCGTTAAGCGGGGGTCACCTGTATCAGGATTGAACCAATGGCCTTTCAATGGCAGAGTAGGTACGAAAATTGGGTTTCTTGGTTAGATCAAGAAACCATTTTTTTTTTTTTTTTGGGGAGATTAAATCACAGCATGATTTAATCTCTCAAACATGGGATATTATGCAGTGTGTGATTTGGTAATAATCTGTAATAATGTTTCACGAACTGGAAAGATTACAGATAAAAATACTTGTTACTGTTTTAGTTATTCTTTTTAATGTTTGTGTGTGTAAAAATAAAATGTTAAATGTAAAAAATATATTGTTTTTGTATTTTTTTAAATGTTATTACAGATACTTTTATATGATGTGCGATCAGATAAGCCTCTTCTTGTTAAGGATCACATGTATGGATTACCTATACATGACATTGAATTCCATAGCAGTCAGGATTTGGTAATTTCTGTGGATGCTAAAATTGCAAAACTGTGGGATCAGAACAGTGTAAGTAATTTAAAATATCATTTGAATTTAACATTGCTTTTTGTATAGGTATGCAATTTAGCTTCATTTGAGATCTTGAAATAATAGCCTTTCTTACTACTAAAGGAAGATAAGTGGGGGGGGTAGAAAATCAGAGACCAATAGTAGGAGAACCCAGAGACACATGAGGGAGGATAGCAAGAGCACATGATAGAGCTGACAGGAACAGGAGTAAATGCCAGAAGATAACAGAGGATGACACCCCTGTCCCAGAGAGGAGCATAGGCACAAGACCTGCATGGAGAAATCCCACACCAGTACAATGGCATCAACAAGAGATCCAACCCTGAAGGGTTAGCATGAAGTTGAAATTCAGCACCTGAGAGCATTGAACAGATTTCAAGTATAGGTGGTCTACTCTGGAGCTGGTGGAACTGCAGGAATGGGAGCAGAGGCCAGATTTCTTCTATCCTGGAAGAGAGTGGTACAAATTTGCATGACGGCATTGAATGCTTCTTTATTGTCAGTTAGGGAATGTGATGGATCAATGGCTGAAAGGTTGATCTGAAGGAGGATGTATCTGAGTTCAAGGTAAACTGTGCAGTCTTCCCTCTCAGGCCATGGTATGTTTGTTTAAGTGGCTAATGTCTGGAATGAATTTTCTGGTGGCTTGGGCTTTGCATCCAGAGTACCAGCAGGTCTGCCATAAATTGGTAAATTTTGACCGCAAACTTTTCTTGTCTAAAAAGTGATTGTCCTCTGCAAGGGCAGATATACCGAGAAAGTTAGTTTGAATGTTATACCTCACTGCTTTGAGGAGAGCACAGTAGGCACTGTAGGGATCTAGAGAGAGAGATTGCCATGGATCACCTGGAGAGCTGGAGTGGATGTGGTTCTGTAAGCCCTGGTCATATATAATAAGAAGAGCCACTGAGTTTTGTTGACTTCATTTGCAAAGATTATTCTATCTACCCTGCGAAACGAGACAGGACTACCGTAAGATGTTGTTGGGAGGAAAACAGCAGCATACATGAGACTGAGGGTCCTTTGAGCACTTGGTCCTTGCGGATGACCCTGGCGAGCATTTCTACATACATCTTTATTTTAGCTTTGATATAGTCCAGGTGTGGGTAAAATGTCCATTTATGGTTCAGTATGACTCCGGTATATTTTATTGTAACTCGGCATTTTAAGGAATGCATCCTGAATGTGATTAACTGGAGGTCTATATAATGTCCAGAGTTCCCTTGATGAGGAGTATCTTTATTTTGGTGCTGATGGTCAGTGTCATTTGCCCACAGCTCAAGGACAGCCCAGGCAGGATACTTGACGAGGGTAATGAAATCGCCCACATACGTAAGCATGGAGCTGAGTTGGAAGGAGTTGCAAAGCATTCATCTAGCACCGTACATAAAACCAGGCCTAAGATGGAACCTTGAGAGCAGCTTCTAGATGCGGACATGGTTATGCTGTGGAAAGAGGGTCTTGATAGTGATTTTTTTGCCGGTGAAGTACAGTGGACCCCTGCTTTATGATCGGTTCACTGTACGATCAAATCACTTTACGATGGACACTCCATAAGAAAATGCCGTTCACTATTCTATTGAACAGTGGTTCTATTAGCAAAAATAGGAGGAATATTATCCACAGGCTATAAAAATAAAGATATAAAGCACAAATTTACACTTTATTACCTTACCAATAAACAAAATTAAATGATACATGAAATTCAGAAGAATATTTTCCACAGGTTAGCAAAATAAAAATAAATTTACACTTACAAAATAGCTTAATTAATACTGTAATAAGTACATCTAACTAAGTGATATTTCTGTTCACTGACTTTTTTTGTTGTAAAATTTAAAATAGTAAGTAAAGATAAGCAATTGATAACAAAAACACAGCACACACAAATTGCAACTAACATGATACGAGCAAGTGAGATCAGAGTAACAAGTTTACAAAGCTTAAAAATTTGGAATGAAGAGAACATTATGAAAGTTTATTTATTTTTATATGATTGAAGATTTCATGGAAATAGCTTAGTTATAACGGAAATTTACATTATTATGGTGAAACACATTTCACCATAATAATGTAAAAATTCATAGAATTCTATCGGTATTATTGCAAATGCAATGAGATCGAGTTTACTACCCATTTATAAAAGTTGTCCTACAGAAAAGCCCAATAAACCAGGAACTGCAAATTGTTTTTATTGTTTTATGGTAGTGACTTCCAGAAATGTGCTTTAGAAAAATATCACAAAGGAATTCAAAATTGATTCTTATAACCAACATATGATAACAATGAAACTGTAGTGCATTTTAATATTTGAATTGGTTTTTTGAAATTTGATTCTATAAAGCGGCTGATTCTACTAACCAGTTAACTGGCACCTAATTATTTCACTTTCTGATTGCCTCCGATCCGTAATTATCAATTATCATTTAAACTTCTTTTGGGGGAGGGGAAATAACTAAAAATGTAGCACCATCAGCATTTTTTATCTTTTTTCTTTTTAAACATGTATCATGTTTTTATGTATATTCCAGTGTATAAGATGCATCACAATTTTACGCTACTTTTTTTCAGATAAAAGGCGAGTGATATACACTGGAGTATATGGTATTCAGCATTCTATATAAAACTAATACAGTTCCATTATAAAAATCACCTTTTAGAGAGATAAATAGCTTAGTTATAACGGAAATTTCAACTTCCGAGGTTTTGGGGTGAATTTCCAAAAAACGTGTCATTGGGACCACATTATGATATTTTCACTATATCATAGTGTCTCTGAAACTGATTAATATCGTGAAGCGGGGATCCACTGTAATTGATGAGATTTGTAGATTTCTAGTGGGCAATCCCTTACCTACATGATGACACTAGGCTACAAGACCGAGTGGAATGCTGCCTTGAAATCAACGAAGATTGCCAGAACGTATTTGAATTCAGATTCTTCCCTTGTCTTGCTAAGCCATAGTAGAACATCTGTTGTAGAGCACCCAGGCCTGAGTCAAACTGGTACCTAATGACAGTACTCTGCTGCAACAGGATCTATAAAAGTTGAGCAGATGGGCTGAGAGGTGGCAAATGAAGTTGAACATTGACAAATGTAAAGTACTACATATAGGAAGCAGTAACCCCAGAGTGAGGTATCAACTCTGTTACTACACTGATAGTGGTAGAGAACGAAAAGGACCTGGTGGTAATTGTGCAGGCAGATGTGAAGTTTTCTGAGCAGCGCAGACGGTCTGCAAGAGTAGCTCATTCACTGTCAATGACATACAGGAATTTTTCTAGCAGGGATAAGGAGGTGATTATCCCCTTGTATAAGGCAATGGTCAGGCCACACCTTGAGTACTGTATAGAGGTCTGGAGGCCTCCTTTTAAGAAGGATGTAGAGCTGTTGGAACGAGTATAGAGAAGGGGAACAAGATTAGTGAATGGAACAAAGGGTTGCTCTTACAAAGAAAGGCTTAAATTTTGCAAATTACAGTTGTTGTTGTTGTTATTTGGTTTTTAGGAGCATTAGCAACTAAGGCCATATTGCTCCGGGGATATGCGATGGTCATTCCTTGACCTTTCCGCATCCTCCATATTTAGTGGCTCATGGGCTCGAACCCCATTCTAATCAAGAAGCGTGTGTTACGCACTGCTGCTCCTGCCTACCTGGCTACAGAGGTGCCTGCATATTACAGTGTATGGAGACTAGGCACCTGCAAGGTGCTCTGATTGAGGTGTATAAAGCCTTGAATGGGTTGAGCATGCTCGATGCTGATGGGATTCTTCCTCTTGTTCAGAATAATCACTCGAGAGGGCATAAATTCAAATTGAGGAAAGACAGATGTAGGATAGATGTGCGTAAGTTTGCCTTTAGCCAGCGGATAGTTGGTTGGTGGAACAGACTTCCATCCTTTGTTGTGGAAGTTGATAGACTAAATAAATTTAAGGCTGAGCTGGACAGGTATTTGGAACGAGTGGAGGGGTGAAATGGGGGCGGTTTTTTTTTTTTTTTTTTTGCTGATGCTGCATAAGCTTGCTTTCTTGCATCATATGCCTACTAATGCTAAAGGAAACTCACCTTTCTGTTTCTTTAATAGTACTAACCAAACTAACTCAACTACTTGGTTATCCTTGTGGCACTGCTCCTGCCTCCCCGTGACAGGGCCCTTAACCTGGAAAGAAAAGTTATATTTCCAGGGCTAAAACGAGCAAAATGATCTCTTCTACAGGACCTAAGGATCCTAACATGGCAATTCATGAGATAGAAGACTCTAACTCATGCAGTGCCAAAACATGAAAAACTGATACTATTAAGAGAAGAGCTCCAATGCATCGTGTATTGCACTCAATTCAAGAACAGTCTCTAGTTAAAATACAGAAACACCTAGAAAATCTAATAGGATTGCCAAAAGCAACCTGGTACCTTAGATCTGGCGACCTGTTTGTTCAGACCTCAGGCATCACAACGGCTCCAGAAACTAATATCCTTTGAAGTATTATCCATCATTCTACTTTAAACACCTTGAGGAGTGGGGCCTCATAAATCTCTCAGAAGAAGAGTTGAAAAGTGAATTACAAGACCAAGGAGTTGTGCATGTAAAGCACATACATACCAAACGAGACAATGCTCGTGTTCTGACTCGGAATATAATATTAACATTTGATAGCCCCAAACCGCCAACATCCATCAAAGCAGGGTATTTAAATTACCAAATAAAACTGTGCATTCCTAACCCAACATGCTGTTTTAAATGCCAAAAATTTGGGCATTCCCAAAACGTGTAGGCGCCTCCGTAGCCAGGTGGGAAGGAG
Source organism: Mastigoproctus giganteus (assembly GCF_048544385.1). Lineage (NCBI taxonomy): Eukaryota > Metazoa > Arthropoda > Arachnida > Uropygi > Thelyphonidae > Mastigoproctus > Mastigoproctus giganteus. The sequence goes on from NC_143583.1 coordinate 208,553,207, forward strand.
CAGCAGTGCAAAGCACACGCTTCTTGATTAGACCGGGGTTCGAGCCCGTCACCACCAAATACGGAGAATGCGGAAAGGTCAAGGAATGACCACCGCATATTCCCGGAGCAATATGGCCTTAGTTGCTAATGCTCCTAAAAACCAAATAACAACAACCAAAACGTGTGCAGAGGTTTAGCCACTTGTGCTAATTATGGTTCACGCGAGCACATTCACTCAGAATGTAAATCAGAACAGCACAAGTGCTCAAATTGTAATGGCCCACATATTGCCTATTCCAGAGATTGTCCTCTTTGGAAAAAAGAAAAAAAAAAAAAAAACATTCAACAGGTCAAAGCCGAACAAAACATTGTGTACCAAGATGCCAAAAAATCAGTACAGGCTCAATTTAACATGCGACCCACTCTCGCTCAAGTAGTTCAAAATCCAACTGCAGTAACCAGTACTGTGCAAGGAGTGTCGACGACTGGTACTCAAAAAGAAGTTACATTTCCCCCAAACACATCGATGTCAGACTGTGCTCAGTCAATTTTGGCAACTGTGCCCTTATCTAGCAAACCATCTAAGACAAGCAGGGCTATTAATACACCAATCACTGTTCCGCATACTAATAATAACCCACAATACTCAAAAATCGATGATTCTACTAAAACTTACTAAATAGAAATGGAAGGAAACATTGACCATGAAGAACCAGTTCTCGACCTCTTCCCAGAAGAAGAGATGGAAACAGGAAGACCGTACTTTCTGAAAAGAAAATCTGTTCACCATAAGCCAACAGCTCCTCGGACAGAAACCGAGGACCCCACTACATTCAAATAATATCCCGTTTCCTTCAATGGAATTGTAGAGGATACCGCAGCAACCTTGATGACATTCAGGATCTCCTTCAGTATAACCCAGTTGCCTTTTGACCTCAAGAAACTAACTTAACTGCTTGTGTTACTACCTCACTTAAACACCACGGTACTACAGAAAAGATTGAGTTTCTCATGTAACCAATTCAGCTCATGGAGGGGTTGCAATTGTAGTCAGCTCCAATATCCCTTCCCGACCATTAATGCTACAAACAAATCTTGAAACAGTAGCCGCTCGAATATCCTTTTGTTTTGTGCTTACCATTGTCTCTCTCTATATCTAGCCCCTAACCAAGACATCTCAGACAGTGACCTTGAAACTCTTGTATCTCAGCTCCCTCCTCTCTTTTGCATCGTGGGGGATTTTAATGCACATAATCCTTTATGGGGTGATAAGATACATGATAAACAGGGAAAAATATTAGAAAAGTTCCTTGATAAATTAAATCTGACACACCTGAATATTTGACTGCCCACTTATTTCCACCTGCCTTCTGGGTCAAGCTGAGCAGTTGGCCTCTCCCTATGCCCACCAGTCCTTTTTCTACTGTTTGACTGGTCTGTTCATAATAGTCTACTGGGTAGTGACTACTACCCAATAGTCTGTCATATAGAAGCAAATAGAAGCCTGCCATAATAAGACAGCCATATGGAACTTTGCAAAAGCTGATTGGGAAAAATATAGGCAGCTAGCAATCTTAGAAAAAAACAGTTGTTTCAAATGTGTCAATAAGTGATGCTGTTGATTACATAACAAACCAAAATATTGCAGGCCACAGAAGCAGCAATACCAAGAGTTTCCATAAGTCAGTGAATAAGACCAAAACCTGGTGGAACATCGAATGCAACCAAGCTAAACGAGAGAAAAATAAAGCCTGGAATAACTTTCACAAGAATCCTACCACTGCTAATCTAGTCCAGTTTAAAAAAGCCAGAGCCGATGCTAGGCACATTCAGTGATCAAGCAAAAGAGAATCATGGAAACATTTCGCTTCCACGATTACGAGGACTACCAAAACACAATCTGGAAAAATGTATAACAAATATCTTCCTTCACATCTATCAATACTGAATGTAAATGGTAATGACGTTTCACTCCTTCAGGACATAGCTCTCGGAGAGTCTTTTTCTCAAACTTTTGCCATGTCCTCTTATTCACCAGAATTGCAGAAATTAAAGTCCCTTTACCATAATTGAAATACGGCTTGCTGTTAACAGCTCAAGACCTACTGCTGCTGGATCTGATGGAGTTCACTATTCCATATTAAAAGAGCCGAGTGAAATGTCGCTTCGTGTCTTACTTCTTCTGTATAACCGAATTTTCACAGAAAATGCTTTCCCCAATACCTGCAGACATGCATATGTCATGGTGTTATTAAAACCTGGCAAAGACTCAATGAATCCACATCATTACGGGCCTATTGTTCTCACCTGGTTGCCAAACAAATATAACCTTATCAGTTCATCGCAGTGTGAATTTCATACAGGTAGAACAACTTTAGACCTCTTGGCTCAAATGGAAACCCAGATTCACAATGCTTTCGTAACAAAGGAAAACATCTGACTACAGTTTATTTAGTCATCGAGAAAGCTTTTGACACAGCGTGGCAATGTGGAATTCTTCATGATCTCTACACTTTAGGTTTCAGGGGCAATATGTCACAGTTCATACAGAACTTTCTGAAACAGCAGTTGTTCCAGGTCTGCATTCAATCCACCCTCTCTCAAAGCTTCATCCAAGAAGAAGGTGTTCCACAGAGTTCAATTTTATGTGCCACACTATTCGTTATAAAAATCAACTCGGCATCAAAGGTCATTCCACCCACTGTTTTTACTACTTTATATGCAGATGACTTTAGTAAATCTTATCACTCCCGAAACATGAAAATGATTGAGAGACAATTTCAGGTGCTCTTAACAGGATTACGATATGGGCTGCAGATAACGGTTTTCGCATATCACTTGAAAAATCTGTAGCAGTTCATTTCTGTAGAAGATGTAATCTCCATCCTGACCCAATTCCGAAGCCGGGCAACTACGACATACCTGTTGTGCCTACAATCCGATTTCATGGCTTAACTTGGATAAAAAATTGACCTTTAATGACAATATCAAACAACTTAGAATCACCTGTTTCAAGAAATTAAACATATTTCGAGTATTATCTGCTACATCATGGGGTGCTGACTGTCATACACATCTTCATTTATATCATGATTAGACTATTGATCTCCACTTTACAACTCTGCTAGACCCAGCATCTTAAGGTTTTTGGACCCTATTCACCACAGTGGCCTGCACATTGCTCTTGGAGCCTACTCCACATCTCCAGTCCAGAGCTTTTACGCTGAAGCTCATGATCCCCCACTCTCTCTACGAAGACAAATTTTACTGTTAAATTATGCTGTCAAAATGAAAAGTCAACTCTGCATCCAGCATGGAAATATCTATTTACTATAGATTGGGAGAAGTTGTATGCCATTTATCCATCAATAAATTGTTTATCCTTCGCTCATTACTCGATAATTGGCAGGTAGACCTTTCTAAAGTAGCCACCACTAGTTTCACTGCTCCTCCATGGGCTCTCTGTCCTGCAGCATGTGATCTGTCTCTTCAAGATTGGGGGAGAAGTACTCTTTCTCCACAGAATATAAAACAGCTTATCAAATCTCTAATTGAAAAATATGAATCTTATTCTGAGATATACACCGATGGCTCCAAAACTGACCATCATATCTATGCTGCTGTTGTTCTTTCATTGTCCACAATCTCCAGCCAGTTTCCTCTAGAATGCAGCATCTTTACTGCCGGAAACTATAAAATTGCATCAGTATACCCATAGTGTTTATTTTTACTGACTCCCTCAGTGCCCTTCTCACTTTACAGCAACCAAGAAAACACCACAACTACCTACTTGGTAATATTCATAACTTGCTGACTGACCTAGCTAAGAACATGAAAGTAGTAAAATTTTGTTGGGTCACTAGCCACATTGGCATACCTGGCAATGAGAGTGCTGACCACACAGCCAAATCTACAGTGGAACCAGTTAATGTTTCTTTCAAAATCCCTTTCACTGCCTATAAAAGTCTTATAATAAGGTGAAGTGTGAATCACTGGAAAAACCAAGAAGGTAACAAACTCCTTCAGATTAAACCGGATCTCCAGTCTTGGCCATCTAGCTTCCCTCAAACCGAAAGGAAGAAGTCACACTTGGAAGACTTCGAATAGAACATACACACCTTCAAATAGAACATACATACATACAGATCTACTTTTCTGTCCGAACTGCTATGCTCAAGTAACAGTCCAGCCTATCATAGTTGACAGTTCCTATCATAGTTCTTATCAAGCCATGCAGCCAAACTCATACCTACGTTGCAAGAAATTTTAGATGATAGGTCTGACGTGGTGCAGTTTTCACTTTTCTAAAAAAGATAAAATGCTACGACAGAATATAGTGTTTAAATCCCACAAAATACACATCTCACTTTTAATGACACCTAGTAACTCCTACCATTGTTTGCCGCATAATGGCCTTTAGCTGCTGTTGCGCCGTAAAAGATCCAATAACAACAACAACATTTCTGTATCATTATAAAGCCGACCGGGCTAGCCGGGTGGGTAAAGCGCCTGCCTGGCAACCCAAAGGTCGCGGGTTCGATTCCCGCCTCGGGCTTGGATCAAAGTACTGCAAAAAAACGTTGGGAGGTGCATTATGGCCACAGGAGCCTATGTGCCAACAACAAAAAAAAAAAAAAAAAAAAGTATCATTATAATATAATGCCTTTGCAGAGAAAAAGTTCTAAAAGGTAACACTTTGCATAAGGGAGTCAGAATTTGAATATTGGGTTTTGAATAAGCAGTCACCTATATTCTGTGCAGTGATTTTTTTTTTTTTTTGTGTGTGCAGAGTAAAAGTAAATTTTTTCTAATTCATTTGGATCATATATTTCAATGACATTTTATATATTTTTTTATTATTATTATTTTTATTGTTTATTTCTTTATTTTATTTTTTGTTTTGTTTTGTTTTACAGGGAAAACCTTTTACCTCCATTCAACCGGTATCAACTCTTAATGGCTTATGCTTGGTACCTAACACAGGTTGGTTAAATCTGACATTTTTTCAGTTCATAGTTTTAGGTACATTATGTCGCATAATTTTGTATGCAATACATCCGGTTCCCTTTTTCCTATCAGCAGAACCAGTATTCTTGAGTTTGGAAAGAAATCTACTCACTGTTGACTGATTACAAGACACTCTATAAGCAATATGACGGATAGAACATCCTTTGTCACATAAAGCAACTATAGCACTCTTCCTTCGTGGCATCAATTGCACGTCACTCGGCATCCTGACACAAGCAAGGAATGAAATGACTGCATCTCTTGCAGAGCGTGCTTATAGAGCTGAAAGTAATAGCTGATGCAATATTACATCATCACCTACACATATCAATCTTATCTGATGCAATCTGTAAAAAATATTGCCATATACTTTCGTTATTCGGAAGACAGTTACAATTTTAAGGAGTGATGTACTTTCTTTGAACGCCAGTGTAGTTGGCTTAAACTAAGAGTTTAATTAAGTTAATTTCTTTAATAGGAAGCTTCGTATAATAAATCAGTGTAGAGTTATTATTTAACATATCCCAAAGAATATCTAATGTGTATTCAACATTTACATTCGTATATAATGAAGTAACATCCCTTGAGAATAAATTATCATTATCATCGAGTCTACAGTCCTTAGGGTTATTAAGTATTTTTACCTCAGATTGTATCGACTGTCTGAAGGGTTTTATAATACTATATACTTATGTTGCTAAGGAGGATACTATATACTTATGTGGTCAAGGGGTTATTCAAGTTAAAAGAATAACACTTAAAAGAGACAGAAATTATCCCAACGAGGAATATAATTCTGGCCTTCAACACTCCAAAACCACCAAAAACTGTAAAAGCTGGATACCTAAACTGCCCACTGAGACCATGCATTCCAAACCCTGTCTGATGTTTTAAGTGTCAGAAGTATGGACACTCTCAAGCAGTACACAGAGGTCTCGCTACTGTGAAAAATGCTGGTCACGAGAACATACACAAAAAGACTGTACAGCACAAAATTCAAGATGTCCCAACTGCAGAGGAGAATATAATGATTACTCGAAAAAATATGAAGAGTGGAAGAGAGAAAAGAGAATACAGAAATATAAAGTGAAAAACAACGTAACATGGCAAGAAGCTAAAAGAACAATACAACCACAAAGAACAAATAGACCATCTTATGCACAAGTAACACAAACTTATAAAACAATAGAAACCCAGATAGAAGTAACAATCCCCCCAAAAAAGTCTATTTCAGATTGGGCACACTCACTGCTCATTGACTCAAAACTAAAACAAAAAGCAGAACAGGCAATAAACACACCCATTGCGATACCACCAACTAGAAAAACCGCTATATCCACAAAACAAGATAAAACCACTGAAATAAATAAGAATAAAATGGATAACATGGAAGTAGAAGAAAAGAATCAGACAGAAGAACAATACTAGAAATTTTTGCAGAGGAAGAAGAGATGGATACCGGAAAGCCATACTTCCCTAAAAAAGGAAGCCAACAACCTCGAGAAAACAAGCTGAAAATACTAACAGAACCAAATAACGAATACATTTTTACATTGGAACCGTAGAGGATTCCGCAACAATTTTGAAGATATCCATGATATCCTGTCGCAGTTCAATCCGATTAGTCTTTGTTTGCAAGAAACATATCTTAAACCTCAGAATAAAATAACACTAAAACATTACAATATATACAGATAGGATAGGATTACCAACAGTGCAGTGCATGGTGAAGTAGCAATCTTAGTAAATTCCAGTATACCTACCCAACAGGCCAATGCAGACCAATCTAGAGGTCATAGCAGTAGGCATTGCAGTAAACTTTCGTGTAACAGTTGCCTCCATGTACCTGCCACCGAACCAAGATATAAGCTATACAGAACTAGAAGGCCTGAAGTCCAACAACCCTCTCCTTTATGTATCACAAGAGATTTGAATGGCCATCATCCTCTATGAGGAAATGTAAACATAGATAAAAGAGGTCAAATTCTAGAAAAACTACCAGATAAGCTCAACCTATACTCTTAAATGACGGGACACCCACATATATACGCCTATCCACAGGAACTAGTACAGCAATAGACCTTTCTATATGCACTCCATCATTATACACTCTACTGGAGTGGTCAGTTCACAGTGATCCACTAGGTAGTGATCATTTTCCAGTAAAGATTACTTTAAACGAACCAACCCCTTGTCAATCGGAAAGAACTCCAAAGTGGAAATTAGATAAGACAAACTGGGCAAGATATAAGCAGCTGGCCATATTAGAAGAGCAGCAAATCCAACTGGTTTTGTTTGACTCTGCAGTGAAATATTAGCATTAGTAGAGGCACACGATGCAAGAAAGCAAGCTTAAGCAGCATCAGCCAAAAAAAAACAAAAAAATCCCCTCCCATTTCACCCCTCCATTCGTTCCAAATGCCTGTCCAGCTCAGCCTTAAATTTATTTAGGCTATCAACTTCCACAACAAAGGATGGAAGTCTGCTGCACCAATCAACTCATCATCATCAGCCATTTTCAATCCACTGCAGGATGAAGGCCTCTCCAGCAACTTTCCAGTTCCTTCTGTTTTGAGCACTGGCCATCCATTTACTACTCAGAAACTCATGAATTTCATCTATCCATCTCCGCCTTTGTCTTCCAGGTTTTCTTCTAGCTCCTCTTGGGTACCATTCTGTTATTTTCTTAGTCCATCTGTCATCATGTCTTCAAGCTATGTGTCCTGCCCAAGACCATTTTAGTTCTTTAGTTTTGATAAGAATGTCCTTTACTTGAGTTTGCTGCCTAATCCATGTGTTTCTCTTCTTATCTAACAGTCTGATTCCCAATATAATTCGTTCCATTCTTCGCTGTGTAGTTCTTAGCTTCTCTTCCATTCTTTTGGTGAGTGCCCAAGTTTCACTTCCATAAGTCATGGTGGGGAGTATACATTGGTTCATTATTTTACGTTTCAGACAAACTGGGATATTGCTCTTCAGTATGTGACTATATTTCCTGAATGCTATCCATCCAAAATTTATTCTTCTCTAGACTTCCAGCCATTTATCATTATTACAGCTAATAACTTGTCCCAGATAAGTATATGACTCCACCTTTTCAATTACTGCTCCTTCAATCATTATTTCCCTTTCCGTGGCATACTTGTTCATCATTACTTTTGTTTTAGCCATATTCATCTTTAGTCCAAAATCCTTACTAACTGTGCATAACTGATTAAGATTTTCCTCTAATTCTTTGGGATCGTGGCTTATGACCACAATGTCATCTGCAAATCGTAAATGGTTTAGGTACTCTCCGTTCACATTGACTCCTTTCTGCGACCAGTCTAATCTTCTGAAAGCTTCCTCAAGGGCAGCAGTAAACAGCTTCGGAGATATTGTGTCTCCTTGTCGAACTCCTTTCTCGATTTTAAATTTGCTACTGTCTTTGTCTAGTCTAATAAAGGATGTAGCACTCTCATATATTTTCTTCAAAATCATAATATATGGAGTATCTATGCCTTGTCTTTCCAGTGCCCGAAACATTGCCTTATGCTGTATGGAGTCAAATGCCTTTTCATAATCCACAAATGCCAGGCATAATGGTATTTTATATTCATTTGCTTTCTCCATTAGCTGTGATATTACGTGAAGGTGATCCATAGTTGAGAATCCTGTCCTAAAGCCAGCTTGCTCTTTCGGTTGATTCTCATCAAGTATTCTTTCTAATCTGTTAGTAATGACCCTTGTGAACAACTTGTAGATATGGGATAACAAGCTAATTGGTCTATAATTTCCAATTTCTGATTTATCTCCTTTCTTATGCAGCAAAACTATGATTGCATTATTCCAGTGTTTAGGCATCACACCTTTTCTAATGCACTTTGTGAAGAGCCTTGCCAGTTTTTGTGTTATGTCTCTTCCTCCCAATTTTAACAACTCTACAGTAACTTCATCTTCCCCCGGGGCTTTCCGATTCTTCATTTTCTTCAATGCATGTTCTACCTCATCAGGAAGAATATCGGGTATGTCGTATGTGTTGCTACTTTGCAATCCATGTTCCCCACTGCTGGTGTCATTCCCTCGCTCCTTGTATAATTCTCTATAGTAGTCTTCTGCTATTTGAATTATGCCTTCTCTGCTGTTTATAGGTACACCATCGCTATTCTTCAGTTTCAGTATCATTTGTCTTTCTGTATTACTGCTCATGGCTGCTGATTTAAATCCTTTGTTTTCCCTTAATGTTTGTTCTACTTTTCTTGTGTTAAATCTTCTTATGTCCTCTCTGAGTCTCTTTCTAATGGCTTTGCATAACTCAGTGTACTCAATTTTCTCCCTGTCAGTGTGTTTCTTGCTCTTCATTTGTCGTCTTTGGTTCATCATGACAAGTGTTTCTTGACTAATTTTTTCTTCTTTGGATTTCTGTTTCCCTATAGGTTTCTTGGGCTTTATCACTTTCAGAAAGTTGTAATATTCCTCGTCGATATCTTGGTCCTGAGCAGTCTGCAGAAGCTCAAACTTGTTCTTAAGTTCCAGTACATACTGCTTTTTCTCCTCCTCTGTTATTTCAAAGACTTTGTATTATTTACTCGAGTCAGTTTTTTCCTTTCCTTTCCTACATCTATATCAAGTGTACATCTTACCATTCTGTGATCACTTCCAACATTTACCTTATTCAGGACGGTAACATCATTCACAATATATCTTCTGTTAGTGAGGATGAAGTCGATTTCATTAGTTGTTAATCCATTTGGACTCTTCCATGTCCACTTTCTGTTCACCCTTTTCTTGAAAAAAGTGTTCATTACTGACAGTCCTTGAGATTCTGCAAATTCCACAAGTCTTTCACCTCTTTTATTTCTTTCACCAATTCCAAAATTTCCTATAGTTCCTCTTTCTGCACTGTTTTGCCTTTTTCCAACCTTAGCATTGAAGTCCCCCATAATAATAGTGTAGTGGGTTTTCTGCTCATCTAGAAGACTCTCAATTTCAGTGTACATTTCTTCAACCTCTTCATCATCATGGCTCGACGTTGGTGCATAAATCATTATAATCTTTAGCTTGTACCTCTTAGAAATCTTGAGTATTAGTCTTGACACCCTTGGTGATGTACTTTTGAATTCCAAAATGTTGTTTTTAAAATCTTTATGGACCAATCAACTACCTGCTGGCTAAAGGCAAATTTCTACACATCTATTCTACAACTGTCTTTCCTCAATTTGAATCTATGCTCCCCTCAGTTTTTTTAATCTGAGAAAGAGGAAGAATCCCATCAGCATTCAGCTTGCTCAACCCACTCAAGGCCTTATACACCTCAATCAGATCACCTCGCAGTTGCCTACTCTCCAGGTGCTTCAATTTGCAGAACTTAAGCCTTCTTGGTAAGAGCACCCCATTGTTCTCCTCATCAGTCTTGTTGCCCTTCTTTGTACTCATTCTTTTGATACTGTTGCACATGGAGGGCTGCTGTACAAATTGGAGCAGTATGGCATTAAGAACAAATTGCTGCTATGGATAAAAATAATGGAGTCACTGGTTAAAGATGCATTACAGGATCATCTAGACAAGACTGCAGCAATAACTCAGACACAGCATGGGTTTGTTAAGGGAAAGTCTTGTCTGACAAATTTGATAGCATATTTTGATGTGGTTACAAAGGAACTGAATGCAAAAAATAATTTTGTTATCATACTTTGTATATTTGGATTTCAGGAAAGCTTTTGACACTGTTGCGCATGGAAGACTATTGTACAAATTGGAGCAGAATGGTATTAAGGGTAAGTTTCTACAGTGGATAAAAGGATGGTTAAGTGGGAGAAGACAGAGGGTGGTAATCAATGGGTGCTGCACTTCGTGGACTAATGTTATTAGTGGAGTCCCACAGGGTTCGGTGTTGGATCCACTGTTGTTTTGTATATTTATCAATGATTTGATGAAGGTATATCAGGCTTAATGTCGAAGTTTGCAGATGATACAAAGGTTGGCAGGGTTGTTAATGACAGTAATGGCAGTGTGCTACTGCAACAGGATCTGGATAATTTGGGCAGATGGGCTAAGAAGTGGCAACTGAAGTTTAACCTTGACAAATGCAAAATACTGCATATGGGTAGAAGTAACCCCAGAGAAACGTACCAACTGTGTGGTACTACACTTAAGGTGGTAGAAAATGAAAAAGACCTGGGAGTAATTGTGCAGTCAGATACGAAGTTTTCTGAGTAATGCAGACAGGCTGCCAGGGCAGGTCATGGGGTTTTGTCAATGATATATAGGAATTTTGCTAGTAGGGAAAAGGAGGTGATTGTCCCTCTGTATAAGGCAATGGTCAGGCCATGCCTTGAGTACTGCGTACAGGTCTGGAGGCCTCATTTTAGGAAGGATGTAGATTTGCTTGAGCGTGTACAGAGAAGGGCAACAAGATTGGTGAAGGGAATGAAGGGATCCTCTTACTAAGAGAGGCTTAATTTCTGCAAATTGCAGTGGCTGGAGACTAGGCACCTGTGCGGTGATCTGATTGAGGTGTATAAGGCCTTGAATGGGTTCAGCACGCTGAATTCTGATGGGATCCTTCCACTTGTTCAGATTACGAACCTAAGGGGGCATAAATTCAAATTAAGAAAGGACAGATGTAGAATAGATGTGCGGAAATTTGCCTTTAGCCAGCGGGTGGTTAATTGCTGGAACAAACTTCCATCTGTTATTGTGGAAGTTGATAGGTTGAATAAATTTAAGGAGGAACTGGACAGGCATTTGGAGGAAATGGTGTTTTTTTTTTTTTTTTTTTTTTTGGCTGATGCTGCATAAGCTCATACACTTGCTTTCTTGCATCACATGCCACTACTACTACGTAAGTTGGGGAGCTCCTTATTGATTATATTTTACTGCATTTTTGTGCTTAGTGAAAGAAGATCAAGAGATAGTACTATTATTAAAATTTATCTTTTCTCTTTTCTTTTTTTTTTTTTTTTTTTTATTTGAAAGCACTGAAGCTCTCAGCAGTTGGGGCTATTCTTTCCTTCCTTTACCAAAATGTAAATTAAAACTAAATGTATGAAGGGGCAGTTGGCATCTCTTCATCATTATTCTTTCTTTTTCAAAAGCCCTGAATACTTTTAGGGGGGATTGGTTCAGTTTTTAAAGGGATGGGCAAATGATGTGAATAGTAGATTTTTTTATTTATTTATTTGTAGAAGAATAAGAGAAATTTGCCTCAATATGATATGAAGAACCTTCCGCATGACACTCTCCAGCAATTAAAAAAGTTTAACGTAAATTTTTGAAAAACAGTTTTCAAAACAATGTAGACATATCGAGCACCGTGGCTCTATTTTATACTAATATGGAAGGAAAATCGTTTTTCAAAAGATTTTTTAATTGTTTTTAATTGATTTTTATTACTGTAATCATTTTGTGTTAATTTTATATTCATTTTAATTGCTGGAGAGTGTCATGCGGTGGTTTTACGTATCATATTGAAGTAAATTTCTCTTAATCTTCTACATATTTTGAAATACAACATAGAACATACTGAGCATTCTAGCTCTGTTTTATACTGTTTATTTATAATATAAAAGTTTAGAAATCTTATAATACCGTATTGGTGGACTAATAATAGAATAGCAATTTCTTAAAAAACGTTACTCACCTTGAATAAATCTGCAGTGGTATATTGAGAAGAGGTGGTTGGTATTTAGGTCGAATTGTTAGCTAAGAAACTAAGGGGGGAAAATGAAGAAAAAAAAAATGGAATTTAAAATAAGCGCAAGGAGGTAGAAGTGTACACATCCGATCCTTGGTTGCCATTGAAGAGGGAAGAAATATTTTGAAAACCTGAAAAATTGGCATCATCGTATTATTTTATTCAAGCTTTCAAAATACTTCTTCCCTCTTCAATCACAACCAAGGATCGGATGTGTACACTTCTACTTCCTTCTCTTATTTTAAATTCCGTTTTTCTTCATTTTCCCCCCTTAGTTTCTTAGCTAACAATTCAAACTAAATACTAACCACCTCTTCTCAATATACCACTGCAGATTTATTCAAGGTGAGTACCGTTTTTTAAGCAATTACTGTTTATTTATTTATTTAAATGGCTGATGCAGTATAAGCTTCCTTATGATGCAGGTGCATCATTTGTCACTTCCCAGAACAGGTTAAGAATTTCATTTTCTCATCATCTGGAATACAGAGTGGATTATTCAGTTTGCTTTATCTTATTTATTTTATTAATTGATTATCAATCATATAATTTTTAAAAAATTTAATTAATGAAATGTATAAAGAAGTTCAGATTGATGTTTATCATTACAGGAATGCTTTTCTTTGCAAATGAAGATCAGAAAATATTAACCTATTATATTCCAGTAAGTTTTACTGATAACTAATTTCATTGATACTTGTGAATGTATATGATTATATTAAAATATACTTTAAGCTTGTTTTTCAGCTACACTCAGTTAGCTGCCAGTGTACATTTTCATTCATCATCATCATCATCAGCCATTTTCAATCCACTGCAGGATGAAGGCCTCTCCAGCAACTTTCCAGTTCCTTCTGTTTTGGCTGACCGGGCTAGCCGAGTGGGTAAAGTACCTGCCTGGCAATCCAAAGGTCGCGGGTTCGATTCCCGCCTCGGGCTTGGATCAAAGTACTGCAAAAACCTTGGGAGGTGCAATATGGCCACAGAAGCCAATGCGCCAACAACTACCAAATCAAAATCAAACCTTCTGTTTTGAGCACTGACCATCCATTTACTACTCAAAAACTCTTGAATTTCATCTATCCATCTCCGCCTTTGTCTTCCAGGTTTTCTTCTAGCTCCTCTTGGGTACCATTCTGTTATTTTCTTAGTCCATCTGTCATCATGTCTTCAAGCTATGTGTCCTGCCCAAGACCATTTTAGTTTAGTTTTGATAAGAATGTCCTTTACTTGAGTTTGCTGCCTAATCCATGTGTTTCTCTTCTTATCTAACAGTCTGATTCCCAATATAATTCGTTCCATTCTTCGCTGTGTAGTTCTTAGCTTCTCTTCCATTCTTTTGGTGAGTGCCCAAGTTTCACTTCCATAAGTCATGGTGGGGAGTATACATTGATTCATTATTTTACGTTTCAGACAAACTGGGATATTGCTCTTCAGTATGTGACTATATTTCCTGAATGCTATCCATCCAAAATTTATTCTTCTCTTGACTTCCAGCCATTTATCATTATTACAGCTAATAACTTGTCCCAGATAAGTATATGACTCCACCTTTTCAATTACTGCTCCTTCAATCATTATTTCCCTTTCCGTGGCATACTTTTTCATCATTACTTTTGTTTTAGCCATATTCATCTTTAGTCCAAAATCCATACTAACTGTGCATAACTGATTAAGATTTTCCTCTAATTCTTTGGGATCGTGGCTCATGACCACGATGTCATCTGCAAATCGTAAATGGTTTCGGTACTCTCCGTTCACATTGACTCCTTTCTGCGACCAGTCTAATCTTCTGAAAGCTTCCTGAAGGGCAGCAGTAAACAGCTTCGGAGATATTGTGTCTCCTTGTCGAACTCCTTTCTCGATTTTAAATTTGCTACTGTCTTTGTCTAGTCTAATAAAGGATGTAGCACTCTCATATATTTTCTTCAAAATTATAATATATGGAGTATCTATACCTTGTCTTTCCAGTGCCCGAAACATTGCCTCATGCTGTATGGAATCAAATGCCTTTTCATAATCCACAAATGCCAAGCATAATGGTGTTTTATATTCATTTGCTATCTCTATTAGCTGTGATATTACGTGAAGGTGATCCATAGTTGAGAATCCTGTCCTAAAGCCAGCTTGCTCTTTCGGTTGATTCTCATCAAGTATTCTTTCTAATCTGTTAGTAATGACCCTTGTGAACAACTTGTAGATGTGGGATAACAAGCTAATTGGTCTATAATTTCCAGTTTCTGATTTATCTCCTTTCTTATGCAGCAAAACTATGATTGCATTATTCCACTGCTTAGGTGTCACACCTTTTCTAATGCACTTTGTGAAGAGCCTTGCCAGTTTTTGTGTTATGTCTCTTCCTCCCAATTTTAACAACTCTACAGTAACTTCATCTTCCCCCGGGGCTTTCCGATTCTTCATTTTCTTCAATGCATGTTCTACCTCATCAGGAAGAATATCGGGTATGTCGTATGTGTTGCTACTTTGCAATCCATGTTCCCCACTGCTGGTATCATTCCCTCGCTCCTTGTATAATTCTCTATAGTAGTCTTCTGCTATTTGAATTATGCCTTCTCTGCTGTTTATAAGTACACCATCGCTATTCTTCAGTTCTGCTGTTTATAAGTACACCATCGCTATTCTTCAGTTCTGCTGTTTATAAGTACACCATCGCTATTCTACATTTTCATTAAGAAATTATAACTCACAAGTCCAAATATTATACTAAATCCTAAACTGCACTATACATTGTTCAAATTGACTTCAGTTTGAAGTCGATTTGAACGATATTAAGTTGACTTTGATCGATCTCTCTCTCTGCGCTTCAACATGGGCACCTCTACATGGTGAGGAAACCTCCCAGTGATGCTGATGTAGCTCAAGATTAGCATCACTGGAATGCAATGCCCACAACCTAGGTTCCAGGCTACCAACATAGGAATCTGGCATCTTTACCATGTGCTGCAAGCCTAGGAAACTCAGAAAGAGGGATCGTTGTGGTTGAGACTCAGCTTCACTACACCACTTTGACCCTTGCTTCAACATGACAAGTGGTTTTGGGATAGCTTGCTGAGGATCAAACAGCCAGTGAGTTCACCTGCAAAGGTTAACCATGTCGATGCCATGCCCTGAGAGACAGGATTCATGCTGACAGAGATGTAGATATGGCGTCTGATGAGCCTTGGCATCTCTCTCTCCCAAGTGCATTTAATGCTTTGGCATTGGGCATCCCATTTGGACTCCATTGTGGGTGGGGAGCCCAGGTACTGGAACAAAATAATAATAAAAATTAAAAATTTAAAAAAAAACTCTCATAAATCCTGATAATTTAACATGCTCTCAGACAGTAATATAAATAACAGCACCACTGCAGCAGAACAGTCGAGAATGGAAGAAATGGAAAACCTACACCATGCTTCCTGATAATTCATTCAACTAATGAAAAACTCGTAGGGAATTTAAGAACCTCTCCAGTTCAGAGCCTTTACATCGAAGCCTACAAACCTCCCTTACATCTCTGCAGGAAAACATTACTTCTACTATAAGCTACAGAAGTCTGCAATATTCTCTCTCTCGCCGTAGTTGGGGATGCCTGTACAATACCGAATTGGAGTCATTTTATGATAGTAAACCAAATGAAAACCGCCCTGTTTCACACAGACTTAAGGAACTGACTCAATCATGGAATATAGAAATCAGTAATATATTTCAGGACATGACACCACCAGGTCCACCTTGGACAAATATCCCTGCAATTTATGATGACTATTTTCAGCAGTGAGGAAAGAACACCTTATCTCCCTCCAATATTGTACAATTTCATGAAACTCACTCACTGTCTTAGAAACTCACTCACTCTCTTATCTCTGGAAGATAGAGAGCCACAAAGCTGTGGCTCTCTATCTTCCAGAAAAGCAGACGACAAGAAATAATCTTAAGCTAAGGATTGGGCATACTCACCTCACTCACCTGTGTCTATTAATGAATGACAGTGCTTTGCAATGCTCATCATGTCATGTACAACTGACTGTTCATCATTTATTAGTGGACTGTCCACCTTTTCTCAATATATGCTCAAACACCTTTAAATCATTTGCTAATGCACAGTCATCACTAACATTATTGCAAATTCTTGGAGATGATCCTAATGAAAAATAACTGTTTAATTTCCCAATTTGTATAGGAATATATCATAAAATGTAATAGTTATTTCGTATTACCTCTGGAAAGACACAATATGGCCCAGGCAGCCTTTGTGTTGTTAACAACAGCAACAACCCATAGGGAAAATATTTTCAGTTTTGTAAGAGTGGCAGAGTCCCCAAAATTAGGGGAAAATGCCTACCTTCTGGAGATATTTTAATAGGAACCAAAAGTGAAAACATTCAGAATAGTTTTGAGTCACCTCTGTCATGGAATTCCAATTACAGTTTCCCCTGATAAGGCATTAAAATTCATCTTGCAGCATGATCTCCAAGTGGAAGCAATCTGTTTTGAAATTCCTCAAGGAGTGACAGCTGAAAAGAGAATATTTGTGCATAAGGATATGAATATAGTAGCCACTAGAAACATCATTCTTTCTTTCAAAACGGGTGATTTTGTGATCAGGTGCCTTTGCCAGCAAATTTGCACTCTCTCTCTCTCTCTCTCTCTCTCTCTCTCTCGAAGAAATAAAATCATTTCCTAGTTTAAAGCATTATACTAATACTCAAATGAATAAAGAAATCACTTCATTGGATCAGGAGGAAAAGTAACCTTTCTTTCTTCCTTTTGTTTTTATTTTATTATAAACCCACTACTGCTTGGTCACAAAGTGGCACTTTTCCTTTCTCATGGAGAGCAGATCATGGGGTCAATGATATACAGGGATTTTGCTAGTAGGAAACAGGAGGTGATTATCCCTTTGTATAAGGCAATGGTCAGGCCATGCTTTTAGTACTGCATACAGGTCTGGAGGCCTCATTTTAGGAAGGATGTAGAGTTGCTTGAGCGACTACAGAGAAGGGCAATAAGATTGGTGAGGGGGAACAAAAGAGTGGTCTTACCAAGAAAGGCTGAAGGTCTGCAAATTGCAGCATCTGGACGCTCGGCACTAATCTGATTGTGGATATATAAGACCTTGAATGGGTTTAGCAGGCTCAATTCTGATGAATTCTTCCTCTTGCTGAAATTACGAGCATGAGGGGGCATAAATTCAAATTGAGAAAAGACAGTTGTGCTGAAATTTGCCTTTAGTCAGTGGGTAGTTGATTACTGGAACAGACTTTTCACTGGTCACTCACACACTAGTCAGACTTTTGTGGATTTATTGGATGATTGTTTTCTGCAGCAGCATGTTCGAGAGGCAACCAGAGAAAGTAATACTCTTGATCTGGTTATCAGCAGTGATCATTCATGTATTAGGAATTTGCAGATAAAAGAACCACTAGGTGGCAGTGATCACAGTGTACTGACGTGGGATTTACTTAAATATTTAATTACCATCAGGGGTGAAGGAAAGGGTTTTTGCTTCCGTAAAGGCGAGTACAGTGGTCTCCGACAGTTTTTAAATTCTGTACAGTGGGATCAACTGACGATGTTACCAACAGTAAATTCTAAGTGGGAAGCATTCAAGGAATTAATCGTGGAAGCTACTAAAAGGTTCATACCTATTAAGAAATATTGTTCAAGGTTTAGGCCTAAATGGTTGTCAAATGAACTAATGAGACTCGTAACAGAGAAGAAAAATGCATGGGATGCATATAAATTATCAAGCAACTCAGAAGCCTATGGCAGATACAAGTTAATCTGTAATCAGGTCACAAAGGAGGTTCGGCAGGCGAAGGCAGATTACGAGAAATCCTTGGCAAAAGATGCTAAGAAAAACAGCAAGGATTTCTTTACTTATATAAAAGGAAGGGGGATGAATCTGATTGGTCCACTTGACATCGATGGTTCGACTGTTGATGATCCTGCTCAGATAGCAAACAAACTGAATGAGTATTTTGCATCTACATTCACACGTGAGGAATTATTAAGGTTTGAAAATGACAGAAGGTTATCAAATTGTAGCAGGATACTTAATGATTTTGTAATAGCTGAAAGCAAAGTGGAGGAGAAATTGTTGAAGTTAAACATAAGAAAAGCACCTGGGGTGGATGGGATCTATCCAGTTATATTAAAGGAGGCAGCAAAGCAACTAAGCAAACCCTTAGCCATAATTATGAGAGCGTCCTTGGACTCGGGAGGTTCCCACGGACTGGAGATGTGCAAATGTATCCCCAATTCACAAAGGGGGATCGATGGGTGACACGAGTAATTACAGACCAGTTAGTTTAACTTCTGTTCCTGGTAAAATAATGGAGTCACTGGTTAAAGATGCATTGCAGGATCATCTAGACAAGACTGCAGCAATAATTCAGACACAGCACGGGTTTGTTAAGGGAAAGTCTTGTCTGACAAATTTGATAGGATATTGTGATGTGGTTACAAAGGAACTGGATGCAAAAAATAATTTTGATATCATATATTTGGATTTCAGGAAAGCTTTTGACACTGTTGCGCATGGAAGACTATTGTACAAATTGGAGCAGAATGGTATTAAGGGTAAGTTGCTACAATGGATAAAAGGATGGTTAAGTGGGAAAAGACAGAGGGTGGTAATCAATGGGTGCTGCTCTTCGTGGACTAATGTTATTAGTGGGGTTCCACAGGGTTTGGTGTTAGGTCCACTGTTGTTTTGTATATTTATCAATGATATTGATGAAGGTATATCAGGCTTAATGTCGAAGTTTGCAGATGATACAAAGGTTGGCAGGGTTGTTAATGACAGTAATAGCAGTGTGCTACTGCAACAGGATCTGGATAATTTGGGCAGATGGGTAAGAAGTGGCAACTGAAGTTTAACCTTGAGAAATGCAAAGTACTGCATATGGGTAGAAGTAACCCCAGAGAAACGTACCAACTGTGTGGTACTACACTTAAGGTGGTAGAAAATGAAAAAGACCTGGGAGTAATTGTGCAGGCAGATATGAAGTTTTCTGAGCAATGCAGACAGTCTGCCAGGGCAGGTCATGGGTTTTGTCAATGATATATAGGAATTTTGCTAGCAGGGAAAAGGAGGTGATTATCCCTCCGTATAAGGCAATGGTCAGGCCATGCCTTGAGTACTGCGTACAGGTTTGGAGGCCTCATTTTAGGAAGGATGTAGATTTACTTGAGCATGTACAGAGAAGGGCAACAAGATTGGTGAAGGGAATGAAGGGATCCTCTTACCAAGAGAGGCTTAAGTTCTGCAAATTGCAATGGCTGGAGACTAGGCACCTGCGCGGTGATCTGATTGAGGTGTATAAGGCCTTGAATGGGTTCAGCACGCTGAATTCTGATGGGATCCTTCCACTTGTTCAGATTACGAACCTAAGGGGGCATAAATTCAAATTAAGAAAGGACAGATGTAGAATAGATGTGCGGAAATTTGCCTTTAGCCAGCGGGTGGTTAATTGCTGGAACAAACTTCCATCTGTTATTGTGGAAGTTGATAGGTTGAATAAATTTAAGGAGGAACTGGACAGGCATTTGGAGGAAATGGTGTTTTTTTTTTTTTTTTTTTTTTGGCTGATGCTGCATAAGCTCATACACTTGCTTTCTTGCATCACATGCCACTACTACTACGTAAGTTGGGGAGCTCCTTATTGATTATATTTTACTGCATTTTTGTGCTTAGTGAAAGAAGATCAAGAGATAATACTATTATTAAAATTTATCTTTTCTCTTTTCTTCTTTTTTTTTTTTTTTTTTTACTTGAAAGCACTGAAGCTCTCAGCAGTTGGGGCTATTCTTTCCTTCCTTTACCAAAATGTAAATTAAATTTTGGCTGATGCTGCATAAGCTCATACACTTGCTTTCTTGCATCATATGCCACTACTACTACTACTACTTCCATTTGGAGTTGTGGAAGTTGATAGCTTAAATAAATTCAAGGAGGAACTGGACAGATGTTTAGAGGGAATGGATATGTGAAATTGTGTTTTTTTTTTTTTTTTTTTTTTTTGACTGATGCTACATAAGCTTGCTTTCTTCCATCACATTCCTCTACTAATACCAATAGTAATCAAAGCAAGTTACCTTAACTGCCATGTTAAAAGTTTATTTGCCAAACTCCTTATGCTACTACAAGTGCAAGAAGTTTGGGCACTCAGGGAGTGTTTGCAGAGGAGTAGCTGCCTGTGCCACATGTTGATCCACTGCACACACTAATACTGACTGTACAACCACAGCACCCAATTGTCCTAACCGCAAAGAAGCACATCTGGCATATTCCAAAGAGATTCCCTTTGGAAATCTGAAAAAAAGATAACAGCGATATAAAACTGAACACAATTCCACCTATTGAGAGGCCAAAAAATCCTTACCAGCCCCAAAAACTTATAAACCAACTTATGCCCACATAACCACAAGAAAAATATCAATTGCTAGCCAAACAGAGATAACTATACCACAAAGTCAATTACTGCCCGAGTGGGTAAAGTCAGTATTGACTGCCATACCAATAAACCAAATGACAATCAAACAAAGTAGAGCCACAAATATGCCAATTGCCGTACAGCCAGATGCTGTTTCACAGCAGAATACTACAGTATCTGATATAAACATCCTGATTCATACCAGACTACATGGACTTAGAAGATAGTTCATACCAAGATGACCAGATTCTAGAACTATTTGCTGATGAGGAAATGGATGCAGGGAATTTGTACTTTCCGAAGGGGGGAGGGGGTTGGTAAATTTGAGCAATATAAACCTTCAGCCTCTCAAAAACAATTTGAGGGAATTCCACTAAATTCAATTAATGCTTAGCAGTGAAACCATAGAAGCTATTGTAGTAATTTGACTGATGTCTGAGATTTCTCACAATGTGACCCTTTTGCCTATAGGAAGCCGGTCTAACTCCACATATAAATGGTTCCCCTCTGGAACAATGTAATATGCCAGCAAGCTCCTGTTGCATACCATCTGGCACATGGAGGGGTAGAGTTGATAATCAACTCTCAGATATCCTCAAAATCAATCCCACTAAAAACAACCCTTGAGGAAGTTGCAGCTTGCTTTAGCATTAACTTTTTTGATTATAGTCATTATACTTGCCCCCCCCCACCAAAATATAAGCTATGCCAACTTAGAAGAATTAGTGGTACAACTTCCTCAACCATACAGCTTCCTAAACTTCAACAGTCACCATCTGCTATGGGAAAATCAAAACCCGGACAAATGTGAACAGATTATCAAAAAATTACTTGACCAACACGATCTGATAATCCTCAATAATGTAACACACACTTATACATATCTTCAGGATCAACTTCAGCTATTAATGTCTTTCTGTGATCGGCAACCATCCTTTATTTGGATGGACTAATCATAGCAATCCACTGGGCAGTACCCTGTGATATGCTGCATTGATAGCAGCATTCCTCACTTTTTCTAACCAAATTGACAAATGGAACTTTTCCAAAGCAAAGTAAGGTATATACAGTACAAGCAGCTAGCAGTACTAGAAGAAACTTGACAATTGAATGTATATCTAACTAAATGTTACAGACAGCAGACCAAGCAATTTAAAAACAGTTCACAAAAATATTAGCATGCTAAAAGTTGTGTAATAATGAATACCATGCAGCTTAAAACGACAAAAACAGAGCATGGGATATTTTCTGGAAGTTCTCAACAACTGTGAATCTCATCTGCTTAAATAGGCTTGGGCAGAAGCAAAATTTATCAACCTTCCTATTCTCATTGTCAATATTTGTGGTGTAAACCAGAGGATGATGATGATGATTTGGTTTTTGTGTCACATTGGCAACTGAGGTGATAATGTGCCAAGTCAAAATTAAAGCTAATACGAAAATATTGATAGCCTTTATTATAAAGAGGCTACCACATCAAAAAGGTAGATATGATATACTATGGTAATAAGTTATATAAAAAGTATAAAATTATAATCTTAAATCTTTGTATATAAATTGATCGAGTGTAAAAAGTTAAAAACCAGACACGTTATCTCTGTTACCTAAAATCTGACTGAGTGTAAATGGTTCAGCCAGATTATTAAAAGTGCTAAAAAATGCTTCTCTAAAAATAGGACATTCAATAAAAACTTGACGAACAGTTAAAATAGCGTTACACATCTCACACATAAGTGGGTCATTCATCCTTGGCAAAAACGAGGGTTTTTTTTTTTTTTTTTTTTTATGAAAACCCCAAACACGAGAGGTATTAGAACCTATAGTACTCAGTACCGTGCTTTGGTTGGACGGAGCAATATGGCCTTAGTTGCTAATGCTCCTAAAAACCAAATAACAAACAAACAAGCTTTGGTTGGAGGTTAAGACGAAAGAAGATATTTGTTGAAATTAGACTTGAACTTCTGTAGACTGTAATTTTTAGGAAATACGTATGAAGGAAGGTTGTTCCAGAAAACGGCAGTTGAATGAATAAACGAGGAAGATGAAAAGTTGGTTCTGTGATTTTGAAGTTGGACAGTAAATGGATGTTGGTTGGTGGCGGCACGAGTTCAGACTGTTTTGAAAGATAGAGCGGGAATTATAGAAGCCAATTCAGAAGAACAGTGTCCATGGAAGTATCTATAGAAAAGAGTCTCTCCACTCGCTGTCTCTATGAGACAGCGAGTGGAGAGACTCTGTTAGATGAATCATTAATTAACCTAACTGCCCTCTTCTGAATGGAATCTAGAAGCCTGAGAGAGGTTTTGGGCGCACCAAACCAGATGTGGGAACAATATTCCATGGTAGGGCAGATTTGCGATTTCTACAGAGTGAACAGCTGTTTGGAAGAAAAGTAACGCCAAGAGCAAAAGAGAAAACCAAATTTTTTAGATGCAGAGGAAGCAATATTTGTAACGTGCTTGTGCCAAGAGAGATTAGAAGTCAGGGATTTCTAATCTCTCTCTGGATAGGATTTCCAGTCAATGGAAGAAGGTCTTAATATACAAGAGGAAAAAGAGTAGAGGAAAGTACTGAACCTTGGGGGACACCAGCATTAGTGGAGAAGTTAGAAGACAAGAGAGCCATTTACCATCACCCTCAGTGAGATCAGAGAGAAAACTGGATAACCAATTACAAAAAACAGTTGGCAAACCATAAGATGGAAGCTTGTTTAGAAGTCCTTTATGCCAGACATGATCAAGAGCCTTTGAGATGTCAAGAGCAACTGCTTTTGTTTCACCAAACTTTTACATTGAATTTGTCCATAAATGGGTAACATAGGCCAGAATATCACCAGTGGATCGACACTGATGGAATCTATACTGGCGATCGTTGATCAGACAGAAGGTTTCTGGGTAGTTGGCCGCGGTTAATTGATTTCTCAATTACTTTAGAAAGAGTAGAAGTAATTGCAATGGGACGATAATTGGATGGGAGGGATTTGTCACCCTTTTTAGGAACTCGCTGGATATGAGCAAATTTCCAAGCAGAAGGAAAAACACCTTTGGAATAAGAAAGTGAAAAATGGCAGCAAAGAACGGGGGTGAGTTCAGGAGCACAGGTTTTGAGAACAAGTGGAGAAATACCATCAGGACCTGGAGCTTTCTTAGCATCAAGATTCGTCAGTATCCTTCTGACATCCTTTTGATGGAAGACCACAGGAGGCATTGAATGCAGCTTGTTGGGAATGGTGGGAGGTGTTTTACCAAGATCGTTAATACATGAGTTGGAAGAAAAATGGGATGCTAGCAGGTCAGCTTTATCCTTGGCTGAAGTTGACAACAGAACCATCTGGTTTTGACAAAGGTGGGAGCAGAGATGGGCAAAAGTTGCGGCCAATAGCTTTGGTAGGAGACCAGAATGCTCAGCTACCATTAGGGCAAGAAGCAAGTTTTCTACTCTTAGCCTGTTCAAAATCTAGTTTGGACTGATTAATAACTGCTTTACAATTATTGTGAGCTTTGTTGTAGGCAGAAAATGAAACTGAAGAATTGTAAACAAGCCAATTACTATATGCAACGTTCTTCTCTTGAACAGCCTTAGCACATTTATTGGAAAACCAAGGTTTAGATAAAGGACAAGATTTTAAAGTGGAGTGTGGAATAAAGGAATCCATTCCTACAAGAATAATTTCACTGACACGATCTGGGCCACCGAGTGCCAAGCGTTTTTCTCTGTGCGATTTATAGAGCTCTCTTTGAAAACAATATAGTTTTATTTCTTTTCTCGTGTGATTTTCTCCTGTTTTGTTCACATCAAGTTACTTTGCTTGCAAAGTCAGAAGTAAGAACCCAGAAAGGGAAGCCACCTTTCTTTCCTTAGTCTTCATATCAAATACTAACCACTCTACTAACTTCAATATCCGCTTGGTCACTGGTGGCACAGCTCCTGCCTCCACGCGATGGAGCCGGTAACCTTGGGGGGAAATCCATCCCTCGGGGCTAAAAGGAGAAGAAATGGGAACTGATGTATTTCCACGTTTCCACGTTTAGAGCCTAAGAACTCTCAACATGACAATGACACCGACCATGACTTCTCTCTTTCAAAGAGACTTAAAAAGGACACAAGGAATCAGGAATCACCAGCTTTCTTCATAGTTCATTCTTTGTTGTTCCAACCTGTGAGCAAACTCTTTCCTTTTATCATCCAGAGATGCCTAGAAAATGCTGCAGGTTCACCAAAAATGGTCAAACGTCTCCAATCAGATTTACTGATAGACATCTCACTCAAGACGTTCTGCGTTACTATTACAACTAACTTCTTTAAGTGGAATACCGAGTCAGGTCACCCCACACAGTGATAGTGATCTCCGAATGGGATCTTTTAAACGTTTCTGAGGAAGAAATAGTCCAGGAGCTAAAAGAAAAAAATGCGTCTCATGCAAAATGAATCATGATCAGAAAAGACGGCAACTTAATTCCTACACGAAACATAATCTTAACCTTCAGTACACCAAATCTACCAGATTCTGTCATTGCAGGTTACTTGAACTGCAGCGTTAGGCCACGTATTTGGATGGGAAGGATCTGCAAAAATCGCACGCAAGTAGAATGTAAGGCTCCAACACCACAGTGTCCTAATTGTAGTGGCAAGCATCCAGCTTACTCCAAAGATTGTGATCTATGTAAAAAAAGTACAAAAATATAAAATTGAAAATAATATCTTACCAAGAAGCGAAAAAACAGGTCAACTTAAGTATACCAAAATGCACTTATGCTTCTACCATTCGCAGACACGAATCAGTGGCATGTTAGACAGAAGTATCCATCTCTCCAAAAATATCAATATCAGACAGGGCTCGATCAGTACTCTCGGTCCAGCATCCATATAAACCAAATTCAGTAGACCAAAGCAATAATACGCCACTCACATTTCCATCCCAGAGACCTCTGCGTTGTCAGGTAGCAGAAAATTTGCAAAGATCGTATCCTGTTGAAGCGAAAGAATCATGTCTAACAAGTATGGATACAGATGATAGTATCGGCCAAGAAGAACTGCTTGAAATACACGCAGAAGATGATATGGACGATAGCAGTGAACCAGGACATCCCACTTTTACCCGAAAAGAAAAATCAAAACCAGATCGTCATAAACAATCAGCTTATAAAAAGCAGCCAGATACATCTTCCACAAACAAAACCAAATAATGGAACACATCATTCAGTGGAATTGTAGAGGTTTTTGCAGCAATATCGATGATATCACTGAACTGATTCACTGCTTCCATCCTGTTGCCATGTGCCTACAAGAAACCAACTTGACGCCACAAGTTTCCCCTACAGTCAAAAATTACACTATCTTCAGACAGGATAGATCCGACACTGATAGTACTCATGGAGGAGTAGCCATTCTGTTGGACTCGAGTTCCCTCAAGATGCATTCCATTGCAAACTTCCTTAGAAGCTGTTTGCGCATGCATAGTAATTGGAATCACTGTTACATTAGTTTCAATTTATCTTCCACCTAATCGTCCATATTCTATTCAGGAAATCGAAGATCTTGTGTTGCAACTACCACCTCCCTTCTGTCTACTAGGTGACTTTAATGCTCACCACCCATTATGGGGTTCCCCTAGCTTAGACAGGTGTGGTAAGCTTATTGAAATGTTGATAGACAGACAGAATTTAACATTGTTGAATACTGGCTCTCCTACCTATGTTCATTTTCCAACTGGATCAGCTTCCACAATAGACCTTTCCATTTGTTCTCCAGTGCTTTATCCAAGTATCAATTGGGTAACTCTTAATGATCCTCACAACAGCAATCATTTTCCAATAATATGCAAAATTCAAACTTCCTGTTCATCACCAAGAGATAATCCAGTAAAATGGAAATTTCCAAAGGCTGACTGGATAAAATACAGCAGGTTTGTCTTGTTCGACAACCATATCATACAGTGCTCTTCTATCAACCATGTTACTGAACACATTACAAACCAAATTCTAACAGCCACAACCGCTGCATTCCACAATACCATCAGAAAAAGGCAAAAATTAAATTATTGGTGGAACGAAGAGTGCAACAATGCAAAAAAAAAAAAAAAAGAGAAAAACAAAGCATGTAATCAATTCTACAAACATCCAACCACTTCCAATCTTATTAATTATAAGTGACTTAGAGCAAGAGTCCGTTATGTCAAATGAAAAACAAAAAAAGAATCTTGGATTAAATTTGCTTCCTCAGTTAATAAAAATACAGATATCAGGCTGATTTGGAACAAGATAAAACTTAAATGGCAAATTTCCTCCATCATCTACTCTACTAATTAACTGGAATGGACAGGAACTCTCTACCCCTGCAGAAATCGCAAATGCACTAGGATCTGTATTTTCTCAGTTGTCCTCCTCAACTGCTTATGATCAATCATTTCAAAAAATTAAAGATGTAACTGAAAAATCCAAACTGAATTTCACTGACAGATGTGCATTAACATATAATCAACCATTCACCATGGTTTAACTGCAGCATGCTCTTACCAACACAAGGAACAGTGCTGATGGGATATTTTATGTAATGCTCAAAAATTTAGATCCAAAATCACACTTATCACTGCTCATCTTCTTCAATTGAATCTTCACTGAACATACTTTCCCAAGCACCTGGCATCATTCCTACATACTGGCTATTCCAAAACTCGGTAAAAACTATTCTGTTCCTCATAACTACAGATCAATTTCACTTACCAGCAGACTGCTGGTAAGTGAAAAAAACCTTCGAAAAAATGATTCATCGCCGTCTGACTTGGTATCTTGAGTCCCAAAATTTAATCAATAACAATCAGTTTGGATTCAGAAAAAATCAATCATAATTGGACCTTATGATTAAAGCTGAAGCAAACATCAGAAATGCATTCATCAAAAAGGAGCATCTCGTTATGGTCTGGATATTGAGAAAGCCTTTGACACCACATGGCAATTCGGCATCTTAAAGGATCTACATTCTCTTAGCCTGAGAGGAAATTTGCCATATTTCATCCAAAATTTCTTACAACAAATATCCTTTCAGGTTCATTATCAGAGAACTCTCTCTAAAAACTTTTTCCAGGAAGAAGCAATCCCTCAAGGGTCTGTTCTCAGCGCCACTCTATTTGCAATTAGAATTAATCACTTAACTGAACTCATTCCGAAAACAGTGGACTTGTATCTTTATGCCAGTGATCTCACAATCTCCTGCCATTCTCAAAACATGAACTATATTGAGAGACAATTGCAGATATCAATAAATCGGATCCAGATTTGGATGACACAAAACGGTTACAGACTATCCAGCCAGAAATCGACTGCCATTCACTTCTGTACCATATGTAAAATGTATCCTGATCATGAATTTCAATTAGATAACCATCCTATTCCAATAGCAACTATCAGAAACACATTGAACATCTCCAGACAGCTTGTCAAAAAAAAATTAATATACTTAGAGCCTTATCAGCAACAACCTGGGGAGCAGACCGTTACACCTTGCTTCACTTATATAGATCCATAATCAGATCTCGATTGGACTACGGCGCGCCTGTCTTCGATTCTGCTAGGGATAGTGCTTTATCTCGCCTGAACCCTGTTCAACATTCAGCTCTTAGAGTAGCCCTAGATGCATTCAGAACATCTCCAGTGCAAAGTCTGTATGTAAAAGCCTATGAAGCTCCTCTAAGCATCAGAAGAAAGATGTTATTACTGAACCATGCAACCACGACCTTTTATAGAAATAAATCACAAGAAGGTTAATGAAACTAGCAGAAAACTGGAATATACAACTCAATAAAGTCCACCAAGAACCTATAGATCACATTCCTCCATGGTTTGTCATCATGCCGTCTTGTGACAGTTATTTCCGCCAGTGGGGAAAACATTCCTTAACGGATAATAACATCCAACAACTGCACATTGCACATATACAATGTTATCCTGACTTCTCTAAAATATATACTGATGGAGCAAAGTCCGACAGTGGAACAGGTGCAGCAGC
Organism: Mastigoproctus giganteus; assembly: GCF_048544385.1. Lineage (NCBI taxonomy): Eukaryota > Metazoa > Arthropoda > Arachnida > Uropygi > Thelyphonidae > Mastigoproctus > Mastigoproctus giganteus. The sequence continues at coordinate 208,582,315 of NC_143583.1, forward strand.
GGTATTCCACGATGCTACCATTTCAATATCACTTCCGACAGAATGCAGTAGTTACACCACTAAATTATATGCCATAAAGCTTGCTTTGGAAAACATTTTCCATCTCTCAATCCAGAAGAGCATAATCTACACAGACTCGCAAAGTGCTCTATTGGCAATGCAAAATATTTCCCCATCTACTCATCCATTACTACAGCTCATCAGATCAGAGTTGATTCATCTCAGAGATCATCGGCAAAAGGTTGTCTTCTGCTGGATCCCAGGCCATACTAGAATACCAGGAAACGAAATTGCAGATGCTGCTGCCAAGCATCCATCCAGCACAGCCCCAATGAATTTTCTGGTCCCGTTCAGTGATTTCAAAATGCATATATGAAATATATGTAAGGAACGATGGACACTTCAGTGGCAAATGCATATACATTACAAACTCCTTGAAATTAAACCTGTACCACAATTATGAGCCTCCAATTTCCGCACAAACAGACAAGAAGAGGTAGTCCTGGTGAGAGCCCAAATAGGCCACACTCATTTGACCCATCTAGTCCTGTTATCGGGTAAGGACCCCCCCCCCCACACACAGTGTTTACACTGCCACAGGCCACTCACAATAAAACACATACTTCTGGAATGCGCCTTGTATAACAACTCTCATTTAACTTCATTCACTTCTCTCTCAAACTTACAGGAATTGTCACTTAGCCATATCTTAGGTGAAACTTCAAACCTTACAGAATTTTTCTTCTTTCTGAAACGAATAGGTTTATATAACTGTTTCTAACTTCTTCCATAGAAGCCAATAAAACTAGTATTAAATATTATGATAGGTGCAATATGGCCTTAGTAGCCTTTGCACCATAAAAATCGAAACACAAAAACGACACGATCTGAGCAAATGTTGACATCAGAAGTTTTTAAACAGTAATCCGACCAAGGAAAAGAAGAAAAGAAATCTTGCAGGTCATCCCATTTTGCATTCTTGTAATGCCAAACAATACGAGGTTGGGAATAGCCATGAGATAAAGGCCCCATTGGAGAAGAGACAATCACCAAGTTTTGATCTGTGGTGCCTAAAGGACCACTCACTTCAACCGTGTACTTAAGGGGTTGTTTGTGGGGAAAAAATCAAGCGTAATGGCTGTATAGTTAGGATTGTCTGGTATTCTTGTAGGTAAATGAACAATCTGTGCAAGGTCATTAGTAATTACAAAAGCCTCAGCATCTCGACCAGTTGGGTCGGTGTGACTAGAAAACAGAAGCCAGCTGGAGTTATGAACATTAAAATCACCAAGGAAAATTACCTCACTGTTAGAAAAGTTGGACTGGAGAAAGTCAAGTTGCAAAGAGAGGAAGTCAAAGAGCTCCAAGTGATTAGTGGAGTTGGGAGAACGGTAGAGACAACAGATGAATTTGACACAATGAGGTAGAGAGATTTTAAGCCAGAGAAGATCGAAAAGAGGAGATTCCAAATTACCAAGTCTGACAGGGAATATCGAAACAAACATATGCACAACTAGATGTTAGATGACTATGACCTATGCGGAGCCGAGCAAGAACAACTTCCTCTCTTCGGACCCTGCGTAAACTAGACTGTTATTGCATGATTACAGGCTTAATGTGATGTAGTTTATTTGCTGTCTGTCCATGCCAAGAGACTTGCCATTGGGAATATAATTTAGAACATATTATTTGCCTGTAGTCTGTATAGGGGACTGGCAGGCAATGATTATCCAGGGAAATGGCCGATTTAGCAGCAGCAGCTAATTCATTTCCTTGGATCCCAATGTGGAAGCAAATGCCAAATTATGATTCAACGAGAGAACAGTTTATGCATCTGCCAATGCATCTGCCGGATGCGGGTTGTACCTCATCAATAGTGGAGCCTGTAACACACTTAACGAGTCACTATAAGTCATATACCTTTTGTAATTGCTATTTATAATGAAATCAAGAGCTATTTCTATTGCATGCTGCAGCAGTATAAATGCTATTTTGTTGTGAGATCTTAATGGATAATGTTTTGTGAGGAAATACAACAGCAGATCCCACATAAGATTCTGACTTCAAGCCAAAAACTAGAGGAGATTGCAAATACTTTGAGCAAATCATTCATGAAAATCTCGGCTAAGACATCCTTTTTTTTTTTTTTTGGCATGCTGCATAAGCTCATACACTTGCTTTCTTGCATCACATGCCGCTACTACTACTACTACTATTTCGGGTACACAAAGCATAAGGATAAAAACATTTGATCAGTTTTGACTGAGCATCTAGTGCTGCATAATCTCTCCTTCACAATGTTAAATTGCATCATTCTCTTGCCTCCATCAAACTAAATGCAGCAGAACTAGATAGAAACATTGTATCATGATAGCACAACTTACTAAACCATTCCTTAAGGCATCATTACATCTCTGCAATCAAAAATATTTAGTATTGCTTTTATTTTGACTTGGCACATTGTGGCCTCAGCTTCCAGTACATCATTAAACACCAAATCCAATCAATCAACAAATTTATTGATTCCATCAGGGCATTGTAGTTTGTAGGTGTGCTATACCACATTACTCAGCATATAATGAGCTGTTTCCTCTGCCTACAGCACGTGGGTATTGGAATGTTGTCTTCTCCACAAATTGGTAAGGCAGCAAATATAGATGTTAAGCAACTCTTGGAATTTAATATGAATATTTTAAATTTTAAACATGACAAGGAAACCACATTTTCTAGTAAATGTGCAGTGTTTATACCAAGGAGATTTTTTTTTTTTGTCCGCATTTACTGTATTGTTCCCATTCATTTATTCAGTTAATGCACTGCTAGAAACTATACTTCTAGCACTTCACCTAATTATATGATGATAACGTGAAGTACGTACGAAAGGGGGAGGGGAATGGAATAGTTGAATTTCTGTCTGCCCAATTTTCATGAAATTTGGTGTTGCTTGGCAAAAGTTTCTGTACGAGCCTAATATAAAATTCAGATTATTATTTGATTGATATAGGGGTGTGTCACCCTTGTGAGTTTTGTCTGTAGGGACTATAGAGGTTTGTGCACACGGGCCAATTTGTATTGCTGGCTGAAAATCCCAGAATAGTTTCATATGAATTTGATAAAGAGATGGAAAGAAAATTTTGATTTCACTTTATAGAACAAAGTATATATTACTTATAAAGAAATATGAAAGATTTTAAATACAGCACTATATAAGAATACATATGGAATAGAAGGAAATTATTCAGTATAACTGTGTTTTTTTTTTATTATACACACACAAACATATCTTTAAAATATTATGATTTATTTTAATTACTTTAGAGTCTTGGACCAGCACCTCGCTGGTGTACCTTTTTGGATAACATAACAGAAGAACTGGAGGAATCTTCACATGATACAGGTGTGTTTTTATAGTTTTACATTATTATTGATTCTAAATAAGATAACAATGGAGAATACTAAAATTTGGTTACTTTTTTGCATGCTACTTCAGACTTTTAGCATAGCCTAAAATATTGAAATCTTGAAATATTTTTTCTATCACTGTTTTGGCAAAAAATAATAATAAATAAAATAAAAATAAAATAAAAATAAAATAAATAAAATTAAAAAAATAATAATAAACAAAATAATAATAAAATAAATTAAATTAAATTAAAATTTAAAAAAATATGTTTATGTAAATATTGGAAAGGTCTAGATTATTTGTTAATGTCTTTTCAAGCAGGGCTCTGGTAGACAGTTGTAAAATGAAGATAGGAATCTTCTTTTCATTTTTTCTCTTTTTCATTTCTTTTTTCATTCTTTTCACCAACTTTTTATTCCATCCAACAAACAGATGTACCAGTCTTAGAACAAACACGCACGCACGCACATGCAATTTACATGATATCATCACCTCACAATGTCACGTAAATGATGTATTTGAAACATACATTTAAAACAAACCCAACTTCGATTCATCAGTATTATTATCTGTAGGAAAACCATCCAGTAAGCACTTCTTGTCAAAGCCAACTTTCTACCAGACATATATTGATGGATTGCCCTTACCTACACTTCATTCAAGCTGAAAGTAGATCCCAAAGATGAAAACTCAGCTTACATTAACTTATTAAATTCATTGATGCACATTGCATCAATGAATTTTTTCGCATATCTAAAGCATCTACAAATAAATGGCTTAATTTGTCTAACTATTAAAGGACTACAGCTAACTAGCAATAGAAAAATCTGTTGTTAGTTAGCTGTATCAGATTAGATTGTCAGATTATCAGTTTAGCCTTAAGGCCTTTGCAGCACCAACAATAACTATTTTCAGAAGAATTGCTAAAACATTATTTCATTCTTATATTTCCTAGTAATAAAATAATAAAGGCAAAGATCCTAATGCTAGTCAAAGAAATCTTTGCATAAACTTACATACAAAAAAGAAAGAATTTGTTGATGTTATTGAAGTGTGTAGTAGCCATATTGTGATTTATTGAAGAAATGAAACATTTTATGGGCAAATCACATGACACAAAAATGTGGTGCAATATACAACATATGAGCAAGTCAGGAAAGTGGTTAATGCAGCCTGATGATTTGGCATAACTTACACTAAAATGTATATCATAATTTCCACTGATAGAAACTTTTCATTTCAAACTTCACATTTCAAGAAACTTTTCACCTGCTTTCATTTGGAAAGAACAAGATTTTATTTTATCTGCCTAATAATTTCCTGATTTCCATTTTCTTAAAGTTCTTATAATGACCGTATCACTGAAAGTCATTCACACCAATTGCCCTCCATTCTTGAGCTCAGAAAAATCAATCAGCTGTCACTCCCATATCGGAACCTTCTTACATCCCAGCATTGCAAAAAGCGAGCAGTAAAGTAACCACAGAGAAAATCCAACCACCAAAGATAGTATAAGAAAACACGGAAGTTGAAACCAAGGATGTACCTGATGAAAGCAGTCTTGGAAATCTTTGCCATGGAAGAAATGGACCCAGGGCAGCAACAATACTTCCCCAAAATGATAAAGCCAATACAAAAAATTAAGGCCTCAGCAATTCAGAAAGCAACCAATGTAACCAAAAAGCCCAAGTAATGGCTAAATTTACTGCAGTGGAATTATCATGGATTCCGACAAAATGCAGAAGACATCAAGGCCTCCTGCAAAAGCATGAACCAGCACTCTTTTGCTTACAGGAGAGTTATCTAAAGGCAAATGAATAACATCACAATTATCCATAATTATAGAATTGTGGATGACCCTGCGCATGGAGGAATGAAGCATGTAGCAATGCCAAAAAGACAAGAATAGATACCAGAATTTATTTTGCAAACACCCAACCACTACTAATCTGATACAGTTTAGGCCATAAAATTTAAGAATACAAGAGCCAAAGCTCGTTATATACTATGAATCAGTAAAAAAAAAAAAAGAAAGACATGGTTCTGGTATGCCTCGACTATATAAAGAACCACAGACATTAAAACAGTTTGGACTAAAGTCAGAAGAATTAATGAGAAATGCCCTTCTGTAACCCCAGGGGCTCACATCTGGTGAGTATGGGCTTGGCACACCCAGGATCCTGAGCTGGATATCATCATTCTTCTCTTTCTTGGTGATTCCTCTCTCTCTCTCTCTCTCTCTCTCTCAGCGTAACTCGGGATTTTTTTTTTGCTGGTGCAGCATAAGCCTCAGGCTTCCTTGCACCATATGGCTAATAATTATAATAATAATAACCACTTCAATATTACTTCTAAAAGGGAAGGAAATCCTTAATCCTCTTGAAATTGCCAATTACTTAGGTGAAACCTTCCAAACACTCTGAACTGTAACTGCCCATGAGCTAACCTTTCAGTCACAAAGTACAAGCAGAAAATAGTATGTAGTATTAAAATATCTGAATTTTAATACTACATACCAGCTTCCATATAATGTACGCTTTACCACGACCGAGTTACACAGAGCACTGTTACGATCAAAGAATAATGATATTGGCCCTGATTGAATCTATTATGCCATGTTATATCATTTGAGTGAAGAGTGTTTGCTGTGCATTGCGACCTATGGAAATTTGGAAAGGGGGGATCCTGGTAGTTGAGGGGGCTAGCTTCAATACACCACTTTGGCCCCTGCTTTGACAGGATGGGTGGTTCTAGAAGACTTGGCTAGGATCATTCGGCTAGTAGGTTTGCCTGTGAGGGTCAACCATGTCAATGCCATGCCTCTACCTTCATATTCCGAGGGATAGGATTCAGGCTAGCAGTGGTGTGGGTATAGTGTCTGGATAGCCCTGGCACCCCACTTCCGAGCACATATATTGCTTCCCAGGTAGTGGGCATCCGTTTGGGCTCCATGGTGGGTGGGGAGCCTGGGCACTGAACAAATACAAAATCTACTATGAATCCTGATAACTTAATACTTCAGGGGCTGCAACATGGTCCCTATCTGCAAATACAGATGGAGAGACAGATAGCGCTATTGCTGCAAAAAGGCAACGAACAAAACTATCATCAGGGGCTGCTGTCCCAAGGTTCTTAATTATTCATTCCACCAGCAAGAAACCTATTGGGAAAATGTCACCCTTTTTTATTCAAAAAGGCTTAGAGCGTTTAGCAGGTTCCCCTAAATCAGTTAAGAGGCTCCGTTCTGTAGACGTCTTAATTGAAGCAAAAACTGATAGGCAGTTGCCGACTGGGCTAGCCAGGTGGGTAAAATGCCTGCCTGGTAACCCAAAGGTCATGGGTTCGAATCCCGCCTCGAGTTTGGATCACAGTGAAAATACAAAAACTTTGGGAGGTGCATTATGACCACAGAAACCGATGCGCCAACAACTAACAAAAAAAAAAAAAAAAAAAAAAGATAGGCACTCTGAGCAGCTACTCCAAGCAACATCAGTTGGAGGAATACCGATAGCAGTGGCACCGTATAGAACACTGAACTCATCAAAAGGTGTCATTTCAGAGTGGGATCTTCTCAAGTTTACCGAGGAGGAAATCTGCTTTGAACTGAAACCATGGGAGTGATTGCCGTTAAGAGAATTAATGTGTGTAGGGATGGGAAACTTGTTCCCACCATTAACATCATCCTGACTCACCGACATCTACTAATGAGATTAAAGCTTGCTTGTATCAACTGTCCAGTGCATCCATATGTTCCAAATCCTTTATGATGTTTTAGGCACCTGAAATATGGACATTCTCAAATGGCCTGCCATGGAGTCCTTGCATGCGTTCGCTGTGATGCAAAGGACCACAAAAGAACATTATGTTCGGTCATAAAGCCCACCTGCATTAACTGCCAAGCAATTCCTGGAAATGAACTAGCGGACAGTGCTGCCAAATTAGCTCACCTACCACTCAAGAACAAGTGGAAAGTGCCTTATCAAGACTGTCGACCAGTAATCCAGGAAAAATGCATGTGCCAATGGCAGTTATCGTGGGAAAATCAACCTAACAATAAGCTTCGAAGTATCAAGCCAAACCTTGAGCGATGGCCTTCCAGCTTCAGTTCAATCCGACATCAGGAGGTAATATTGGCTCGTCTGTGAATAGGTCATACAAATATCACTCATGATTATCTTTTAAGAGGAGAGAGATACCCTCTCAGTGTCATCACTGTAATACAATGCTTTCAGTGAAACACATTCTTGTTGAATGCACAAAATATACAAGAGAATGCCAGAATCTTTGCACTTCAGTTCCCCCAGAAGATCCTCCTACACTTACTTCACTTTTAAATAATGAACAAATGTCTCAAACATTTATAATTTTCTCAAGATAATTAAAGTATATCACCCGCTTTAGTTAGTTAAAAAATTACTTTCTGGTAATTTTTTTTCCCATTATCTCTATTTGAGAAGAAATAGCATGCATACTTACCATATGTATGGCACACTATGGCCATAGTTGCTGCTGCGCCTAATAATGTTACCATCCCGTAGGCGTCTACAAGAGACAAATTTAACGCGGCATGTGTCTCTCTCTCAGTTAAGAATTATGCACATTTTAGGAAAAACAGAACTGCTACAGATATTGCTCATGGAGGGGTAGCCATACTCCTAGACTCACGAATACCTTGCAGACTCATTCCTTTACAAACCTCCATCTAAGTTGTTGCAACATGCATAGTGATTGGTATTACTTTGACACTTGTCTCTATCAGGCACCTCCGTAGCCAGGTGGGAAGGAGCAGCAGTGCGTAGCACACGCTTCTTGATTAGACCGGGGTTCGAGCCCGTCACCACCAAATACGGAGGATGTGGAAAGGTCAGGGAATGACCACCCCATATCCCGGAGCAATATGGCCTTAGTTGCTAATGCTCCTAAAAACCAAATAACAACAACTTGTCTCTATCTACCTATTGCCCAATCACTCCTATACCATCCATGAACTGGAAGATCTTATTCAACAATTGCCAACCCTTATCTGTTTATTGGCCGACTTCAATGGACATCGTCCATTGTGGGGATCTCCCAGTGCAAATGGACGAGGAGAACTTATCGAACGGCTTGCTGACAGACAAAATCCGACTATACTAAATACTGGCTTGCCAACTTACATCCATCTCTCTACGGGTAGAACTTCTGCAATAGATCTTTCCCTATGCTCTCCGAGCCTCTTTCCTAGTATTGAGTGGACGGCCCTTGACATCCTGCTCATTAGTGATCACTTTCTGCTAACATGTAAGATTCAAACAGCACATTCCATAATCTCCCAAAACTACGTAAAATGGAAATTTTCCAGAGCAGATTGCGCAAAATTCACTTCCTGAGTGTCCTTTGATGAACAGAGATTATCGAAACCTGTCCTATTGACACAGTTACCGATCACATCACAAGACAAATATTGGCTGCTGAATGCACTGCAATTCCACAATCACAGTCAACAACCCATAGAACCATAAACTGTTGGTGGAACGAAGAGTGCAAAGGTGCAAAAAAAGAAAAAAACCAAGCATGGAATCTGTTTCGAAAACATCCCACCACTGCCAATCTTATAAGCTATAAGAGACTCATAGCCAAGGCCCGTCACATTAGAAAGAAAGCTAAAAGAGAATCTTGAATTCGATTTGTGAGCTCGATTAATAAAATTACTGATTCAAGAATAATATGGAGGAAAATAAAACAACTAAATGGCAACGTTCCCCCATTACCCTCCCCACTTCTCAACTGGAATGGGCAGGATCTTTCTTCTCCTACAGATATAGCGAATGCTTTAGGGACTGTTTTTTCACAGTTATCTGCCTCAACAGCATACGATCCATTATTCCAGAAGATCAAAGTATTAGCTGAGAAGTACAAACTGAACTTCGGACCTACGAGTACATGTTCTCTACCCTATAATCAGCCACTTACAACGCTTGAACTTCAAGAAGCCATATCTACCTCAAAAAACAGTGCTGCAGCCCCCGACGGAATATACTACATAATGCTCCAACACTTAGATAAAGAATCGGTCTCTTCACTGCTCACATTTTTCAATCGCATCTTTCTTGAACATTGTTCCCCCAGTTCCTGGCATCACTCCTACATAATAGCAATTCCCAAACCAGGAAAAGATCATACCATTCCTGAAAACTATAGACCCATTTCTCTCACCAGCTGCTTAAGTAAAACCCCTGGAAAAAATAATTCACCGTCGACTTACTTGGTTTCTTGACTCTAAAAATATAATTTCTGATAATCAATTTGTTTCAAAAAAAATTGATCAGCCCTGGATTTCATGGTCAAAGCGGAAACAAACATCAGGAATGCATTCATTCGAAATGAGCATCTCGTCATGGTATGCCTTGATGTAAAAAAAGCCTTTGACACCACATGGCGTTTTGGTATCCTGAGAGATCTGCATTTCCTTGACTTGAGAGGCCACTTACCATATTTCATATTGAACTTCCTTCAGCACAGATCCTTTCAAGTCCGATACTGACAAGTTCTCTCTCTCAAACATAAGTACAAGAAGAAGAGGTCCCACAAGGCTCTGTGCTCAGTGCCACCTTATTCGCAATAAGAATAAATCACATGACTAAAAATATTCCCAACACTGTAAATTCATATCTCTATGCCGATGATCTCACTGTTTCTTGCGGTTCATAAAACATGACTTTCATTGAGCAGCAGCTCCAAATTTCGATTAATAATATTCAGCTATGGATGGCACAGAATGGGTATGGACTCTCTTGTTCAAAATCTAAAGTAGTTCACTTTTGTAACAAACGGAAGATGCATCCAGATCCATAGGTACGCTTATCAAATCAGCCTGGCTCAGTTGTGCACAGCATTCATCTCCTTGGTCTTACTTTCGATAGTAAATTGAACTTCATGGAGCACGTTAAACATCTAAGGACGTCTTGCCAGAAAAAAATGAACATACTCCGAGTCATTTCTTCTACATCATGGGGCGCAGATCGGTACATGTTACTTCATTTGTATAGACCCCTAATCAGATCCCGCCTTGATTACGATGCTCCGGTGTTTGATTCTGCTGGGGAGAGCGTGCTAGCACAACTTGCACCAGTTCAACACTCTGCCCTGAGGATTTCTGTAGGTGCTTATAGAACTTCACCAGTTCAAAGTCTTTATATTGATGCTCATAAACTTCCTCCAAGCCTCAGGAGAAAGATGTTACTTCTGAACTATACAACTAAAATCCAAAGTCTACCTACCCATCCCATTACACAGATACTTAATGACCCTCAGTTCACAATATTCTATAGAAATAAACCTAGGGCAGTTCAGCTTTTTGCTCTCAGAGCTCAGGCATTATCACAAACTTGGAATATACATCCTGATAAAGTCCTTCAAGATTTAAATAGTACGGATCTCCCCATGGACCTCTATTAAACCACTCTGTGACAGTTATTTTCTAAACTGGGGAAAGCACTCTCTTGCAAATGTCAATATACAACAACTCCATATTGCCCACACACAAAATTATCTGCATTTTTCAAAAATATACACTGATGGATCAAAATCTGAGAGTGGAGTGGGTGCAGTAGCCGTGTACCTCATAAAACCTTCTCCTTATCACTTCCCAATGAATGCAGCAGCTATACAGCTGAATTGTGTGCCATCAAACTGGCAATAGAAAATATTCTCCATCTGTTCATCCATAAAAGCATGATATACACAGATTCCCAAAGTGCGCTTATAGCTTTACAGAATACTTCTTCTCAAACACATCCTTTAATAAAGTTCATAAAATCCAAATTGATGGACTCCAAGAACACTAGCAAGTGGGTGGCCATTTTATGCTGGATTCCAGGACATGCTGGGATACCAGGAAACAAATGTGCGGACTATGCCACTAAACATCCATCCAACAGAGAATTATCACAGCATTACGTTCCGTATCTTGACTACAAAAGTAACATAAGAAGAATATGCAAAAAACAATGGAGAATTCAATGGCAAGCTCAAGCGCATAATAAACTCCGACAAATAAAACCTGAACCGCAACTGTGGACCTCTAGTTTCCGTATAAATAGAAGGGAGGAAGTAATCTTAACCAGAGCACGAATTGGCCACAGTCATCTTACCCATCTTTATCTCTTCACAGGTAATGATCCTCCACAATGCAACTCTCCACTTACAATGAAGCATATCCTTGTTGAGTGTACTTTATACACCACTACCCGCCAAGTCTCTTTTAGCTTTCTACCAAACCTTAAAGAACCCTTGGCACTCTGCCACATCATAGGTAACGACTCTAATCTGCTGGAGTTTTTTTAACTTTACGAAACAGATAAAATTATATAATTGTTTTTGAGTAATGCCGTAACATTCGTAACAGTGATAGGTGCAATATGGCCTAAGTACCCTTGCACCAAAAAACAACAACAACGAAGAAAGGCTTAAGTTCTGCAGATTACAATGTCTAGAGACTAGGCACTTGTGAGGCAATCTGATTGAGGTGTATAAGGCCTTGAATGGATTGAGCAGGCTCAATGCTGATAGGATTCTTCCTCTTGCTCAGATTAAAAACTTGAGGGGGCATAAACTGAAATTGAGGAAAGACAGTTGTTGAATAGATGTTCGGAAATTTGCCTTTAGCCAGGGGGTAGTTGATTGCTGGAACAAACTTCCATCTGTTGTTGTTGTGGAAGTTGATAGCTTAAATAAATTCAAGGCAAAAAACTAGACAAGCATTTGAAATGAATGAATGGATGGATGATATAGGAAGGATTTTTTTTTTTTTTTGCTGATGCTGTATAAGCTTGCTTTCTTGCATTGCATGCCTCTATTAATGCTAATGCACCTACGCCCAGAAGATAGAAGGGTGATGTTTGATCAGAACCCTGATGGAAAAGATCACTCCTCCAAAAGAATCATTTACTCCCTTCGCACGTTACCTTTTAAGCTCACAAAAACCTGCACAGAAAGATCAATCAGCTGCCACTTCCATATCGGTATCTCCTAATACTCCACAAAGCATTAGCCAGAGAAAATACCAAGAAAGTTGAAGTACTCCCTAGTACCCAAGAAAATATGGAGATTGAGGAGAGGGAGGTACAAGATAATACAGTCTTGAAACTCTTTGCTGAGGAGGAAATTGACACAGGACAGCATCCATACTTCCCCCAAAAAAAATAAACCTCAGCACCTCGGAAGCCATCTGATTCACCCACAAAGCCAAAATAATGGCTCAATTCCTACAGTGGAATTGTCCTGGATTCCGACAAAACAATGATGAAATCAAGGCCCTCAAAGCACGAGCCAGTATGCTTTTGCTTGCAGGAAAAATATTTCAAGCCAAACGAAAATCCTTACTTTCATATCATATGTAAGTATAGAACTGGGGATGCACCTGTCCATGGAGGATTAGCCATCCTGGTGGGCAACCACACCATATCCAATCTGTATTGCTTTCCACTAACTTAGAAGCAGTACCAGTTCGCCTTATGGTTGGGTTTTTATTAACCATCTGCTCAGTTTATTTACCACCTGGGGCTGACATCTCCCAGAAATACCTTTATGATCTCATCGTGCAGTTGCCTTCTCCTGTCCTCCTAATTCTTGGGGATTTCAATGGACATAACACCCTATGGTGTAGCAACAACATCGATGGAAGGGAACGAGTTGTAGAGCATATGCTCACGGACAATGACCTCTCCTTCTTAAATGTTTCCTTGCATTTTCTGCAATTGATCTTTCTATCTGCTCTTCTTCCTTCCTTTACTTGGGAGGTGTAGGAGAATCTGTATGGAAGCAGCCAGTGGTTTCAGGTTCTCACCGGAGAAGGTCGTTTGCATCAGTTTTTGTCGCAACTATAATCTTCCCCCCGAGCCTGAATTATAACTTGGACAAAGGACCATTCTGATAGTAGCTAAGAGACAATTTTTGGGACTCATATTTGACAAAAAGCTGACATTCATCGGCTATGCACAAAGTACAGGAGAGGACTTAACCTTCTCCGCTCTCTCTCTCTCTCTCTCTCTCTCTCTCTCTCTCTCTCTCTCTCTCTCTCTCTCTCTCTCTCTCTCTCTCTCTCTCTCTCTCTCTCTCTCTCCTACCTCTTGGGGTGCAGACAGATGCACTCTACTCCGTCTGCACCATACACTAGTATGCACAAAATTAGATTATGGGTCTCAGGTATATGCGTCTGCCAGAAATAGTGCACTTTGTTGGCTTCACCCAATCCAACATCAGGCCATTCGTATTGCTACTGGTGCATTCAGAACATCACCTGTCAAAATCCTGCATCAAAGCAAATGAACCATCCTTTATTGCTTCAACAAAAGCAGTCTCTGCGGTTTGCCTTCAAGCTGAACTCCCTGCCATATCACCCCACGTGTACATCCGTTTTTGAGCCCCAATGGAAAAATATTTATAATGTACATTTTACTGCCATTTGGCATTCGTGTTCAAGAGCTACTCAATGAGCTTAACATCACAGGAGAAAAGGTTGCTTGATCACCAAAGCACCCCTTCCACCCTAGCATGCTCAAATACCAGCATGTGACTTTTGCTCAAGAGTGCGATGAAGTCTAATACAGTACTCTACCTTCTGTCTACCTTCAGCTCTATTCACAATACAGTGTAGAACATTCTGACTTCTTGCCGGTTTGCACAAATGGCTCAAAGTCAGAATCGTATGTGGGATCTGCTGCTGTTTTTCCAGCTAATATTATGTCAGAGCATATACCCCTTGACTGCAGCATATACAGGGCATCTCAAAAATATTGGTACAAATGTTTAGGGGAGGTAGGTAACATCTAAAGGAATGTGAATCACCTAGGAACCCATAACCGGAAACGTCACCATAAGTCCGTACATTGCGCTGTTCATCAGTTCGCAAGAGGGAAAATTTCTGGTTTTCTCATTCAAGCAGTAGTCGCCACACAAAGAGCATGCATCGATATACGAACTGTGAGCTGGCAGACATGCACCTAGTGTATGGATTAGCAGAGAGCAATGGACGAACCGCTCAACGAATTTAAGAAGAACGCTTCCCAGACAGACATGTACTGGACCACTGTTTGTTTGCTCGTGTGCATCAAAATTTGTGCGATTATGGGTCATTTAGAGGTAACAGGAGTAGTGCGGGCAGACCACGTTCGACACAAACTCCTGCCATGGCAGAAAGTGTGTTGAATGCCGTCCAGAATAATCCTACTACCAGCACATATGTCGTTGCCTCTGCCTTAGGAGTGTCTTGTTGCAGTGTACAGCGTGTCTGGCACGACAATTCCTTATACCCCTTTCATCTCCGAAGGGTTCAGTTACTGCTCCCCCAAGATCATCCTGCACATGTGGCTTTTGCGCAGTGGTTTCTCCTAGAAAGTGTTCAAGACTTGACTTTTCCAGCCTATGTTTTGGTCACGGATGAGGCTTATTCAGTCAGCACAATGCTCATGTGTGGGCTCACGACAACCCACACAGTGTGCGCCCACATGCGGCACAACATCACTTCGCAATAAATGTGTGGGCAGGTATGGTCTGTCTCATGAACTATCCGCTAAATATCGGATCTTTCTTGAACAAGTTCTACCAAGGTTGCTTGATGGTGTTCCAGCAAATGTGAGATGCAACATTTGGTTTCAACATGACGGGGTGCCTGCCCATTATGGAAGGTGTGTTCTTGACCATTTGATCAGGCGTTTTGGGCATCGATGGATTGGCCATGGTGGACCCGTTGCCTGGCCCCCACGCTCACCTGATTTATCCAGCCTTGATTTCTTTCTGTGGGGGGCCCCCTCCTCAAATCTATTGTCTGTGAATCACCTGTGGAGACGGAAATGGATCTCGTGGCGAGACTTGTCTGCGCTGCTGCTACTGTCAAAGAAACTCCAGATGTGTTTGACGGTGTCCGCCAATCCATGCTGCGTCAGTGTCACACATGCATCGCGTCTCATGGTGGAACATTCGAGCATCTGTTGTAACATCATGAAATGCATCCATCTCGTACTCCATTGTTAATATTATGTGAAATAAATGTTTGCCACCAATTACTGTCTTGTGTCATTTCTGCCCCTTGTGCCTCTGTTACTACTTTCCCGTGACGTTTCCGGTTATGAGTTCCTATGCGATTCACATTCCTTTAGATGTTACCTACCTCCCCCAAATGTTTGTACCAATATATTTGAGACACCCTGTATACTGCAGAGCTGCATGCTATAGAGTTAGCTCTAGATCACATAAGAAATGCCAACTCAATGAGTGCATTGCAGACTTTATCGGCGATGTCACACACTAATCATCCAACCATATCCTGAATTCTGCAGGTAATATACACCCTCTATGCAGGTGGATTTGATATCCATTTCTGCTGGACCCCCAGTCACATTGGGATTAGAGGAACCGATTTGGCTGACACTGCAGCCAAATTGGCAGCCCTGACTTGACCTGTTGGTCCCCATACAGACTACAGGCAAGTAATCCGTAATAACTTACATTTTGTAATCGCGGCATCACCTGGTTACAAGTTAACTCTATTGGATTAAGCCTGCAATCCATCTTTGGCATTCGGGTCTATGCAGGGATCGTGAAGAGGAAGTTGTTCTTGCTTGGCTCCGCATAGGATACAGTCATCTGATACACTCCATTTTGCTGAGGGCTGATGATCCTCCTATTTGTGAGCAATGTGACACCATTTCATCTGTCAAGCATATTTTATCTGCCTGCACCCATTTTAGAAATGCTCATTTTGCCATTTTACTCATCTGACAGAGCCATGTACACTCGGTCATAAATGACAGTGTGTCAGCAGTTTTTAAATTTTTAAAGATGATTAATATATATACACACTCATATAAATTTTTTACCTTTATACTGATTTTTATCTAGTGTTATGTCTATACATATACATATATATACTGATGTTTAAAGAAAGTGCATCACTTCTTAAAATTGTAAATGTCATCCGAATAATGTAAGTATATGGCAATATTTCTTACATATTGCATCAGCTGTTACTTTCAGCTACATAAGAACGCTCTTCAAGAGCTGCAGTCATTCCTTGCTTGTGTCAGGATGGCGAGTTACGTGCAGTTGACGCCACAAAGAAAGAGTACTATTGTTGCTTTTCATGAGGAAGGACGTTCTTCCTGTCCTATTGCTTATAGAGTGTCTTGTAATCAGTCGACAGTGAGTAGTTTCTTTCCAAACTGCTGATAGGAAAAAGAACCGGAAGCAAACGAGTCTCTACGCCAAAAAAGGACTGCATAGCTCTGATGAGAGACAAACTACTTGCCGTATATGTGGTAAAGAATACCATCCCGACTGTATGGTGTCTACAGTGAAATTCCCTACCAGCCAAATGATATGGGGGTGCATTTCGTATCACAGAGTAGGTCACCTGCAGTTTATAAAAGGTTCCTAAATGCCAATGGATACCTCGCTATATTGGAAGGCAAATTGCTGCCAACCATTAGAGACCATTTCAACCTGCCAAGTAACTGCATCTTTCAAGGATGACCCTGCCCCTTGTCATCAGGCATAAAGTGTAAGTAGGCACTTCTGTTGTTACTTTAGCTTCATTTCTGCATTAGAGGTTCGACAGTAATGTGTTTACATTTGTTACAGGTGAAAAAATAGTTGGAAGTCTATTACAACTCTTAGCTGGCCAGGAAACAGTCCGGACCTGAATCCTATAGAGAACTGTTGGCATTGTGTGGAATCTGCAGTTGCCAGAAAGAAACCAAAGACCCTTCGTGAACTTCAGGAAGCCATGATTTGTGTTTGGAACCACAAACTATTAGTTGATTATCTTCAGAAATTGATCTTGTCAATGCCTTGATAGTGTGCTGCCGTCATCAGGGCCAAAGGCGATTCAACTAAATATTAATTTCCACCTGGTGAACTTTTCATTTTGTTTTCCATTTAAAATGATAAACTGAAGCAAACTGAGGGCTTCTGATAACATTTCAACTATAATTGTCGTCTTTACCAAAACTGTTGTATAAAGGTTGCAAATGCTCATTTTGGAATATTTTGAGAACAGCTGTCAAATGTTACTTAGCTTTGCCTTAACTATTAATAAATAGCTTTTGTTTATATTTCTCTTTGTGATACTAGTCATTAATGTAAATATCATAGCAAAAAAGGGTTAGAAATGTGAAATTCCTAGGTGATGCACTTTCTTTGAACACCAGTCTATATCAACTTTGACGAGGTAACCATTTTATAGGTTACCAAACTTATGTTTTATGAATTTTTACATTTGCATGGCACATTATAACCTTGGCATGTGAAAGGTAATGAAATTATGAAATAAAGAGACAGAATTGATATACTGTTGTATATCAATTATTATTAAAACCTCGTTTTTGCAACTATCGCGCGCGTGAGTGAGTGAGAAAGAGAGCTTATTGTATCCTTAATTCATGTTAGTATAAACTATGCTGATGCAACATGCATAAAACAGTAAAAACAAGAAATCTGCACCAAAAATGTTATCCATAATTTATGCTATTTCAAAATTTGTACATAATGAAAATTGAAGAGTTTGAGCAAAGAATTGGTTGGAAATGAAGAACACTACAATTACTTTTATTGCATTGTTTCAAAATAGTTATAAGTTCATTATCATTATCACATTTTCCTACAACAATTAGTTTTGCTATGAATAGTCTTTTCATACTTGCTTTAACACCTCTTGGAAAGAAAGAAGGGAATGTGAATGTAAAAGAGGTGCTGCATATCCTAAGCATCCCTTCTACATTCACTAGTTCAGCTACAAAAATAAGCAAACCTTTTATGGGCTGATGTATGTTTTCTGCACTAAGCATTATTTCAGTAACGGTGAATATAAAATTACTATTTTTTACCTCTGTGAGAAGCATATTTCGACTTAGTTTGTGAAATATTTTCATAGTTTTGTCTCTTTTCCCCTGCCCCACCCCTTTTTTATAGTTTATGATGATTACAAGTTTGTTACCAAGATGGAATTGGAAGCTCTTGGATTGGCCCATCTAATTGGATCCAAATTGCTAAGAGGGTATATGCATGGCTTTTTCATGGATATTCGTTTGTATCACCAGGTACTGTATATTATGTTTATTTCTTTGGGAAAAGGTTATCAACTGGAACTCTTTCTCTGCTACCCTTTTTTCTGTAGTTACATCCTTACAGTTAATTGTACTTCTCATAATATGCAGTCAAACTTGGTTATAACGAGCACAGAAATGACGAGATCACTGTTGTAACGAGCAAAAAGCCATAATGATTTTAATTTATGCATATTCCCATGCAATCGCTCACTGTTATAATGCGCATACTACATGGATTAGTAAATTGATAAGAGGAGTTTACCTCAATATAGTACGTGGAACACTTCCGTATGATTTAATTTCTGGAGGGTATCATACGGAAGTGTTCCACGTACTATATTGAGGTAAACTCCTCTTATCAATTTACTAATATTATTACCAACGTAGAACATATTGAGTATTACAGCTCTGATTCATACTATCTAATACTACATGGATATACTGAACAAATTTTGGTAACTATGCAAACATTTTTAATTGCTCGGGGTAGTTGAAAAAACCCAATTCTTGGAATAGATGAAAATGAAAAGGGCAACTTAGCTTTATGACCACCTGCATCAGATTAGCGGCCAGTTATGATTTTGTCCTCCAGGGACGGGGGCTATACGATAGCGCATTGGTGTTCTGCTTTTCGCATTACCCTATTTACAGATTGTCTTGTATTCACTGAACCATAAATTTATTTTGGGGCTTCTAGGAACATTGTATGCATTTCGGGACTTCTAAGAACTTTGTATGCAGACCACTTTATCATTTTAGAGTAAAATCAGTTAGAAACGAACCTTTCCTTTGGAAACATGTCTACTAACAAAAAAAAGTCTCTCTTGATTTGCGAAAAATCAAAATTATTTGTGAGTTAGAATGTGTGTGCAAAAAATGTTGAAGTGTGTAAAAAGTTTTCTTTGTCTTCTTCAAGTGTATCAACATTGTGGAAGAATAAAGATGTTTACATAACGGCACTGGAAAAGAACATAACCGAAAAAAAATTTACAAAGTGTGAGGTTACAAAAACGTTGAGGAAACATTGCTTCATTGGTTCACCACACAAAGAAGTGCTGGATTTTCAATAGAGGGTCCAATCTTGAAGGCTCGAGCGGAAAAATTTGCTAAACAATTTGGACGCGATGATTGGTTGGCTGGATCGATTTAAAAATCGACATAACATTGTTTTAATGCAAAAATTAGTGGAGAATCTCAATCTGCAGATATGATAATGGCAAATGAGTTGGTTGACTGTGTTTGGGCAGAAATTACGAAAGATTTCAATGACAAAGGCATCTACAGCAGTTGTGCTACTGCAACAGGATCTAGAAAACTTGGGCAGATGGGCTGAGAATTGGCAACTGAAGTTTATCCTTGACAAATGCAAAGTACTGCATATGGGTAGAAGTAACCCCACAAGAAAGTACCAACTGTGTGGAACTACACTTAGGGTGGTAGAAAATTAAAAAGACCTGGAGCGATTGTGCAGTCAGATATGAAGTTTTCTGAGCGATGCAGACAGGCTGCCAGAGCAGGTCATTGGGGTATTGTCAATGATATACAGGAATTTTGCTAGCAGTAAAAAGGAGGTGATTATCCCTTTGTATAAGGCAATGGTCAGGCCATGCCTTGAGTACTGCATACAGGTCTGGAGGCCTCATTTTAGGAAGGGTGTAGAGTTGTTTGAGCATGTACAAAGAAGGGCAACACGATTGGCAAGTGGAACAAAGGGATTCTCTTACCAGGAAAGGCTCAAGTTCTGCAAATTGCAATGGCTGTAGACTAGGCACCTGTGAGGTGATCTGATTGAGGTGTATAAGGCTTTGAATGGGTTCAGCATGCTGAATTCTGATAGGATTCTTCTGCTTGCTCAGATTACGAACATGAGGATGCATTAATTCAAAATGAGAAAAGACAGTTGCAGAATAGATGTGCTGAAATTTGCCTTTAGCCAGCAGTTGGTTAATTGCTGGAACAAACTTCCAACTGTTGTCATGGAAGTAGATAGCTTAAATAAATTCTGAGAGGAACTGGACAAACTTTTAAAAGGAATAGTTGTGTGAAATTTTTTTTTTTTTTTTTTGGCTGATGCTACATAAGCTGCTTTCTTGCATCACATGCCTCCATTACTACTACTACAACGCTGACGAAACAGAACTTTTTTATAATTTGACACTTGACAATACATTTAAATTCAAAGGGGGAAAATGTGTTTGTGGGGGGGAAAAAATCAAAGGCATGCTTGACGGTGCTCGTATATGAAATATGACAGGAACTGATAAAAAAAAAAATTGTTTGTTATCAGAAAATTGTTAAAACCTCAGTGTTTGAAAAACGTAAGGAAACTTCCTGTGGATTACACTGCAAACAAAAAAGCTTGGATGACTTCGGATATTTTTTGGCAATACATAAATGATTGGAATAAGGTGCTATTCAAAAAGAATAAAAATATTTTATTGTTAGTTGATAACTGCCTGCACATCCCGAGATTCAAAATTTGTTCAACATTAAGCTAGTGTTTCTGCCTACAAATGTAACATCAATTTTACAACCAATGGACATAGGTGTAATTGAGAGTTTCAAAGGATTTTATAAACGATTTCTAGTTCTACATCTGGTCAGTCAAAGAGAACAGAAACTTACCTAGTCTATATCAATATTGGATGCTCTAAATTTATTGAATGATGCGTGGAAACAACGTTACTTCGACAACCATATTAAATTGCTTCAAGAAATCAAAATTAAATTCAAATGAAATTTCAATTGTAGATGAAGAAGATGGAAACGAAGAAACCAACTTACCGTTATCCTATTGGTTGCTACATAACAATGTTGTAGGTTTTAATACAGATAACATCAATGAATTTGTATGAGTTTGTGACAACTTATTAACTAGTGGTCTTCCTGCAGAGAGGGACATTGTAGATGTTGTGCTCAACAAAGACGATAACAACTATGATTGTGATAATGATATAATGACAATTGAATGAGAATCAAAATCAGTGCCGACAATCTCACAAGCTCAAGGTGCAATGGACACATTAGTCAATTTTTTTTGAAGGAACTGAGGCAAGTAATGAGAATTTTAATGTGTTTTTGAGTATTTCAATGGGAAACTTAAGAAATATCAAAGTGAAATCTTTAAAACAAACATCAATTTTAAGATTCATAAATAGACTAATTGAAATCATGTTTATTATTAAATAGTATTGTTTTTAATTAAAGAGAAATAAATTGTGTTTAATGTTAAGTGTATTGTAGTTTATACAAGCATATTAATACAAATAAAATATGTAGGTATATATATATATATATATATATATATATATATATACACACATACAGGGTGTACATAAATTAGTTGGGCAAAATAAATGGTTTATTATGCATAGGTATACAGCCAAACATGAGAGTACACGTGATTATAAGATAGTGAAACATAAAGTTTACCTTTTTCACAAATGTTCGATGTGGCTGCCCTTCGTTACTCTGCAAATGTCCCATCGGTAAATCAGTTCTTGCCATATGTTTCTGAGCATGTTCACGTCGATCAAACCAAGTGCAGTGCTGATTTGTGATTTCAATTCAGGAATGGATGTCAGAAGCGGCAGACTGTAAACCTGATCTTTTACAAAACCCCGTACACTGAAATCTAGGGGTAAAAGGTCTGGTGATCGTGGTGGCCATGGAATAACACCTCTGCGACCAATCCAAACTGGGACTTCAGCACTGAGGTAAGAAGTAACCACTGTGTGGAAGTGACAGGGTGCGACATCTTGTTGGAAAATGAAACCTCCATGCATTGTTTCCTTCAGGATTGGCATAAGGTAAATCTGAAGCATGTCCAGGTATACGATTCCCGTAACAGTTTTTTTCAGCAAAGAAAAATGGCCCAAAAACATTAGAACAACTTACGGCACAAAACACGTTTACCTTAGGAGTATCTCTTTCATGGTCTAAGGTGTCATGAGGATTTTCTGATCCCCAAATCCTGACATTGTCTGTTCACTTTGCCACTGAAATGAAAAGTTGCCTCGTCACTGCAAACTAACTGCAACAAGAAATCATCATCCCTTTCCATGCGCTCTAACATATCGGTGCAAAAATTTTCTCTCTTCGACAGGTCCATGGGCTTAAGAGTTTGAACAATTTGCAATTTGTAAGGTGTGTTATTAACTGTTGATTTAGGAATTCCCAGCTGTAAATTAGCTCGTGCTGTAGATTTTGTCGGATTTCTCAAAAATGAATCTCTCACTGCATCAACCGTCTCTTCTGGAGTTCTAGGACTGCCTTGCCCGCTAAGCCTATGAGCCACACATCCTGTTTTGGTGAATCGCTTGTACCATGCTACAATAGTATCTCTTTTCGGGGCACTTTTCTGGTATTCTCGACTGAAATTTCGTTGCACTTGCACAGTGGAATGAGTTTCATGAAACCACAGACAGCATTTCGCTTTTTCAGCGCCGTTATATGTCTCCATCGTTACGAGAACACAAAGAATGATGAACAACCGCGAACTATATCTCACTCATATGTGGACATCTAGCACCATCTATCCGCAAACTTAGGATACAAAACTACTCATCTGCCATTGAACTGGTACCTTACAATTAATATTTCGCAAATTATTCAGTTACTAAATTGCCCAACTAATTTGTGTCCACCCTGTGTGTATATATATATATATATATCCAATATTTCAAGTTAAATAAAACATAAGCCAGTAGTATAGCAAAAACTGTAGAGCAAAAATTAACATATAAATTTTATTTAATTTGAAATATTGGATGTATTTCGGCCTCATATGGAGGAATTGCGTGTGGCTGCCTCTAATGAACGCCTAATTATTTATTTAATTATTTATTCACTTTATTATAATTTAATATTTAATACAAATCAATGATAGTATATATATATATACAGGGTGTATCGTAAATAGTGGTCCAGAGTAAAGGAGTCGGTACACTGTGTTCTTAGGTATCACGTACAGGAATTTCAGTTACTTTTAGTCAAGATTCGCAAAGATTAAATTTTTTGCGAAACGACCTCCCTGAGTTATTGAGAGATGTCGACCAAGAAATACGAGACACAATGTGGCTGCAGAATGATGGCTGTCCCGCTCACTTCGCTATTATTGTACGAGAACATTTAAATCAAACTTTTCCACAAAGATGGATTGGGCGGTTAGGCCCAATTTTATGGCCACCACGTTCATCGGATCTCAACCCCCTAGATTTTTTCTACTGGGGGTGTCTGAAAGAAAAGGTCTACAAAGAGGAAATCACTTCTGTCGAACAATTGCGTCAAAGGATTCAAACAGCGGCTGAAGAAATTAATGCAAACGGATTTGCTCGCAGACTCAAACGATCTTTTATTCGGCGATGCAGAGCATGCATCACCGCTAATGGTGGCCATTTTGAGCATTTCGTTTAGTTGAAATAAATAGTTAATTTGAAAAGAATGTTTTATTTCAAAAAACCCAATCAAAGAACTTAAAATAAAAAAGTTTGAATCCAAAATATCTTAGGCAATTAAGCTGCTTTTTGTTTTAAATGCCAATAACTTTTTTTTCTGAACTGTTAGCAATTAATGTTGTACCATTTTAGAATCTTGATTTAATAATGATTTTTTTAAATTAATGGGCACTGACAGTGTAGTACATTTTTTTTAGACAATATGCACCTAAAGTCACATGACTTTTTGGAGATGAGTATCGAAATAGGAAAAAAATGAATTTCTTTAAAAACCTTTGACTTTAAATTAGTCAAATGTATTTGTTTACGATAGTGCACCTATTCAGGAGTAATAATAAAAAAACAGAATTAAAAAATATTGATATTTTTTGAAATTATAGGCAAATTAGTGATGCAAGACACAGAAATTTAAAAAAAAAATGAAATTTATTTTTTTCTGAGAATCTTGACTAAAAGTAACTGAAATTCCTGTACGTGATACCTAAGAACACAGTGTACCGACTCCTTTACTCTGGACCACTATTTACGATACACCCTGTATATATATATATATATGATGTAATATAAAAGTTAGACAAGAATAATAAAAATAAATAAATATAAAATATATTTATTTATTTTTATTAAAATAATAAATATATATATATATATATATATTTTTTTTTTTTTTTTTTTTTTTATGAAAACCCCAAACATGAGAGGCATTAGAACCGTGCTTGGGATGGAGGTTGAGAAAACGAAAGAAGATATTTGTTGACATTAGACTTTAACTTCTGTAGACTGTAATTTTCAGGAAATAAGTATGAAGGAAGGTTGTTCCAGAAAACAGCAGAATGAATAAATGGGGAAGGTAAAAAGTTGGTTCTGTGAGTTTGAAGTTGGACAGTAAATGAATGTTGGCTGGTTTGTGGCACATGTTCGGACTGTTTTGAAAGAAAGAGTGGGAATTATAGAAGCCAATTCAGAAGAACAGTGCCCATGGAAGTATCTGTAGAAAAGGCATGCAGCAGTAACAGTACATCTATGAGACAGTGAGTGGGGAGACTCTGTTAGAGAGGAGTCATTAATTAACCTAACTGCCCTCTTCCGAATGGAATCTAGAAGCCTGAGAGAGGTTTTGGGGGCACCACCCCAGATGTGGGAATATACTTTTATTATATTATATCGGTGTAAATACACCACAGTTTACCCATAAATTTAACTACATAAGTAGTATAAAGGAGGCATCGTGTGATTTTATCTCATATTGTGGCTACCTTCGCAATGAGATATCGGGTATTGCACCACTTCGAATAAATATCGCTTCTCTAGTAGAGGAGACTATTGTTATTTATTCCCAGTGTGTTTACACTACTTATGTAGTTAAATTTATGGGTAAACTGTGGTGTATTTACACCGATATTATATAGTTAATTTCAACCCATAACTAATTATGCCTTGTGCATTTAGTATTCAAAATACTTATATTAGTTTTTTCTCTTTAATATTTCTTTTGTTTTTTGAATCTATCTTTTTATCAAGTTATTGAGAATTTTAAAAATATAGGAGGTAGATTTAGCTCATCACTGATATAAAGTGTTCATTGTTTAATGGCCCCAGGGGTTCCCCCCATCTTCCCTATCACTGATATAGCAAGTAACAGTTATAGCGAGGAAATTTTATTGTTCCCTTGATGCTCTTTATAACCAAGTTCGACTGTACCATTTATATTTAGTCTGTGTCTGCACATGCACAGGTTGTTTTCAATTAAAAAAGTAGTGGGATATTTTGCCTAATCAGCTTCTGCTTTTTCCAAGGAGAAGGTTATAGGACATAGATATTAAATAACAAGACTGTTTGTGCAGGCACTGCACACCAAGTGCCACCTGCGAAACAAAGGCTCAGAAAGTTGACATTGAGCCTTTCGCCTAGTTGTCTGCCAAGTCACGTTCCAGCACACTCATTCACTTTTGCAGTTACACTTGTTTTTGTTACCTTGTGTTTTTGCAGTTTGCCAGAAAAATTACAGATAAAAGAATTGGCCTCAAATTTTTAGTAAAACTTCATATGCATTCTAGGAAGTTTAGTTTACTTGATAAACTGACCTTTCTAGAACAAATAAAGTATATTCATACCAATTGTTTTAGTAAACTAAATCTTCTCAGAGTAATTTCTTTTATGTTATGGGTGCGCATTATTATATGTTGCTACATCTTATACCACTCACTAATAAGATCCTTGGTTAGACTATGGGTAGCCTGCGTATGCCTCATGCTAAAATTGCTTGATCTCCTACATCACAGTACTCTATGAGTTGTTATGAGTTGTACTGGGAGCTTTTCACACATTGCAAATTCTAAGTGTCTATACAGAAACCTATGAAACCCCCCCCCCACGTCTTCAATGACAAGTTCTGCTACTAAATTATGCAGCCAAAATTAGCAGCCTTCTTCATCACTCCATGTGGAAATATCTCTTCATGCCAAAATGAGTAATCTCTATCAAACTAAACCATGCTCAACAATCCATCTAGCATTAGGCTCCATGCTCTAAACACATGCTGGGGCCTGAAAATGAGTAACACACTTCAGAATATTTGCATAGAAATTCAGCCATGGCAAATGTCTCCAATACATATTGATAGACATCTTGTAATTATATGTAGCCCACTCCACTCAGTTTAGAAGTTTTCTTCAGCTTTTTACAGATGGATTCAAGACTGGCAGTAAAGTTGGTACAGCTGTTGTCCTGCCAAATGCCATAATTTCCAAACAGCTCCCCTCAGAGTGTACTACTTATTCTTCAGAGTTATATGATATCCTACTAGCCCTGGAGAATATAAAAGAGCCATATATACTCAATCCACCACATAGTGGCTCAGTAAGTGCTGTACATACAACGTAAATCCTCCTCTGATCATCCTCTGGTGCGATGTGCCATAGTTAATACAACTTTATGCACATCGTCAGTTCATAATGTTTTGTTGGATCCCTGGACACACTGGAATCCCAGGAATTGAACAGGCAGATCAGCTGCCAAAAAACGTATCTGTAAACAACAGTGGATATACTTATGGGAAGAAAAAAGAAATAATAAAATTTTTGAAATCAAAAGAGAACCCAAACAGTGGCAGTCCAGCCTGAGAGGAAACAGAATGGGAAACGAAAGAAAGAAACCATGCTGGCCAAATTGTGCATTAGTCATACATACCTCATGCATAGGAAAAATTACTCACAATGCAATAACTATTTATGTCCATTCACAATAAAATATATCATCATAGAATGCCCATTATATCTAAAAGGGAAAATGCACCCCTCACTTTATAATTGCAGTTAATTAACACTACAGGGCAATCTAATGTGGTACAGTGCATTCTAGGAGATCGACAGAAAACATGGATGACATTTTTGTTTTCCTAAAACTGATTGATATATACTACCTTATCTGAACTTTTGTCACTTTTAAAACAAACAACTAATATATATATGACAGTAATCAATGCAGTATAGCCTCAGTTGTTGATGCACCAACAACAACAACATAGCTCCATAACCTCCTCGTGAAATTAAACTTTTTACTGAAAAATAAAATTTGCTTCAGTTATTCAACCTTTTACCTCATTATATCTTTGAGAAAGGTTTTTATATTTATGAGGGAAATTGAATTTTGATAATGATTCATGAATGTTTTAATGAAATGAATATAATTTCTTATGGAAAAAAACAGTTTACCATATCAGTTTCAGCTCTAAACTCAGGCAATCTTTGATATCCACATTTTCAGATCTCCAGGCATTGTCTTTTTAATGAGTAGTAGGAGATAGAAGGGTTTTATAGTTATATAACTTTTTTTTACATATTTACAACTTTTACTTATTTAACATTTTACATCATTATATTTACTTTTATAGGCTAAGGCTCTAGTTGATCCATTTAGTTACCAAAATTATCGCAAAAAGATGATTAGGGAAAAGATAGAAGAAGATAGAGGAAACAGAGTGAAGATAAATGTAAGTTTTTGAAAACTGAAAAATTATTTTTTCTTTTATTTGACTTGTTTGTCTTATGGCATACAGGGATGTTCTGTAATATTGAATCCAATTTCAAGTTTAAGTGCTGTTTTAGGGTGTTGCCTAAGTTAAGCAGTTACTTGGAAATAATTTTCCTGTATGTTTTCCAGTAATTTTCCTTAACATAATTAATATTATTGTTGGCATAATTATGCAAAGGAGAAGTATATGAAGCACCATCCAGAAAGCTAAAAAATAAAGTAAACAATGCCACCCTTCCTTGTTTCATAATTCCCTTTTTTATTATTATTTTTTTAAGTATCTGTCCATTCCCTTCTTAAATCCAGATGAACTTTCAACCTTCTCAAATAAGACCTACCTCAATCAGGCTGCCACCACAAATACCTGGTGTCAAAACACCATAGTGTACAAAATTCAAGTTACTCTTAATAAGAATATTTCCTTTGGACCCTTAACCAATCTCATCAGTTTTCTCCCTGCTCTTTCCTAAAATGGGATCTACAGGCCCGCGTTCATTTTTCAAGATATGGTCCAACCATTGGTTTATATAATGGCATAATCACTTCTACTTTCACTGGCAGAGAGTTTGTGTATATATGTATATCGCTGACAACCCCATGAGCTTTCCTATCAGGTTATTTGTACTGTTCAGAAAACTTCATATCAGATTGTATGGTCCCAATCCCTTTTCATTTTGTGCAATCTTCAGTTTAGTAATACCCAAGTGGTATTTTTACTGCAGCATTACTGCTACCCAGATGAACCTTGCATTTTCCAGTATTAAACCTCACCTGCCATTTTTGAATCCATCCCAATAATTGATCTTTAAAAAGATTAATTTAAAATACAATATATATATATATATATTTTTTTTTGTCTTCTTTTTTTTTCTTTTCACATACATTACAATTTAATTTTTTATCATATTATGATTTTAATCATTTAATGCTGTTATATCCTTGTACACAGTTCCAGGTAATCCAAACATATGAATAGAAAATCTAGTTTACAGGTGAAGATATAGTGTTCACAGCTAATACGACTGAGAATTTTTAGGCATAGTGGCAAATTATGAGAGAAATCAAGATTTATACAGCATCACCAAAAAAAAAAAAAAAAAAAACTTCCCACATCACCTGTACGATCCATCTGCTAATTTGTCTAGTTCCTCCTTGTATTTATTCAAACAACACACTTCCACGGCACCAGATGGAAATATGTTCCACCGGTCAACTGCCCACTGGCCGAAAGCAAATTTCCGCACTTCTGTCCTGGAACCAACCATCCTTCCTCAAATTAAATTTGTTCCCCCCCCCCCCCCCTCCTACTAGTTATCTGAGGAAGAGGAAGGATGTAATCAATATGTAGCTTAGTCAATCCTTCAACGTCTCCTCAGATCTCCTTGCACATTCCTAGTTTCCAGATGCTGTACAATTGCAGAACTGAACCCTTTCCCCCCCTCACTAATCTTGTTCCCTTCTCTACATCCTTTCCAACAGATCGTCATCCTTACTAAAATGAGGTTTCCAGACCTGTATGAAGTACTCAAGATGTGACCTACCATTGTCTTATACAATGGGATAACCACCTCCTTATCCCTGCTGGCAAAATTCCTACATATCATTGACAAAACCCCATGAGCTGTCCTGGCAACCTGTCTGCACTGCTCAGAAAACTTAATGTCTGACTGCACAATTACCTCAACCCCCCACCCCCCAGATCTTTTTCTTTCTCTGCTGCCCTCAGTGTTGTACCACATGGTTAGTATATTATTCTTCGATCACTGCTACCCAAATTGTTTTAACCTTTAGGTTTTTTAGGTCTTTATTAATAATTACAGAACCTCATGGATTTTTTATGTTTTATTGAATTATTACACTGTTAAAATGTAATATCAAGTTTTTTTTTATTATTCTTCTTATCACTATATATTATAGATATATATTTTTTTCCTTACTTTCAGCGGCTCCCTAAGGTGAATAAGGAACTTGCCATTAAATTGCATGAAAAAGAAAGAGAAACTAAGCAGAAGCAAAAGGTATTATTCTTTTTAGTTACATATTTAATACCTTGGTAATATATTAAATAATATAAAAATTTCTCATATCTAAAGGATGTATGGTAGGCACACACTATTTACGTATTCTGAAAAAATAAAAGGCTTTAATTTATGATCTGATTGCTTTATTTTAGTTCAGCCCATAAATTAAAGTGTTCTTAAATTTTTGGTCTATGTAAATATCATAAATATCATGAACCTTCAGTGTCTTGTGGTCTAGAAAACATGTGCTCACCAACTGACTTGCATGTTGTATTATTTGTATTTTCAATCGCTTGTAACCTTGCTATTGGCATCCTTTTTTTGATTCTAATATTATTCCTATTTAAGTTCACCTGCATTCTCTGAGGTGTTTTTAAGAATAGGCTGAAAATCCTTGATGTTCCTGATCAAAAAATCCTGTTTTTGACTTTTCTGAACACTTCATTTTATTTTCCTGATGTGATTAGAAACTAAGAAATAGTTTCCTCTTCTTTATTTCTTTATAAGAAATAGATATAACATATTTCTTTATAAGAAATATATGTTACTAATTTTCAGCTTTGTGGAGTATAATGCTACTTCATTAGCATTTTTTCATACCTTGTCACTGAGTTTCATTATAAATGACCTCGGTACATTCCACTTTACATAATGGCTATTTCTGTGCACATTATTAGATAAATTTACTATGTTCAAAAACGATGTCTCTTTCCAGATATCACTAGAGGTTATTGCACTCCAGTTGGCTTCAAATTTTACTATTCACTTCAACTTATGCAAAGTAAGTTAATAAGTTGGAAAGACTTATATCTGAATCTTCACACAAAATGTATATTTTATAATAATTCACATTATTGCTTCCATACTGATTATTACAGACATGTTGAGCCAGTATATTAATTTCCTACTTTCAGTCTTGATGAGTGATCCCGAAAAGTCATTATAATAGGCAATATGCAACAATATTAATTACTTACATTTATTTATCACCACATTTAATTATTGTACATTATACTTGTTACTGTTTAGCTTGTGTGTACAGTCGGTCCTCGTATAACACGTGTTTACATTACACGAATTCGATCATACACGATTTATAAATAGGGGAACGATATCTTATATAACATGAACCGAATTCGCTTATGCACGATTCGCCTTTGTGTTTACAAGAAATGGCAGTCGAACGCGAAATCACCCCAACTGAACGCAACACGATAGGAATGAAGAAGATTCTGAAAATGTATTTATGTGTTTTATATCAGTGAAGGGGAAACACATTTCGCCATAATAATGTAAAAACTAACACAATTCCAGCTATCGATATAATCGCAAATGCAATTAGATGGAGTTTACTACCAGTTTATAACAGATTCCACTAGCAGAAACGCAACTGGAAATTGTTTTTATTGTTTTATGGTAGTAAACCCCAGAAATGTGCTTTAGTAAAATGTGAGGTGTTAATAGCCTATCTCTGCCTTTACGGTGTTGTTTATTCAGTTTATACACGCGCGCAGCTTTGTTTATGTGTATCAAGCGTGCCTCCTCGTTTTGTAATTGTGCTTTATTCCCTAAAAATTAGTAAAATACTTAAAAGGTGTGAAAAGGAAGCGTCCTAGTGAAGACACTGCAGATTCAGAGAAAAAAAAAAAAAAAGCAATATCGATAAACAGGCGGATTGGGTCAAAAATTCTTACCCGGGAAAATTTATAGTAGCCTCATACTACGGTTTATGGCCAAAATCACACCGGCCTCCGGCCCACCGGGATTTCCCGGGTAAGGCTTATGGCCAGTCCGCCTTTGTCGATAGAGAAAAAAAATATGAAATTGTGAAACGCTTTGAGCGAAATGAAAGACCATGTGATATTGCACGTGATACAGACCTAAATGAGGCAACGCCGAGAATTACAAAGAATGCGGAGAAAATAAAAACAACTTTGATAGCAGGAACAACTCAAAGTGTAATTAAAATCCATTAGATTAAGACACAAAGAATTGGAAGAGATGGTACGGCTGTCATCTGTTTGGATAGAAAATCAAACAAAAAACAAGTTTGCTTATGATAGAAGCAAAAGCATTAGCAATATTTTATTACTTAATAGTCGTAATAAAATACGTAAGCATTTTATTACGACTATTTTATTTAATATAATAAATTTTTTACAAATAAAATACGTATTTTATTCGTAAAAAATACTTTTTCAGTATTAAAAAATACTAAAAATACTTTATTATAATATAATAAATAATAAAAAATATTTATTATTTATTATATTATAATAAAAAATATATACAGTATTATATTTTTTATTACATATTTTAATCGTTATAAAATACGTAAATATTTTATAACGATTAAAATTACCCGATTATTTATTGTGTTTGGTAATGTTTTGGTTCCAAATGTGTGTTCCAATCTTGGGTGGTCGGCACCTAACCCCACTTTTCCCATAGGGCCTGTTGTTTATATTGCACGATTTTGCATTGCACGAGGGTTTCTAGGAACACAACTATCGTGCTATACGAGGACAGACTGTACAGTAATACCCCGAAGTTACGCGATAGGTGGGTCCGACGAAAATCGCGTAAGTCGGGGTACAACTTTGCATATAAATACATATAAATTTTGCTTAATTGGGACCAAGGACTAACAAAAACACTAGTCTAGAAGAAAAATATTAATAAAATTGCAGTTCTTTATACATATTAATACAAAATATGTATTAAAAAAACAAATGACTTACGTTAAAAAGTTATTTCGATGTCGATGTCGATGGCTTCATAAAATCTAACAAATTCGTCTGACGACACAGCGCGTTCTTTTTTTCACGCAGAATTTCTTCGTAGCAAGCTAATAATTTTTTTATTCCTTGCTTTGTAGCTATAACGCGTTCTTCGTTGGAGTCTATGTTTTCTAAAATTTTTAAGCCCTTTACAATTGAGCCCTTTTCAATTTTCAACCTGTCAAGTTTGCAATTGTCATGTGCTTTTCGCCGTTGCTTCATTTAGGCCTGTAGTACGTGCAATATCACATGGTCTTTCATTTCGCTCAAAGCGTTTCACAATTTCATATTTTTTTCTCTATCGACAGAGGCGGACTGGCAATAAGCCTTACCGGGGAAACCCCGGTGGGCCAGTGTGATTTTGGCCATAAACCATAGTATGAGGCCACTATAAATTTTCCCGGGTAAGAATTTTTGACCCAGTCCGCCTCTGTTTATCGATAATTGCTTTTCTTTTTCTCTCTGAATCTGCAGTGTCTTCACCAGGACGCTTCCTTTTTATTTTTAGGGAATAAAGCACAATTACAAAACGAGGAGGCACGCTTGATACACATAAACAAAGCTGCGCGCATGTAGCAACTGAATAAACAAC
Source organism: Mastigoproctus giganteus (assembly GCF_048544385.1). NCBI lineage: Eukaryota > Metazoa > Arthropoda > Arachnida > Uropygi > Thelyphonidae > Mastigoproctus > Mastigoproctus giganteus. The sequence continues at coordinate 208,615,682 of NC_143583.1, forward strand.
ACCATAAAGGCAGAGATACACTATTAACACCTCACATTTCTAGGGGTTACTACCATAAAACAATAAAAATCCAGTTGCGTTTCTGCTAGTGGAATCTGTTATAAACTGGTAGTAAACTCGATCTAATTGCATTTGCGATTATACCGATAGCTGGAATTGTGTTGGTTTTTACGTTATTATGGTGAAAGTGTGTTTCCCCTTCACTGATATAAAAAACATAAAAGCAGCACAAAGTTGAATTTTGTTCATCTTTCGCTCTCATTCCCCACCGTCGCACCGTATATCGATAACATATGAAAAACGACCTTGAAGATAGTGGGCGGCAGCGTTGCCAAACGAAAAAATCAGGAACCGCGTAAGTCGGGGTATTACTGTACTGTAGTTTCACATCATTTCAGTATAATATTTTTTAGGTGTTCCTTTCTTACCTTACTTTCATATTTAATGTCATCATTATGGTCTTAGAATTCAGCTGCTTTAACAGTGGCCATAGTCTCTACTATGATTTTTAAAAATTATAGGCATAGTTTACAGAGTTTTATATAATAAATACAATAAAACAGATAAGAAATTTTCCAAGGGACTGGAGGTTTAGAACTTCTTACACTTCTTAGAAGGGAAAATGACCTAAGGGTATGAAATGTTAACAACACAAATGAAAATGAAAAGATACACATACATAAGTTAAAGATGATTTTTAAGTACTATTTCAGAATTTATAAATATTTTACTCTATCTATGAGAAACGTTTTTAAACTGAGGATTTCTAATTGCTTAACATTCTGTTCATTAAACTCCTTTGGAGTTTCAACATAAATTAAAAGGTCACAATTACAATAAGACAGAGAACAATCCACTAAGAAATTCAGAACTGTTCAGAAAAATCAGAACATAAGGGCAAATGCTTCACTGTGCTTCACATGGCTGAAGCTCTCCAATTATGGATATCGATGAAAACAATTGCAATATGTCACATCCATTATATACAAATTTTTATACTAAAAAGGTTTTAAGGCTGAAAGCATCAGACTATGGAAAATTGACTAATTGAACAAGTTAGTGCGTGGCATAATTTTTGTTCATAGTAAATCACCGAAGTAGGTGGCATCGTTTTTGTGATATCTCATGTTGTGAATGCCTTCACAACGATTTGCCCTGATATTGAACTACTTAGAATAAGCAATGCTTTGACACTGGATTATCGAATAAGCAACACTTCGCCAGTGGATTCTCGGCAGATCTGGGTGGTGGTATCTGCAGAGAATAAGTAAGTGTTGCTTATTGGAGGTAGTGCAATATTAGGGCAACTCGTCGTTGAAGGCATTCACAATATGAGATGTAAAAAACGATGCCATTTCACCTACTTTGGTGGCTTACCTCGAATTAAAATGATGCGTGGCAATAAATTGTTCAATTACTAAATGTTTATATTGTTTAATATTTTTTGTATTAAGTAGGAAAACGTCGTTATAATAATACATTACAATATATAGAGGTGAAATTGGAACTTAGGAAACCAAACCTAGTACAGGGGTAAAATTCTTATGTGGGAATTTCCTATCCAGGCTCTACTGTAATTATAAATGGATGTTTGAGGATTACTTTAAAAGAAAAAAAGGTTGGATTTATGTCAAATTTTCGTGGGTAGCCACAGTACCTTATGGCTACCCATTTCCACAGTGCCAGGTGGAAAGTTATTACAAATCAGTCTCTTTGGCTGAAAGCAAATTTCTGCACATCTATTCTGCAACTTACTTTTCTAATTTATGTACTGTTCTGTGTGCGTTCTGAAAAAAAAGTAAGGATGTCATCATGCTTATTTTGCAAGGCCCTACTCAAATTTGGTGTTTGAGGAGTCTTGTAATGGTGGAAAATTAATCAAACAAAGAATCACTGTTCTGTTATGCATTGTGGATTATGAATGAAGTAAATGTGTGTCTCCCCATCCCCCCTTTGCCTGTGAGTTCCCCACTGCCAGCTAACATATCCCACCTTGGAGCAGGATGGGCAATTTGACCTTCCTACCAGATTCAACACTTACGTGGACCCGACAACAATCACCGACGGGGACATACACTGCAGCTTCGCTGCCAACACGTCAATTTTTTAAGAAGTTTATCATCTTCCATGTGATTATGAGGCCAGTAGAAGTGCTTGGCTTACATTTAGAATGTTTCATACTTGACTAACAAATGTGGGCATAAGAATGGCTTCAGAAAAAAGGAACAGTTTGACAGTTCTGGATCATTGCACAGCACATTCTGCCTGGACTCTTAAGTTGACAAATATAAATCTATTATTTTTTCCTCCCAGTACCACCAGATTTATGCAGCCACTAAATCAAAACATTATAACTTTAAGAGAGCATATAGAGTGTGCCTGAATAAGGTACTAAATCTGCAACACAAAAGGAGGGAACAATTTGCAGCCAAAGTGGAAAATCCTGGATGCAGTCTGTAATCTTGTTATTGCTTGGAACAGTATTGCATCAAGCGTAATAATCAACTGCTTCAGAAAAAGTGGCTGTGGCAAGAATATTGAATTATTGAAAAACATGGTCCATCAGACAAATAATAGCAATGTTGAGGAATGGGGGAATTTGAAGGATCATATGGATTTTGTTGGCAAATTTGAGGACTTTGTTAAAGTGGATGATGAAGTTGCTACCTCAGCAATACCAACAACAACCAGAAGAGCTGTTGAGCAAAACTATGAAATTTTTGTTACCAGCAGTATAAGCTAAAGAGCACACACACAGACTGCATTCTAAAAAAGATGCCCAAAATTCATTGAACATAATAGTGTGTTGGCTTGCAGTAACTTTAAGAATGCATATAAGACAAAAACTGTGCAAAACAAATTGGGTACCTTCTTAAATCAAATTAATTTATTAAAAGGTTGATTTGCATGTCTCCTTTTATATTAAGATTATAATTCTTTTACTAGTTTGATACTTTTTTTTTTTTTTAGGAGCATTAACAACTAAGACCATATTGCTCTGTGGATATGCGGTGGTCATTCCCTGAACTTTCCCCGTCCTCCGTATTTGGTGGTCATGGGCTCGAACCCCAGTCTAATCAAGAAGCGTGTGCTACGCACTGCCGCTCCTGCCCACCTGGCTACGGAGGCGCTAGTTTGATACTAATTACATATATACTATAATTCATTTCAATTATGTTGCTTCTTTTCTCTTAGTTTATCTTACAATAAAAGAAAATCTGAACAAATTTCTCTTATTCTTATTGTTATAAGTTTGTTATAATATTGGTATTCTTATTGTTTAATATTGGTATTTTTTTTTTATTATTATATTAATCTAATTTATTTTTATTGTTATTCTTAAATATATGTACCAAAAAATATAAAATGATAATTGAATTTCAACACTTTTGGTCGTCCTCATTATTACAAAACATGAAAATTTATGTCCCTTGAACTTTGTATTAATGTGATTCTACTGTAGTTATTTCATTATCATCATTACTGAAAATTGCTCTCTGATATGCGTAGTGCATTTTTGGGATTTTTTTTTTAGAAGGTAGTGAGTGTGCTTTTAACTTTTACTTTCATTGCTGATGACAAAAACGTCATCGTTTTGTTGAATGGTCAGCAGCCCTTCCTGCTGTTGCCATTGCTGTAGTGCAACATCATTATCCACATTAACAAACTCTTGAAATTCTCCAATAAAATTCATCTGCTCATTGAAAGTCTCCCATCCCTCAATGTTGCTACCACACTCATTTGCCAGTTCCTATTTTTTAAGAATTGTCTACACTAGATATAATGTCTCCAGCAAATAACAGCATTATGAATAGCATCCGAGATATTTTACTTTGGCTGCAAATTACAGACCAAGCACCTTATCAGGTAGCCTTTGTATAATGTCTTGAGGTTATAAATATTGTATTGATCCAGATGCTGCATAAAACGAGTGATATCAGAAGATATATTCTTTGTCTTAAATGTCTCAGCAGAATGTGCTGTACAATGATCTAGAATTGAAATGCTCCTTTTTTCTGAAGCCATTCTGTCTACTTTCCAAAACTAATAACCAAAACTGAAAATTTTTGACAGCAAGCCACACCTGCCTATTGCAGTCGTGTGGATGAACATAAACTGACTGTCACATATTGCCTGATATCAGGCATATTGGAATACCAATAAACAAGTTAGCAGATCAAGCAGCAAGACATCCTGCTGGTTTTGATTCCATCCCACTTCCTTACACTGATTAAGAGCCACTTATTAATGGACATGTACTGACTTGTGATTTCAAATGTGGTATACCCAGATATATAAAAAGTTTCTTGAAATAAAATGGAATCCACAGCTCTGGAGATATAGTTTCTGATTAAACAGGCATGAAGAGGTCATGCATGAAAGAGCACAAATTGGCCATACTCGTTTAACACATCTTTTTTACTGTTATTTGATGAACTCTCTTCTTCCCCCCCACCCGCCACATTGCTTGAACTGCAATTGTCTACTTACCATTAAGCATATTCTCATTGAGTGTACACATTAGCATTCAGCCGGAATTAGATCTTTCAGATCACTGCTTAACTCACACAAACCTCTGCAACTAACTCATGTTATTGGAGATGAGACCAGTTTATAAATTTTTTACTTACTTAAAAATTATCAACTTATACACTCACTTCCAGATCTATTTTGCAACATAAGTAAATCAGTGCTTCAATGTAACAGGTGCAATTTGGCCATAGCAGCCCATGTGCCATTAATCCCCCCCATCCAGTAACAACACAAGGGTATGCAGCTTTTTACTACCATCCACTTTGTTTCTTTACTTATTTTCTGCCATTTCAAGACCTTCTTTGAGCAGTGTTTTCTTCGAGAATAAATTAACTTTAATAATAATCAGGATTATGCCAAACTTTGTATTAACCATATGAAACAGCATAATTTAGTTCTCATGAGACAAAAATCAAACATTCTAATATTAACCAAATTTTGTTATAAATTAATGTGTTTATTTAGAAAAGTCCATCCTAAGCTGGGGAATACTGTCTGCTTTGTATAAACTATGTTTATATTAATGCGATTCTGCTAAGTAAATTGTATTTCTGAGTTGTATTTTATCATTTCAGAAGACACCTAGCCTTCTTCAGGACAATCGATTTGCAGCCCTCTTCAAAAATCCAGACTTTCAAATAGATCCAACATGTGATGAATACAGATTCCTTCATCCTGTGATGGAAAAGAAAATAACTGGAGTAAAACATTCCCAAGTTATAGAAGTAAGGGACAGTATATTCAGTATAAATATATTTTATTAATTAATGATTTTAGGATCATATACAATTAAGAGAATACATGTTTCTCATCATTAAAACTCAAACAGTAAAAACTTGGTCTGTAATAATAATAGTAGAAGTGATGGTGATAGGAGTCATAAATTCCTTTATTGTAGTCAATACATTCCCTCCATATAGCCCTAAAACAACAAATGAATTAATCAAGTAAGATTAATCAGTTGCAGCATAACTGTGTACTTCATTGTTAAACATTGCAAAACTAAAAACAACTGCCAAGAGCCTAATAGGCCCGTAAATTACATTGTTTTTTCATTATAAATCAACGGGGATTACCTTTATTTTAGATATAGGAAGCTTCTTTTCCAAATCTCCTAGTCCAACTCGCTAATAATTCTTGAGGATGGCGATACCAATTTTGTAAAACAGGTGGGACATCTTCTCCACTGTCAGAACCGTAGTGTTCAGACCGTGCAGTCTCAACAATGAGCGCTCAAGACTTCTGTCTTCAAACACCATACCTCTGGCAGCAAGGAAACCATTACATGGATTGGCATAAAATTAGATTTTGAAGGTCTAAACTGTTTAATAAATATGGACCTATTATTTCTTTTGGTCCTGTAGCTAGAATTTAGAGTTAAATTTAGGGGTCTAATAAAATTGGATGTTGTGGGGGGGGGGATTATTCTCTACATTCCTTAAGTCAGACTAGAACTTTTCGGGCGTCGTGTTCACAGGAATAGAGCAACTCGCAATTAATCCGAAACTTTTGTCTTATGTTGTAGTGTGTTCTTCACGCATGCGTATAAGTGACCAATCGTCGGACAATAGGAATGGCCTATGGATATTGATTGAAGTTTCATGTAGTTTTATCTCTAAAGTTTTTGCAATAAGTAGTTTATGGTAGTTGTGTTGAATATTTATAATTTTTGTTTCATTAAAGCTGAATGAATGTCATTCATTTATTGCGTGGAGCAAAAGTTCCGATGCATTTGAACGACCCGCCCGCACAGAAGCTTCCTGTTGTTTTGCTCGAAAATATGCCACTCCCATGGTAGATCCTGCATAAACAGCATCGCAATTTTTGCATGGGATGCTGTATACGAGGTCATGCTGTGATTGGAATGTGGACCAAAAGCTACAGGAGCAAAAGAAATAATCAGTCCATATTTATTAAACAGTTTAGACCTTCAAAGTCTAATTTTATGCCAATCCACGTAATGGTTTCCTTGCTGCCAGAGGTATGGTGTTTGAAGACAGAAGTCTTGAGCGCTCATTGTTGAGACCACACGGTCTTGAACACTATGGTTCTGACAGTGGGGAAGATGTCCCACCTGTTTTGCAAAATTGATATCGCCATCCTCAAGAATTATTAGCAAGTTGGACTAGGAGAGTTGGAAAAGAAGCTTCCTATATCTAAAATAAAGGTAATCCCTGTTGATTTATAATATAATAGAATATAGGAATTATCGAGCACTTAATAGCTCTCAATTATCAAATTTTTTTTTCATGAATAAGTTTAAAAATACACACTTTGTTATACATTTGTTTTAATTTATTTGAACTGTTCAATTATTAGAAATTATATAATTTTATTGTTTCCCCTCTTTCCTTAGGTACCCATCCAGCAGACTCTTGAACCTTGGACCCTTGAGACCTTTTCCCAAGAAAGACAGACAGATAGTGAAGGATCAGAAAAAAGTTTTTCCTGAAGAATCCTCCAGTTTACTCTGTCCAGACTACACATGTGTCAATGAAACTGCGTAGGATTCTATTCTTTTATATATAAAATATACCTGTGCATATTTAAAAATTAAAGACTTCCATTATAAATTTGGTTTAAGATTTTTTTTTTTAAACTTTAATTTTGGAAACCGTGAGAAAAAGTATCAAAAATTTAGCCCCGAGGTTCTAAGCACTAGTGATTACAGCGACTTCTTGAGTGATTTGCTGTCATGACTGCTTATTACATGTTAATTCGTTTTCATAGTTAGATAAAGGATAATGGATGGAACTCAAGAAATAAAAATTACCCTCCCAGGGCTGACAACAACAAAATAAATAAGGCAAGCCTCACACATCCTGGGTCTTCAAAGAAGACCCAGGTTGTGTGAAAATGTTCATACAGAAGTCCTAACTGTGAAAATGTTCATGCAGAAGTCCTCATCCATTCAACAGAGGAACAAACTCTCTTGAAAATATCACCCTTCTTTCTCTAAAAAATTATTAGAAGGGCTGAAAGGATCCCCACAATCAGTAAAGAGTTTAAGACCTGGAGACTTTCTTGTAGAGACAGCCTTCAACAAATACCCAGAGCAACTTTTGAAGCCACAAAAAATTTGTGAAATATCTATTACAGTAACTCCACATGCAACCTTGAATAATCACGAGTTATATCTGAATGTGATATGTTTCTGAGGAGGAAATTTACTGAGAACTAAAACATTGAGATACAACTTGTGATTATTCAAGATTAAAAATACACACTTTAAATATGCGCCAACCAGAAATCAAGTTCTGATATTTCATATACCTTAGCCTCGTTAAATGTTAAAGAAGGATGTCTAAACTGCTGAGTATGAGTGAATATTTGCTGTATTAACAAAATGGAAAATTTGCTTTATTGTTAAAGTGTTTAACTTGCAACTTTTTATTAGACTCAGATATTTTTCTTACCATGTACTGTGTGAGAAAAAGCCTGGTTCCGTTGACACTCTTTATTTCCAAAGTTAAATTGAAGGTTTACTGTGCATTGTGTCACTTCACAGCAAACTGTTGGTGGGTTTCTTTAGGGTCTATCATATTGTTGAATGCAGGCTATCTGCTCAGAACCCTTTATGCCAATTTTGCATTTTTGGAAGGGAAAAAAAGTGAATTTTAAAGTTCAGTAAAATATCAAAGTTGGTAATTGACATGCAGAGGTTGCAGCTATGCTTTAGCCAAAGCAATGCATTTAGGCTTTAATACATATTTTTCTGCTATAGGAAGAAGTCTAATAGAATGAAAATGTTTGCAAATCATCTTGCTTTTGCTGTCAAACTGTAGAATCATAGCTATAAAAATGAATAGAGATGCAGTTATTCGAATTGTAATGCAGAAAATCCCAAAATTTGTTGAGTATCTCAATGTAAGTTTACTTTATATATCAGATCATTATTTTCTTAATTTACTATATAAATTTTGACTATTATGATTGGATTTTCAGCTTTTTTTTTTTTTTTTTTTTTTTTTTCCATCTGTAGTGAAATAGTTAAAGAAAGTAGATGCTTCCCTCAAAATAAAAATTGCAAGTCTTTGGACCCATCTTATGTGGTCTGTGCAAGGCATTATCTTAAAATTAATAATTAAACTTCGGGGGTAAAAAAATATATAGATTCCACATATAATTTGCAAATCAAAGGGTTTGTTGATGTTAACCAGAGGCAGAAAAGAGGAATTTTTATGCAGAGTTCAGTTAAGCAAATAAAATTGCAGTTGATTTCAAAGTTTCAGATCTGCTATGGGATTCCATGCTCATGATAAGTTGCTATACTGTAGGGATAACTGGGGTCCTCTTTTGGTAATATCAATTTTAAACTTCTGTAGTGGTGCACAATGCCATGATTTTAGTCTGCATATCCTTATTACAAAAAATGTTTGTCCATTCCTGACAGTAGAGTGGTTCCGTGTAGTTTTGGTGATTAAGTGAGTTGCTAGTAAATTTGTGTTTTTTCTTGAAATAATAAATCATTTCCTTACTTATAACATACTAAAACTCAGTTATGCAGCCCATAGTCAAGAAATAAGAAAGTATTTTGCTAGATCAGGAAGGAAAGTAACTTTTTCCCCCTTTTTCCTTTTCCTAGTCTTAATACTAAACTACTACTGCTTGGTATAAGGTGGCACTGCTCCTGCTTCAACATGGAGAGGCTGGTAACCTAGAGGGAAAAAGTTCTTCCTTTCAGGATGAAATGGAGCAAAGAGATCTGTTCCCAGAAATCCACTGGGTTCACAGACCAGATTAAAATAGGTCATAAACATGAGAAGCCTGATTCTGTCTCAGCAAAACATCGGCAAAATGTTATGAAAACAAAAATACCCAATGTTAACTAATTTTTTGCTGCTGAACACGAAAATCACATTAAAATTTGTTGATTGGCTTTTATTTTCGAATTGCAGTTGGGGTCTCACATTAGTGAGTTACTCTACGTTATCAGCTACAGTTCTCAGCAAAACACATGGCAACACTGCGGTTTCAGTACTACCACACTCTTATAACATTATCAGCAACTGTCATCTCACTCTGCATCACATAATAACCTGTTTTTGCCACAAATGCATCTTCTACTCTGTTGCCCTAATCCTCAAATGTGGCTGGATACTGGGTGATTTGTTCTCTGTGAGATTGCTATTTTTTGTGTAGTAGTTGTGTCATATAAGATTCATATGCCCCATAATTCTGTGAATAGTCCGGATGACTTCTGTTACATATATGGAGCAGTCACGTTATCTCCAAGAAACCATCCCTTAACTTGAGCTAGAAAAAAGGCCTACTTCTTGTACTTTGGGTGTAAAGTAAGCGACCAGGACAAGAATTGGGCTCCACATGCTGCACTCTACCTGTTCATCAAAGCTCAACGTGTGGGTGAATCGAAAGGGACATTTTATGATTTTCGCAGTGCCCATGATATGGAGGGAGCCAACAAATCACGTCACTGACGTTACTTATGAATGGTGCCTCCTATCCTAAAAGGGGTGACAATGAAGGAAAAGTGGACAGTGATGTACCCAAATATACCATCTGCAATTCATCCTGTGCCTCACAGTGAAGTAGTGCCTCTTTCTGAACCACTTGACCATTTTTCTGTATGCTCTGATGAAGACACTGATCAACATCAACCAGTATTGGAGCATAACCAATCTGATTTCACCATTACCACTCTGCATTACCCAAATTGTAAGGGTAACCACCTGACTTTCTCAAAAACATGTGACCTGTGGAAACAAGGGGAAAAAATTCAGAAATATAAAGTAGAGAACAAAGTGACATACTCAGAAGCAAATAAATAAGTTTCTTCAACAATAAAAAACAAAAGTGGCAGAAACCATCAAACTGCAACTATCACTCTCTTCCGGAATGGACATCGATAAACAGCACGATTCAGATGATGGGGGGGCGCCTCCGTAGCCAGGTGGGAAGGAGCAGCAGTGCGTAGCACACGCTTCTTGATTAGACCGGGGTTCGAGCCCGTCACCACCAAATACGGAGGATGCGGAAAGGTCATTCAGGGAATGACCACCGCATATCCCGGAGCAATATGGCCTTAGTTGCTAATGCTCCTAAAAAAAAAAACCAAACAACAAACCAAACATCAGATGATGGGATTTTGAAACTACATGCAACCGATGAGATGAACATCACCTGCCCCTTCTTTCCTAAGAAAGACAAAATAAAAATAGATCGATACGAACAAACTACAACTAAAAACCAAAAACACCCATAAAACCACATAATGGAAAGAATCCTTCAATGGAGTTGTAAAGGCTTTAGGAATACAAAAGACGATTTTCAGGATCTTATCAATTGGTATGAACCAGTTGGCATATTCTTACAGGAAACTTAAATTCACGCATGTGCCCTACCATTAAAAATTATACTATCTTTAGAAAAGATAGGAGTATTGGCATGCCAGCTCATGGTGGGGTGGCGATTATTGTCAGAAACAACATTCCATCCAAATATATTCTCTTCAGCCTCTTTTCGAAATAGTGGCAGTGTAATTGGTATCACTCTTACAATAGTTTCTGTATATCTCCTTCCTGATTTCTCTTTCTCCTCAAATGAGCTAGAGAATGTAACAGATCAGCTGCCATCTCCTTTCTGTTTACTTGTGGACTTCAATGCTCAACTTTCGCCATGGGGTCTCCAACAATTGACAAAAGAGGTAAACTAATAGAATCTCTGCTTGATACTCATCATCTTACCCTGTTAAACACTGGCGGGCTCACCTATATCCATTTTTCTACAGGATCCATGACTTCAATGAACCTTTCAATCTGTGGTCAGTTCTTGATAACTCACTAATTAGTGATTGCCTACCAATCCTTTGCAGGATGCAAACACGAGTAAATGTGCCCCATTGCAGCATCCCTATTAGAAATTCAGTAGGGCATGCTGGCACGAATATGCCTCTCTAATTCAGTTTTATGATAATATAGTCCAGTCCCAGCCAATAGATAATGTCACGGAACATATAACCAACCATATATTTCAAGCTGCTACTTCTGCAATACCTAAATCTTTGCCTGGGAAATGCAAACATAGCAGTTACTGGTGGAATCAGGAATGCACACATGCTAAACATTAAAAAAATAGAGCTTGTAATTTGTTTCGCAAATTCCCTACTGGTAATCTAATTAACTTTAAAAGACTCAAGGCCAAGTTCCCCCAAATAAGAAGAAAAACAAATAAAAGACACCTGGATAAGTTTTACTTCCCCATTTAACAAGGACACGGACAACAGACTCATCTGGAAGAAAGTCCAAACACTTAATAGTGAATATGTGCTGTCCCCAGCCTCAATCCTAAACTGGAAAGGGTAGGAGTTGTCCACACCAGCTGAAATAGTGAATCCCTTAGCTGAATCATTTGCCAGTATATCAGCAGTATCTAGTTACAGCCGAACCTTTCAACAAATTAAGGCATCTACAGAGCAACGTAAAATAGGGTTTCTCTACTATGGTATCACACCCATACAATCAGCCATTCAAATTAATGGAACTTTTAAGAGTCTCTCAATAAAAGATCCAGTACTGCTGCTGATGTAATCTACTATATAGTGTTTAAAAAAAAACTAAATAACAAAGCAATGAACTCCCTGTTGAAATTTTACAATCAGATGTTTTTAGTAAATACTTACTACGCTACTGGTGTCATTCAATTGTCCAGCATTTCTGAAGCCAGTGAAGGATCATGCCATCCTGCATAATTACTGGTCAATTTCAGTGACTAGCTGTTTGGGCAGAGCCTTAGAAAAAATGGTTCACAGGCGGCTGATTTGGTTTCTGGAAACTAACAGTTTGCTAAACAGAAATCAGTGTGGGTTTTGAAGAATCCCTCAAACTTAGATGTGATTCTCAAAGCAGAAGCAATCCTCAATACTTTCGTAAGGAGACAACATCTGATCATGGTTCATCTCAATATTGAGAAAGCTTTTGATACCACTAGGTGATATGGTTTCCTTCAGGACCTTTGTTCTTTTGGTTTGAGGGGTCAGTTACCCCAATTTATACAAAACTTCTACACCACAGAATGTTTCAGGTCAGATATATGAACAGTTTATCCAAATCATTTGAACAAGAGGAGGGTGTACTGCAGGGTTCCATTTTCAGTGCAACATTATTTATAATAAAAATTAAAAATGTGACACGAGACATACCAAGTACAGTTGAATCATACATGTTTGCTGATGACCTCATTATCTCATGTCAGTCACAAACTATGAATACCATTGAAAGGCAACTTTAACTATCCATAGCCAGAATAAAATTGTGGGTGCAACAGAATGGCTTCCTTAGCAGAAAAGAAATCCACTGCAATTCATTTCTGTAAAAAATGGAAATTACATCTGAATCTTGAAATATATTTAAATATCAATCGGATTCCTCTCACCGATAATTTTCATTTATTGGGTTTATATCTAGATAATTCTACTTTTATAGCCTACCTTCAGAATGGCCTGTCTAAAAAAAATTGAGCATCTTAAGAGCTGTCTGTGCTAACTCTTGGGGTGTGATAGACACTCCCTCTCACATCTCTATAAAACTTTAATTCGGTACCGCTTGGATTATGGATCTTTTTCTGACTCTGCAACCATCAGTGCCAACCGGGCTAGCCGAGTGGGTAAAGTACCTGCCTGGCAACCCAAAGGTCGCGGGTTCGATTCCCGCCTCGGGCTTGGATCAAAGTACTGCAAAAACCTTGGGAGGTGCAATATGGCCACAGAAGCCGATGCGCCAATAACTACCAAATCAAAAAAAAAAAAAAAAAAAAAAAAAAAGCAACCATCAGTTCGGCCCCGGGTGCCAAGCATTCCGTGACCAAGTGATTTTTCTGCATTCCAAAAAGCGTTATATCCAAAGAGCCTTTGAACAAATTATATTTTGTTCCATCTACTGTTTTCTTTATTTATAAATTACTGCAGCACTTTTGCACTACAAGAAGTAGGCAAAGGCCCAGAAAGGAAGGCCACCTTTCTCTTTCTATTTCTAACAGTACTAACCAAATAACTCAGACGCTTGGTCACCTAGTGGCACTGCTCCTGCCTCCCCGTGGCAGGGCCGGAAACCTGGGAGGTAAAGCAAACCCCCAGGTCCAAAAGGAGCAAACATGGAATGTGACAATTTCCTCCCGATTAAGAGTGCAAATCCGAATCATACGGATTTGCATCAACCTGATATTGACTCTACCAATCCAAAGAGACTGAAGACAGATTCTCCTCGAATTGAACACCCAAGTTTTCTGATTCTTCATTCACTGACAAACCAGCCCTTAGGCAATCTATCACCATTTCTCATTCAAAAATGTCTTGAGAACGTAGCTGGTTCCCCAAAAATGGTGAGACAGCTAAAATCTGGCAACCTGCTTGTAGAGACCACCAGCTCTGAGTCTCTACTTAGACTCAACTCATTTGGTGGAATTCTAGTCAAGGTGTCCCCACATGCCACACTAAATACATTCAAAGGCTTAATTTCAGAATGGGACCTAATGAATGCATTAGGTAGCAATCTCAGAGGAAGAAATTGTTCAGGAACTGCAGGATCAGAAAGTCACACAAGCCAAAAGAATCATGATGAAAAAATATGGCGAGCTAATTCCAACTTGGAGCATCATACTAACATTCAGCTCACCCAACCTGCCTTCTTCAGTGAAAGCAGGGTATTTGCATTGTTGCAGTCACCCAAATATTCCAAACCTAATAAGATGTTATAAGTGTCAGAAATTTGGACACTCACAAACAGTCTGTTGAGATGATTCAGTATGTCCAAACTGTGGATTGAAAGAGCATACCCAAGCTGACTGTAATGCCCAGTCTTCGCTTTGTCCAAACTGTAACGGCAACCATCCAGCCTTCTCCAAAAATTGTGAACAGTGGAAATACGAGAAAGAAATACAAAATAGAAAAGAAAGTCTCGTTCCCAGGAGCACGAAAGCAATTGCAACTACAGATGCCTAGATGTACATATGCTGAAGCCTCTATAAAATTTCATTCAGTATCAATCCAAACTGATACATCAATTCCACCAAACATCTCCATTTCTGAATGGGCTCGATCCTTGCTCTCCTCTATACCACAATCATCAAAGCAAAATATTTCAAGCAGGGCTAACAACATGCCAGTCACCATACCACCTGCTGCTCATGCAGCCCCTGTAAGACCCATTCAAACAGAGAAGCCAGATCCCATTAGCAAACAGCCGGTCGACTCCATCCTTATGGATACCAATGAAATCCCCAGTCAAGTTTACCCAGAACAGAAACCATTCTGGAGATCCATCCAGAGGATGGAATAGACACGAGACCAATTTTCTCAAAAAGAGATAAAATTAAAAGTGACCGCATCAAACAGACTTTTAAGAAACGGACAGACTCAGCTCCTTCATCTAAATCTAAACAATGAACAACGTAGTCCAATGGAATTGCAGAGGCTTGCGTAGCAATATTGATGACATCCAGGAAATAATTAAACGTCATAATCCAGTTGGCATCTGTTTACAGGAGACATATTTAACTCCTAAGGTATCTCTCTCAATCAAAAATTATACTCTTTTCAGAGAAGATAGACCGGTTACAAATAAAGCTCACGGTGGGGTTGCTATTCTCATAGATTCACGAGTCTCTTACTGACATATTCCTTTGCAAACTTCTATTGAAGCTCTTGCTACGCGAATAGCAATTGGAGTCACTATAACACTTGTTTCTATCTATCTGCCGCTCAGTCAGCCTTGCACTATTCATGAACTTGAAGATCTAATTCTGCAGTTGCCAACCCCTTTCTGTTTATTGGGCAACTTCAGTGGACACCATCCATTGTGGGGCCCTCCCAATGCAGATGGATGAGGACAACTTATTGAAATGGCAGAATTTAACCATCCTAAATACTGGTTCACCAACTTACATCCATCTCCCAACAGGAACTGTGTCCTTAATAGATCTGTCTATCTGCTCTCCAATCCTCTTTCCTTGTATTGAGTGAACAGCTCTGGATGATCCAGTCAACAGTTGAACTGGTCACTGTTGAACAAAAGCCGAGAATTAGGGTTGAATTTGAAAGTGTCTGCAATTCTGCCCAGACACGATAGGAGGGAGTATATGATGAGAGCCTTGTCGATCAATTCGGCCCTGGAAAGATTGTGCAAGGCTCAAGGGGTAGAATTTTTTTCAGCCTGGACTGTACTTGTTAACAGGAGAGATTGCTTCTACAGGGATGGGATACACTTAAATAGAAAGGGTGCAAGAATATTTGCTGATGCTATCGAGGCAGTGTTAGGTGGGTCGGAAAACTGCTAGCTTGGGGGGAGACAAAGACCAATAGATTGACAGTAGCCACTGGCAGAGGTGAAAGAGATTCTTGCACTGCTTCTATTAGAATGAGCAGAAGCCTGAAAAACAAGATGCATGGTATTTCAGACTCTGCTGGGAGCCATTGCGGTACAAGTAAACACATGGGTTGTGTTAGGGTAGCTAAGAATAGAAACAGGTGCAGGTATACTTGTGTGTACACCAATGCTAGGAGTTTAGTAAATAAATTTGATGAATTTGAGGTATTGCTCAAAACATCAAAGGCAGATATTGTTGGGATATCAGAGACGTGGTGTCACACAGATATAAGGGATGCAGAACTGCAATTTGGGGAGTACAACGTCTACAGAAAGGATAGCCAGGATAGGAAGGGGGGAGGGGTTATGCTATTAGTTAAGAAACACATAAAAACCAAGGAAGTGAAGCCAGTCGACATCGCTGGACAGTGCAGTGTTGAGTCAGTTCGGTGTGACATAAGCATTGGGAGATCAAAATTGAGAGTAGGAGTGTGCTATAGTCCTAATGACTCCGATGAGTATAATAAGGAACTGTACAGGGAAATAGAGTGGGCCAGTAAATCAGAGAGTCTTATAATGGGAGATTTTAATTTCCCAGATATTGACTGGAATTTGGGGGCTGGTTACTCACACACTAGCAGGGCTTTTGTGGATTTATTGGATGATTGTTTTCTACATCAGCATGTTCAGGAGGCAACTAGAGGGAGTAATACTCTTGATTTGATTATCAGCAGTGATTCTTCATGCATTAAGAATCTGCAGATAAATGAACCACTAGGTGACAGTGATCACAGTGTGCTGAAGTGGGATTTACTCAAAGAGGTAACTACCATTAGGGGTAAAGGGAAGGGTTATTGCTTCCGTAAAGGCGACTACGATGGACTGAGACAGTATTTAAATTCTATACAGTGGGACCAACTGATGATGTTACCAACAGCAAATTCAAAATGGGAAGCATTCAAAGAACTTATCTTGGAAGCTACTAGGCTTTACATACCAACTAAGAAATATTGTTCAAGGTTTAGGCCAAAATGGATGTCAGATGAACTAATGAGGCATATGGCAGAGAAGAAAAATGCATGGGATACTTACAAATTAACACATGACACAGAAGCCTATGATAGATACAAGTTGATATGCAACCAAGTTACAAAGGAGGTTAGGAAGGCCAAGGCAGATTACGAGAAATCTTTGGCAAGGGATGCAAAGAAAAACAGCAAAGAGTTCTTTACTTATGTAAACTCTAGAAGGAAGGGGATGAATCAGATTGGTCCACTTGATATTGATGGGTCAACTGTTGATGATCCTGCTCAGGTAGCTAACAAACTAAATGAATATTTTGCATCGACATTCACACATCAGGAGTTATTCAGCAAGGGGAATGCCAGAGATGTATTCAACTCTAGCAGTAAGCTACAGAATCTTGAAATAACTGGGAGTAAAGTGGAGGAGAAACTGTTGAAGATAAACACAAGAAAGGCACCCGGGGTGGATGGGATCTATCCAGTTATATTAAAGGAGGCAGCAAAGGAAGTAAGCAAACCCTTAGCCATAATTATAAGAGCTTCCTTGGACTCAGGGGAGGTACACATAGACTGGAAATGTGCAAATGTGACCCCAATTCACAAAGGAGGATCAAAGGCTGACACAAGTAATTATAGACCTGTGAGCTTAACTTCTGTTCCAGGAAAATTAATGGAGGCACTGGTTAAAGAAGCACTGCAGGATCATTTAGACAAGACTTCAGTTGTAGCTCAGACACAACATGGTTTTGTTAAGGGGAAGTCTTGCCTGACCAACTTGATTGGATACTATGATGCAGTCACAAAAGAACTGGATGCAGGGAATAACTTTGATATTATATACTTGGATCTTAGAAAGGCTTTTGATACTGTTGCACATGGAAGACTGCTACACAAATTGGAGCAGTGTGACATTGGAGGCAAATTGCTGCTATGGATAAAGGGGTGGTTGAGGGGGAGAAGACAGAGAGTGGTAATCAATGGACACTGCTCATCGTGGACTAATGTTATTAGTGGAGTCCCTCAGGGCTCAGTGTTGGGTCCATTATTGTTTTCTGTATTTATAAATGATATTGATGATGGTATATCAAGCTTAATGTCCAAGTTTGCAGATGATACAAAGGTTGGCAGGGTTGTCAAGGACACTACTGACACTATGCTGCTGCAACAGGATCTGGAAAGGTTGAGCAGATGGGCTGAGAGGTGGCAAATGAAGTTTAACATTGACAAATGTAAAGTACTACACATGGGAAACAGCAACCCCAGAGCAACGTATCAACTCTGTGGTACTACACTGACAGTGGTAGAGAATGAAAGGGACTTGGGGGTGGTTGTGCAGGCAGATATGAAGTTCTCTGAGCAGTGCAGACAGGCTGTAAGAGTAGCTCATGGAGTATTGTCAATGATATACAGGAATTTTTCCAGCAGGGATAAGGAGGTGATTATTCCATTGTATAAGGCAATGGTCAGGCCACACCTAGAGTTCTGTATACAGGTCTGGAGGCCTCATTTCAAGAAGGATGTAGAGCTGCTGGAACGAGTACAGAGAAAGGCAACAAGATTAGTGAATGGAACAAAGGGGTGCTCTTACGAAGAAAGGCTTAAGTGTTGCAAATTACAGTGTCTGGAGACTAGGCACCAGCGAGGTGATCTGATAGAGGTGTATAAAGCCTTGAATGGTTTAAGCATGCTCAATGCTGATGGGATTCTTCCTCTAGCTCAGAAAAATCACCTGAGAGGGCATAAATTCAAATTGAGGAAAGACAGATGTAGGATAGACGTGCGGAAATTTGCCTTTAGCCAGCGGGTGGTTGGTTGGTGGAACAGACTCCCATCCCTTGTGGTGGAGGTTGATAGCCTAAATAAGTTTAAGGCTCAGCTGGACAGGTATTTTGAACGAACAGAGGGGTGAAGTGGAAGTGGGTTTTTTTTTTTTTTTTTTTTTTTTGGCTGATGCTGCATAAGCTTGCTTTCTTGCATCAAATGCCTCTACTAATGCTAAATGCTAATGCTAATGCTAACAGTGACCACTATCCACTAATCTGTAAAATTCAAACTTCACACTCTGTGACTTCAGAAAACTGCATGAAATGGAAATTTTCCAAGGCTGATTGGGCAAAATATACTTATCATATATCCTTTGATAATCAGATCACTGAATCTTGTCCAACTGACATAGTCACCAACCAAATCACTAAACAAATCCTAGCAGCTACATCTATTGTCATCCCACAGTCACAGACAAGCTCCCATAGATCCATAAATTATTGGTGGAATGAGGAGTGCCAAAAAAGAAAAAAAACCAAGCCTGGAATATATTCCGCAAACATCCTACTACCAATAATCTTATAAATTATAAAAAGAACTCAGAGCCAAGCCTCACCATATCAGGAAAAAAGCAAAAAGAGACTCCTGGGTCCGATTTGCAAATTCAGTTAATAAAAATACAGATTCTAGAATAATATGGAGAAAAATAAAACAACTAAATGGCAAGTTTCCTCCTCTATCCTCCCCAATTTTCAACTGGAATGGATAGGAGCTGTGTACTCCTGCAGAAATTGCAAATGATTTAGGCTCTGTATTCTCACAGTTGTCTGCATCGACCGCATACAACCAGTCATTTCAGAAGATTAAAGCTTCAGCTGAAAAATCTCGATTGAACTTCAAGAAGCTACCTCAAAGAACAGTGCTGCTGGTCCAGACAGAGTGTATTATATAATGCTCAAACACTTAGATAACAAAGCATTATTCTTGCTGCTGACTTTCTACAATCGTATTTTCACTGAACATTCATTCCCCACATGCTGGCATCACTCCTATGTACTGGCAATTCCCAAACCAGGAAAGATCACTCTATCCCTCACAACTGTAAACCTATTTCTCTTACCAGCTGCTTGAGTAAAACCCTGGAAAAAATGATACACTGCTGACTGACCTGGTATCTTGACTCCAAATATCTAATCTCTGATAGCCAGTTTGGTTTCAGAAAAAATAGATCATCCCTGGATCTCATGGTCAAATCTGAAACAAACATCAGGGATGCGTTTATCCGAAACGAGCATCTCATTATGGTATGCCTTGACATAGGGAAGGCCTTTGACACCACTTGGCATTTTGGCATCTTGAAAGATCTTCATTCCCTTGACCTTAGAGGCCACTTACCATATTTCATACAAAACTTCCTTCAGCATAGAACTTTTCAAGTCTGCTATCGGCAAGTCCTCTCGTTAATCTATATACAAGAGGAAGGAGTCCCACAAGGCTCAGTTCTAAGTTCTACCTTATTTGCAATAAGAATAAATAACATAACTAAATGCATACCCGACCCTGTAAACACATATCTCTGTGCCGATGATCTCACTGTTTCCTGCAGTTCACAGAATATGAACTTCATCAGAAGGCAACTACAAATCTCACTTAACAATATTGAACTATGGATGACACAGAATGGATACCGACTATCACATCAGAAATCTAGTGTCATTCATTTTTGTAGCAAACGAAAGATGCATCCTGAACCAGAGCTTCACTTAACGAATCATCCTATATCAGTCATGAAAAGTATTCGCCTCCTCGGCCTGATTTTTGATAGTAAGCTTAATTTCTTGGAACATGTCAAATATCTGCGGACTACTTGCCAGAAAAAAATTAATATACTCAGAGTTCTTTCTACCACAACGTGGGGTGCAGATCGCTATACCCTGCTTCAATTGTATAGAATTGCAATTAGGTCTCGTCTTGATTTTGGCGCCCCAGTCTTTGATCGCCAGTACAAAGCCTAAAGTTCCACTCTGTCTCAGAAGAGAGGTGTTACTTCTGAATTATGCAGCTAAAATTCGAAGCATGCCTACCCATCCAATTTGGCCTATACTTAGTGATACACAGTTTAAAATTTTCTATAGAAATAAACCCAGTGCAATTCTGGGTATCAGATTACAGGCACTATCAGAAACTTGGAATGTACATCTCGAAAAAGGCCTCCAAGATCCAACCTGTTCAGTCGCCCCCATGGGCCTATATTAAACCATCCTGCAACAATTACTTCCTAAACTGGGGAAAACATTCCCTGGCAAATATAAATATACAACTTCATACTGCTCACACAGAGAATTATCCTCTTATTACAAAAATATATACTGATGGATCAAAGTCTGATAGTGGAGTAGGTGCTGCAGCAGTTTTCTCTTTTAACACCATCTCTGTATCACTTCCCGCCAAATGCAGCAGTTATGCAGCTGAGTTATTCGTCATCAAGCTTGCCCTAGAAAATATTCTCCATCTGTCCATCAAAAAGAGTATAATATATATGAACTCGCAGAGTACGCTTATAGCCTTACAAAACACCTCACCAAAGAATCCTTTAATAAAAACTATAAGATGTATGTTGATATATACTTAGGAATGCCAGCTAGTAGTTATCTTTTGCTGGATCCCAGGCCACACTGGGATATCTGGAAATGAATGTGCAGACTATGCCGCCAAACATCCTTCTAATTCAGATTCATCATGTGCTCTCGTTCCATATGCTGACTACAAATCTAATACAGTAATACCCCGAAGTTACGCGATAGGTGGGTCCGACGAAAATCGCGTAAGTCGAATTCGCGTAAGTCGGGGTACAACTTTGCATATAAATACATATAAATTTTGCTTAATTGGGAGCAAGGACTAACAAAAACACTAGTTTAGAAGAAAAATATTAATAAAATTGCAGTTCTTTATACATATTAATACAAAATATGTATTAAAAAAACAAATGACTTACGTTAAAAAGTTATTTTGATGTCGATGGCTTCATAAAATCTAACAAATTCGTCTGACGACACAGCGCCTTCTTTTTTCACGCAGAATTTCTTCGTAGCAAGCTAATAATTTTTTTATTCCTTGCTTTGTAGCTATAACGCGTTCTTCGTTGGAGTCTATGTTTTCTAAAATTTTTAAGCCCTTTACAATTGAGCCCTTTTCAATTTTCAACCTGTCAAGTTTGCAATTGTCATGTGCTTTTCGCCGTTGCTTCATTTAGGCCTGTAGCACGTGCAATATCACATGGTCTTTCATTTCGCTCAAAACGTTTCACAATTTCATATTTTTTCTCTATCGACAGAGGC
This sequence comes from Mastigoproctus giganteus, assembly GCF_048544385.1. Classification (NCBI taxonomy): domain Eukaryota; kingdom Metazoa; phylum Arthropoda; class Arachnida; order Uropygi; family Thelyphonidae; genus Mastigoproctus; species Mastigoproctus giganteus. The sequence goes on from NC_143583.1 coordinate 208,637,663, forward strand.
GGACTGGCCATAAGCCTTACCGGGGCCAGTGTGATTTTGGCCATAAACCATAGTATGAGGCCACTATAAATTTTCCCGGGTAAGAATTTTTGACTCAGTCCGCCTCTGTTTATCGATAATTGCTTTTCTTTTTCTCTCTGAATCTGCAGTGTCTTCACCAGGACGCTTCCTTTTCACACCTTTTAATTAAGTATTTTACTCATTTTTAGGGAATAAAGCGCAATTACAAAACGAGGAGGCATGCTTGATACGCATAAACAAAGCTGCGCGCATGTAGCAACTGAATAAACAACACCATAAAGGCAGAGATACACTAATAACACCACCTCACATTTCTAGGGGTTACTACCATAAAACAATAAAAATCCAGTTGCGTTTCTGCTAGTGAAATCTGTTATAAACTGGTAGTAAACTCGATCTAATTGCATTTGCGATTATACCGATAGCTGGAATTGTGTTGGTTTTTACGTTATTATGGTGAAATGTGTTTTTCCCTTCACTGATATAAAAAACATAAAAGCAGCAAAGTTGAATTTTGTTCATCTTTCGCTCTCATTCTCCGCCGTCGCATCGTATATCGATAACATGAAAAACGACCTTGAAGATAGTGGGCGGCAGCGTTGCCAAACGAAAAAATCAAGAACCGCGTAACTCCGAGTTCGCGTAAGTCGGGGTATTACTGTATACAAAGAATATGCAAGGACAATGGACACTTATATGGCAAACTAAAACAGATAATAAGTTCTTTCAGATAAAACCAGATTCACAGTTATGGGCCTCTGCTTCCGGGAAAACAGAAAGGAAGAAGTAATCCTAGCCAGAGCAAGAATTGGTCACAGTCACATTACCCACTTATTTCTCCTCACAGGCAGTGATCCTCCTCAGTGTACACACACTGCAATTCTCAACTCACAGTGAAGCACATTCTTGTTGAATGCACCTTATACTCGCATGCCCGGCAACTCTCATTCAGTTTTCTTCCTAATCGTAAAGAATCTTTGAAGCTCTGTCATATCATACGTAACGATGCCAACCCTACAGAATTTTTCTCATTTATCAAACAGATAAACTTATATGATCGTTTCTGACTGAACAGTCATCATGAGTATCTTCCGCATCACTGATAGGCCCAATATGGCCTGAGTAGCCCTTGCGCCAAAAATAACAATAACAACGACAACCATCAGTTCCTTGTTACATCTGAATACTATTCAACACATTGCCCTAAGGGAGCCTTGAGAACATCTCTGCTCTCCAGCTGGTATATTGATGCAAATGAATTGCCACTGCACCTCAGATGAAAATCGTTTCTGTGTAACTATGCTTGCAAAAATTAAAAGTATTCCATCTCATCCCATCTGGGAATACCTGTTTGACCCTCAGTATGTAATGCTGTACCACAATAAACCTAATGAAAACTACCTGTGGGTATTCGATTGCAAGAGTTTATGCTCAGTTGGAACATTAACTTCCGGCATATTCTTGAAGATGTTGCTCCTCCTCAGCTTCTCTGGATTCAATTCTCACCTCTGTGATAATTTTCTTTCTGAGATAGGAAAAAGGCCCCCTGCCAAACAGCAGCTACATGAATCCCACACCTTAGAATATTCAGAGAAATTACATATTTATACTGATGGCATCAAAACAGATGAAACTGTATGTGCTGCAACAATTTCTTCTACCTTCTCAATAGCTGTGTCTCTTCCTGCCAAATGCAGTATCTATACTGCAGAATTGTATGCAATAAAACTAGCCCTGGATAATACAAGCAACCAATATTTCATGCAAGCTCTGATATATATATATATATATACACACACAGACTCCTTAAGTGCAGTCACTGCCATTCAGTCTACTGTTCTGAAACAGACAGTTATATCAATATCAAATATTCAACCAGATGTTCAGCTTCTGCTGCATCCCTGGTCACGTTGGCATCCCAGGTAATGAATGTGTGAATTGTGCTGCACAACACCCTGACAGTGGATATGACAGTTTGGATCATGTTGTCATCCAAAAGTGCCATACACCAATTATAAATCCATTGTTAAAACAGCATGCAGGAATCCATGGTCTGAACTGTGGCAAACTTAAATCAGTAATAAACTATTCCAGATAAAAAAAATAACCTCAGCTGTGGACTTCTATTTTCTTGAAGTAGTCAAAGTGATTTCTGCAAGACTCCAAATCGGTCATTCCTATACAACTCATCTGTTGCTTATGGGAAAGAGTCCTCAATTCCCCTTCTGTCAATCCCACCTAACAATCAAACATATCCTCATAGAATGCCCCTCAATACTCCAGTATCTGGAAATCCAGTTTTTGCTCTCTATCCAATTTGCAGGAACTCTTTTAACTTTTTTGCACATTCTTGGCAATAATGCAAATTTTGAAGCAATGTTTCAATACTTAAAATGCATAAATTTATATAATTGTATCTGATAACCATAATATAAAAGATTCAGTTATAAGTAAATCATGAACAGGTGCAATATGGCCCAGGAGGCCCTTGTGCCAAAAAACCTACAATTCCATAACAACAACCACTTACCACCAACTCAGAGGCAGAGTAGCAGTTTGTTTTACAGCAGAATTCCTCTTAACTGTTTGTTCTGTCTATTTGCTATCTGGGAACAACAATCCCCTTTTTTGAACTCATTAAGCAGTTGCCATCCCCTTTTCTACTATTGTGGGATTTTAACAGATGTAATACTTTGTGAGATAGTGCCGACTTCGATGGAAGGGGTCGGACTATCAAGCGTATGCTCAAAAACAGTGACCTGGAACCCTTCTAAATATAGATTCTTACACCTTCAAATGCCTACCCATACATTTACTAATATTGGTCTCTGCTCCCCTTCTCTTCTCCCTGTTTTTACATGGGAGGTTGAAGACAACCTGTATGATAGTGATCACATCTCCATGATGTCAAAACCTTTGTGGTGGGAGATTATGCCACCTGTCTAGAATATCATGGTGGAAGATCAGTTATGCTGACTGGAATACTTCCAACATCTGGCAATGTTTAATGCTACCACAGTCTGTGAGCCATCAATTAATGATGCAGTTAAGTACGTCACAGAAAGTATTGTTGAAGCAGTGGCATTTGCAATTCTGAAGACATTGACTTGGTGTCCAACATTTCCAAAAACTAGGTGGAATGCAGAATGCATGGCACAGTATCAGTACATAGTGTTTAAAGTCTAGCGGCACCAATGTCCCATAACTCTGCAATCAGTTCTCTTGTGTGAATTACAATACTCTCTACCAGTTAGTGGGAGTGGTGTTTGTAAGGGTTTGTTGTTACTTTAGCCTCTTAGCCTAAAGGCCTGTGAACACCATACCAACCCTAGTTACCATACCAAGCACAGGGAAGTGTGTCAAGTAGTAGGGATCAAGTTCTCTGGATGGACAAACCCTGGCATTGCCTAAGCTTGCCAGGATGGAAGGTGTTAAAAAATATTTTTTTTTTGTTTGAACGGAGGCAGATGATAGAAAGACTTCCACCAGAGATTCAGAAATTAAGAGGATAAAGAGGTCATCCCCCTGTAGAGGCTACCCACCCTCCACTGGAAGGGACTGTTAAGAGCAATGAAAGTATTAGGGTGATAGGGCCCACCAGGCAAAAAGTTTGGGCTGTGATGTGGGAGAGTTTGTCAAACCTTGAGTATTTGGAGGGGACGGTCATAGGGTCAGCACAATCTGTGCAAAGGGGGTCACTGTCAGGCTATTTGTGCATTGAAAATCCCACACCATGCCACCAAAAGATAACAGCATGGTATCAGCATTGCACATACACCATGCCTACAGAACCCAGTCCTAGAGATCTAGACCACATATATTAGCTGAGGGTAGGGTGCACAAAGAGATAAGAACCAGAGGTCAGTTTGTTGAATAACTCCAATTTTTTCAAGTTATTCAGGTCAAGATTGAGTCAATCCAGGTATTTTTAGATATCTAAGTTTTAACGTAATGGTGTGGAGTTGTTACAGGCAAAGTGTGTGTGGTTGTCACAAGATTTCTTTACCAAGTCATGAAGACCTGCCTGGTGAAGTCAGAGAAGGCCATGTAATTGTGCTCTTCAGAAATGAGCATGTTCTCACTACAATGCATGATTTGTCCAATTTTTGTCATTAATATATATAATCAGTTGATATCTGGTTGTGTACTTTATTACAGTGAGATGTGCACCGAATCTACATCACCACAGTTGCAGTTAGGGTCTAGTCAGTCCTAGTTGTCACAGCTTGATATTGGAGTAACCATGCTCTGTGACCATAACTGTGGTGTATACAGTGGGGGGGGGTTACCTCTGGGAGGAATCTCCTGGTGACATCCACCATGGTGGTATCATCCCATCTGTTTTGCCATTGTTGCAGAGAGTGTCCATAATTCTCTTTCTTTCTCCTTTAGTGTCACTTTCTAGATTTAATGTGATTCCTAAAATGTCAGTTGGGATTTGCTTCTTTATTTTGTAGATGAGGTCCCTTCTGAACACCCCAAATCAAGGAGTGAGCTGACGGTACAACAAGCCCTTGTGATAGTCAATAGAATGATTTACCGGATTGAATCAAGTTAGCTCTGTTTCTGGTTGCTCTAGTAAACTAGGTGCCAGTACCGTAGGTGATGACTGGGAGGAAGATTCCCTTATAGATAGGAGTAAGGGTCTTACTTTTGAGTCCCCAGTTGGAACTACTGATTCTTGCTATCATGCCAGCATAGTTTCTTACTTTCCTAGCAGTATTTATAAGATGCAGATAGATTTGCTTATGATCAAACATTATGCCTAGGTAGTAGTAGTAAAGACAGATGATGCAAGAAAGCAAACTTGTATAGCATCAGCAAAAAAAAAAAAAAAACACGGTCCACCCATCCTTACCCTCCAAGAATTTGTCTAGTTCTCCCTTGAATTTATTCGACCCATCCAGATTAAGACTGCATCCAAGGACATTTAAATAGATATGCCATTCTGGATAATACAGTGTGGTTTTGTTAAGAGAAAATCATTTTAAACTAACTTAGTTGGCTATTTTGACACAGTGACTCATGAGTTGGACGTAGGGAACAATTTCAACATAGTTTATTTTAGTAAGGCATTTGACTCAGTCCCTCATGAGAGGTTACTGTATAAGCTGAAACATATAGGGATTACTGGAAAAATTCTAAGATTGATTGCTGGGTTGCTGCAGGGCAGAAGGCAAAGGGTTGTGATTAATGGATGTTCTTCAGATTGGTGTAAAGTGAGAAGCGGGATCCCCAAAGAATCTATACTTGCACCACTCTTGTTACTGATTTTCATAAATGACATTCAGATAGAAGGTATGATGTCAAAATTTCCAAACAGCATAAAGATTGTTGGAGTAGTTAATGAACAGGCTGCAAGAATAGTCAGAAAAATGTCAGCAGTGGAGCAAAATGCAAGGTCTTGCACTTGGGAATAGCAACCCCAAACTCCTCAACATTGGCACCTTTATGTGGTAAACGGGACCTCCCAGTAACACTGCTGGGCTTCCAGATTAGCATCACTGGGATCCAACAACTGCAACCCAGGTTCCAGGCTAACATAGGAATCCAGCATGTCTGCTGTGGGCTGCAGCCCATTAAAATTTGGAGAGTGCGATCCTGGTGGTTGAGGGGGGGGCCCAACTTGGATCAGTTAAGAGGCTTCATTTTGGGGACCTCTTAATTGAAACCAAAAATGATAGGCATTCTGAGCAGCTACTCCGAATTACATCAACTGGAGAATACCAATAACCATAACACCACATAGAACACTGAATTGATTGAGAGTTAAGAGTGGGACCTTCTCAAGATTACTGAGTAGGAAATCTGCTCTGAACTAAAACCACAGGGAGCGAATGCTGTTAAAAGAATTTCTGCAGATAGGGATGGGAAACTTGTTCCCATTAGAAATCAGTTCTGACATTTAATTCACCAATGTCTCCTAATGAAATCAAAGCTGGTTATATTAATTGTCCGATATGTCCATATGATCCAGATCCTCTAAAGTGCTTTAAGTGGCAAGCATCAAGAGGCAAGAAAAGTGGTGAAACCTATAAATATAAACAAACCTACCTATGCCCAGAAGGTAGTGGGGAGATGTTCCATTGGTATCCAAACAGAAATGGCTATACCACCAAAAGAGTTATTCACTCCCATTGCATGCTATATGGTAAGCTCACAAAAACCTGCACGGAAGGATCAGTCAGCTGCCAGTCCAATATCTGTACCTCCTAATGCTCCACCGCTTCCAATACAAAGTGGTAAATAAATTTTAAAAAACCTGTAAAGCCACCAGTAATGTAAGAAATAATGGAAGTAGAAGGTAAAGAAGTACAGGACGAATCTGTCCTGAAACTCTGCGGAAGAAGAAGAAGAAATGGGTACAAGCCAACATCCATTCTTCCCAAAGAGAGATAAATCCAGGACTGGAAAAACAAAGCCCTCGGCTATTCGGAAGCCACTGGGCAGACCAAATAAATCTTAAGAATGGTCACATTCAAAATCTTACGATGGAACTGCCATGAATTCCATCAAAATAAAGATGATATCAAGGCCCTTCTGCTTAAACATGAGCCAACTTGCTTTTACTCGCAGAAGACATATTTAAAAGCAAATGAGGATCCTAATTTGTGTAACTGCTGAATTATGCACAAAGATAGAGTTGGGGTTGGACCTGTTCACGGAGGAGTTGCCATCCTTCAGAGTAACCATATACTCTCTTCCAGCCTTTGCCAATTATCACCACCTTAGAGGCCGTAGTAGTTTGTTTTACAGTTGGTTCAACCTAACTGTTTGTTCCATATATTTGCCACATCTCCCAGTCTGCCCTTGATGATCTCATTAAGCAATTGCTACCCCTTTTCTATTATTAGGAGATTTCAATGGACTTAATACCCTGTTGGTAGCACTGACGTTAATAGGAGGGGTAGGATTATCGAGCATATGCTTGAAGACAATGATCTGGCGCACCTAAATGTGGGTCCTAACACTTTCTTCCACATGTTTTCCCATACATTTACTGCGATAGATCTCTATATGCTCATCGTCTTTGTATAATAGGGAGGTGGATGGTAACCTTTATGGTAGTGATCACTGCCATACCCATGTTATCCACCTTTTCCAATGCGAGAGAATGCCACCCATTTAGGATATCTCGTGGAAGCTCAATCATACTGACTGGATTGTGTTCAGATATCTGGCAACGTTTAATACCATCACAGTCAGCCGGGAGCCAATTAATGATGCAGTTATGTACATCACCCAAAGAGTCGTCCAAGTAGAGGCAATTGCAATTCCAAAGACTTGAACACAGTTTCCATGATTTCCAAAACCATGGTAGAATGGAAATTGCACAGCAACAAGGCTCAAATCAAAGCATGGGGAATATTTTGCTGTTATTACCCTACCACAAATAGCCTAATAGCCTTCAAACATGCACACACTAAAGCAGGTTATGTTAGACATCAGAGTCTGAAGGAAACTGGGATCTGCTTCACTTCTATCTTTCAGACACTGTCAACTGGGATAAAGTCCACTCTGAAATGGTTAAACATCTTTCATCTGAATCTATGGATCGGCTGCTCTGTCGGTACAACACTCCTGGCAAAAGGCAGTTGTTCTTGCCTTCCCTTAGCCAAGAAAGGTTACAAAAATGCCGAACAACTGCCATCCCATCGCTCTGACTAGCTGCTTGTGCAAGATGCTGGAAAGGGTGGTCAGTGCACAGCTCATGTGGTATTTAGCATAAAATGACTTCCTGTCCAAGGTACAATGTGATTTCCGAAAGAACAGGTCAACACTCAACCATCTAATAAGATGGAAACATCTATTCGAGATACTTTCCTAAAATGTGAGAACCATTTCGGGTGTCAATTTTCTTTGATATGTAAAAGGCGTATGACACGGCTTGGAGATCTAGGAATTTTAAAAGATATCCATAATCATGGTCTTAGGGGTCATCTATCCCTTTTTATTAAAAACTTTATCAAACCGCTCCTTCCAAGTTTGTGTTGGATCCATTCTCTCTCACCCTTTTTGCCAAGAAGAGGAAGTTCCACAAAGAGCAGTATTAAGCATTATACTTTTTGCTATCAAAATTGATTCTATTACTCAACAACTTCCTCAACCTGTAAACAGTGCCCTCTTCATTGATGACCTTACCATCTTTTCACAGTCATGTAATATGAGTGTCATTGAAAGGCAATTTCTGCACGCTGTTGGCAATGTCAACACTTTGGCAATGGCTAATAGTTTCAGGTTCTCTCTTCAGAAGACCATCTATGTACATTTTTGTTGAAAACGGAACCTTTACCACGAACCAGAACTCAATCTCAGTCAAAACATCGTCCGAGTAGCACACGAGACAAAATTCTTGGGACTTGTATTTAATAATAAGTTGACATTCCTCTTGTATATCTGTCAACTCCGGAAAAGTGCACAAGGACTGAATCCCTTACATGCTATTTCATCAAATAAGTGGGGAGCAGACTGTTGCACTTTATTCCACCTCTATTGTGCACTTGTCCAATCTAAATTAGACTATGGGTCCCAAGTGTTAGCATCAGCAAGAAACAATGTACTACAATGACTAGACCCAGTTCACCATCAAGTCATCCACATTGCTACTGGAGCACTTTAAATATCGCTTGTCCAGAGTTTATATGTCGAAGCAGGTGAACCGCCACTATTACTCCAACAGAAACTGTTGTCATTAAAATATACATTCAAACTGAAATCCTTGCCAGCCAGCCCGCCCTATTGGGCATCTGTTTTCAATCCACCATGGGAAGTTCTTTATAACACCCATCAGACTACCAACCTCCTCTTGGTATTTGTGTCCAAGAGCTGATCAGGGAGCTTAATATCACAGTATACAATGTTGCCCAGTTACCAAGGTAAATAATTCCACCCTGGCATGCTCGTACCATCTTGCAACTTCTCTATTAAAAATTGGGATAAGGCCATCACACCATCTTCTGTCTACCAACAACTCTATGCTGCACACTGAGCTGAATACTATGACTTCTTGCCTGTCTTCACTGATGGCTCAAAGTCAGTCATCTGTCAAATCTGCTGCTCCCAGATAAAACTGTCTGGGAAGCTTCCCCATGAATGTAGCATATATACAACTGAGTTGTATTCTATAGAACTAGCCTTGGACCACATTAAAACTCACAAGTACCAAAGTATACACTTTAAGTATACTGCTGGCTTTATCAGGGATAAAATGTAAACCTCGTCCATACCTGACCTGGGTCCAGCAGGCGCTCCACTCACTTTCTGAATGTTGTTTCGGCATTCGTTTCTGCTGGATCCCAAGCCACATTGGAATCAAGGGTAACGAACTGGCTGACACTGCAGCCAGGTCATCACAACCCTACATCAACAGTAGCCTGTCAGTCCCATGTGCAGATGATACAATCTACATTACTTTTCCTATGGCAACAATTTTGGCCTGGACAGATTTTATCCAACACTGGCAGTCTAGACTGTGTGGGAACTGCAGAGAGGAAGTTGTTCTAGCTCGCCTCCACATAGGTCACAGTCATCTGACGCATGCATTCGTGCTAAGGGCAGATGACTCTCCTATGTGTGAGAATTGTGACACCTTTTTAACTATTCATCACATTTTTATTGTGAACAAGTTTTAGACAGGAATGTGCTTTATATTTTACTGCTTTTAGTCATCTGGCTGAGCCTTATACACTCACTCAGATATTGTCTGACAACGACCGTGTCTTCTGTTTTTAGCTATTTAAAATCAATTAACCTTTTTACTCGCATTTAAATTTTATTTTTTATTGATATTTATTTATTCTTATATATTTTATACCCTTTTATTCTTGTATTGCTATATATCTTGACATAGTGACCTAATTCGTTAGGTCATTGAAAGCTTAACTATTCTGTTTTATATGACCTGGTTTTGGTGCATTATAGCGTTAGTTGCTAATGTGCCAATAAAACTCAATTCAATCAATCAATCCCAAAATAAATTGTATATTTGGTGTGGGATTGAATTAAAAACAGTAGAAGAAGAAGAAAGGGATCTGGGAGTTATAATACAGGCAGATATGAAGTTTCCTGAGCAGTGTATACAGGCAACCAGGAAAGACCATGGTGTCCAATCAATGATTTATCGATTATTATCCGGAAGAGATATGGAGGTCATTATCCCATGTATAAGGCAGTTGTAAGACCAAATTTGGAATGCTGTGTTCAAGTATGGAGACCTCATCTGAAAAAAGACATTGAGCTTCTTGAAATGGTCCAAAGACGAGTAATGATCAAGGGTGGAATTTGGGATCATTTAGATAGAAATAGAATTCTGAAGGCTACTCACCATGGTTTTGTAAAGGGAAAATCATGTTTAACTAATCTGGTTAGCTGTTTTGACAGGGTCACTCAAGAGCTGGACCTAGGGAATAATTTCAACATTGTTTATTTGGGTTTCAGCAAAGTCTTTGACTCAGTTCTACCTGAGCAGTTACTTTATAAGCTGGAACAGGTTGGAATCACAGGGAAAATCGTTAGATGGATAGCAGGATGGCTTCAGGGCAGAAGTCAGAGGGTTGTGATAAATGGTTATTCCTCGGATTGGGTTGATGTAAGAAGTGGGGTTCCCCAAGGATCAGTATTAGGACCACTGTTGTTTTTGATTTTCATAAATGACATCGATGAAGAGGTAGAGGGCGTATTGTCTAAATTTGCAGTGATGTAAAGATTGGTAGAGTTGTTAATGATTGCCGCCAAGCAGAACTTCTTCAGAGTAACTTTGAGAGTGAGATAGACTTCGGGGATGGTCAGAAATGTGGCGGCTATGCTTTAATCCAGCAAAGTGTAAGGTATTACACTCGGGAACAGTAACCCCAAAATAACTTGTACACTTGGTGGAGTTGAACTAAAGCCAGTAGTGGAGGAATGGGTCTTGGGTGTTACAATACTGTCAGACCTGTAGTTCTCCGAGCATTGAAGACAGGTTGCAAGGAAGGCCCATTGTGTCCAATTGATGATTTATCAAACATTTATTAGTAGAGATAAGGACATCATAACCCCTTTATATAGGGCTATTGTTAGACCACATCTAAAGAAAGACATTGAGCTTCTTGAAAGGGTCCAAAGATGGATAACTCTACCCGGTGAGATTGGCAAAAGGGCGTCTATATGAGGAAAGATTGAATATGTGGATTGCAGAGCTTGGAAACTAGGCATGGTAGAGGAGACTTGTTTGAGGTGTGTAAAGGCACTGAGGGGCAAAAGAAAAATGAATGAAGACAAAATTTTCAAGGTTATAAATTATTTTAGAACTAGTGGCCATAAATTCAAGTTACAGGGGAAGATGTTTAGACTGGATTGCAGAAAGTTTTATTTTAGCCAGCGAGTTATAAATTACTGGAATAAGTTACCTACATGGGTGATTGACAATTTGGGAACATTCAAAGGTCAGCTGAATAATTATCTATGGGAAGAAGAAAACACAGGTTGTAAATTTCCTTTCCTTTTATTTTATTTTTTTCTGGCTGGTGCAACATAAGCCATAGGCTTCTTTGCACCATGTGGCTATTGCTATTTAATACTAATACTAACTCGCACAGTGAGATTGGCAAAAGAGTGACCATATGACGAAAGACTCAAAATATGTGGGCTTCCAAGCTTGGCCACCAGGCACCTCACAGGTGGGGAGGTTTATAATGCTCTGAGAGGGGTTAGTAAAAATCAATGAAGGTGGAATTTTTACAGTTATAAAGAATTCCAGAACTAGGGGGCATTCAAATTTCAGGGAAGTTTAGACTAGATTGTAGTAGTTGAGGCTGACAGTTTGAATAAATTCAAAGGTTGACAGGACCTATGAGAAGAAGGAAGCAAATAATGTGTATTTTCTTATCAACTCAGTGGGTTTTATTTATTTATTTATTTTTATTAATTTTTTTTTCTTTCTCTCAAAGTGTCTGCTGAAATATCTCCCCCCCCCCCAAGTTTTTGACCTTCAAACAAAAAGTTATAAAGTGACGTTTTTAGATATTTTGAACTAACTGTAAGGACTATAGCCGACCTTTCACAGAACGAGAAATGAAAGCAGCACTATTTCTATCCCAGGTAAGTGCCATGGGCCAGATGACATCCATGAGATGATTAAACACCTTTCATCTGAATCTTTCTCCAAGAAATATTTCTGGATTCCTGGCTTAAGGTAATTATGCAGGCCTTTCCCAAGCCAATAAAGGATCCAAAAAATTCTGAACAGGTACTTTTTTTTTTTTTTTTATGTAAACCCCAAACACGAGAGGTATTAGGACCTATAGTACTTAGTACCGTGCTTGGGTTGGAGACTGAGAAGACAAAAGAAGGTATTTGTTGACATTGGACTTGAACTTCTGTAGACTGTAATTTTCAGGAAATACGTATGAAGGAAGGTTGTTCCAGAAAACAGCAGTTGAATGAATAAACGAGGAAGATGAAAAGTTGGTTCTGTGAGTTTCAAGTTGGACAGTAAATGGATGTTGGCTGGTGGTGGGACGTGTTCAGACTGTTTTGAAAGAGAGAGCTGGAATTATAGAAGCCAATTCAGAAGAACAGTGCCCATGGAAGTATCTGTAGAAGAGGCATGCAGCAGAAACAGTACGTCTATGAGACAGCGAGTGGAGAGACTGTTAGAGAAGAATCATTAATTAACCTAACTGCCCTCTTCTGAATGGAATCAAGAAGCCTGAGAAAGGTTTTGGGGGCACCTCCCCAGATGTGGGAACAATATTCCATTGCTGGGCGGATTTGCGATTTACAGAGCAAGCAGGTGTTTTTAAGAAAAGTAACGCTGAGAGCGAAAGAGAAAACCAAGTTTTTTAGATGCAGAGGAAGCAATATTTGTAATGTGCTTGTGCCAAAAGAGATTAGAAGTCAGGGTAATCCCCAAAAGAGATATATAATTTTTTCTAGAAATCGGAGTGTCACTAAAGATAAGCATAGGAGCAGAAGAATCCTTTTTGCAAGATATAAGACAAGACTGAGTTTTAGAACAGTTGAAATCAACTAAGTTGTCTTTGCCCCACTGGAGAATTATGTGAAGATCGGCATTTAAGGAAATGGTAGCAAATTTTTGAGAAGTTGAAGCTGATTGAACAGGACAAGGTTTCTCGAAATGGAAAGTGGAATGCAATGTACTATCATCGGCAAAACTATGGATAGGATTTCCAGTCAATGGGAGAAGGTCATTAATGTACAAGAGGAAAAGAGTGGGAGAAAGAACTGAACCTTGGGGGACACCGGCATTAGTGGAGAAGTTAGAAGACAGAGAGCCATCTACCATCACCCTCAGGGAGCGATCAGAGAGAAAACTGGATAACCAATTACTAAAAACAGTTGGCAAACCATAAGATGGAAGCTTGGTTAGAAGACCTTTATGCCAAACACGATCGAAAGCCTTTGAGATATTACCAGTGGATCGATACTGACGGAATCCATATTGGTGATCGTTGATCAGATGGAAGGTTTCTAGGTAGTTTAAGAGTTGGTGGTTAATTGATTTCTCCATTACTTTAGAAAGAGTAGAAGTAATTGCAATGGGATGATAATTGGATGGGAGGGATTTGTCTCCCTTTTTAGGAACTGGCTGGATATGAGCAAATTTCCAAGGAGGAGGAAAAACACCTTTGGAATAAGAAAGTGAAAAAAGGTGGCAAAGAATAGGAGTAAGTTCAGGAGCACAGGTTTTGAGAACAAGTGGAAAAATACCTTCGGGACCTGGAGCTTTCTTAGCATCAAGATTCGTCAAAATCCTTCTGACATCCTTTTGACGGAAGACCACAGGAGGCATTGAATGGAGTGTGTTGGGAATGGTGGGAGGTGTTTTACCAAGATCATTAATACATGAGTTGGAAGAAAAATGGGATGCTAGCAGGTCAGCTTTATCCTTGGCTGAAGTGACAACAGAACCATCTGGTTTGGACAGAGGTGGAGCAGAGATGGGCAAAAGTTGCGGCCAATAGCTTTGGCAAGAGACCAGAATGCTCAGCTACCATTAGGGCAAGAAGAAAGTTTTCTACTCTTAGCCTGTTCAAACTCTAGTTTGGACTGATTAATAACTGCTTTACAATTGTTGCGAGCTTTGGTGTACGCAGAAAATGAAACTGAAGAATTAGAAACAAGCCAATTATGATATGCAACATTCTTCTCTTGAACAGCCTTAGCACATTTATTGGAAAACCAAGGTTTATTTAAAGGATGAGATTTTAAAGTGGAGTGTGGGATAAAGGATTCCATTCCTGCAAGAATCTGAGCAAACGTTGATATCAGAAGTTTTGAAACAGTAATCCAACCAAGGAAAAGAAGAAAAGAAGTCTTGCAGATCATCCCATTTTGCATTCTTGTAATGCCAAACAACACGAGATTGGGAATAGCCATGAGATAAAGGTTCCATTGGAGAAGAGACAATCACCAAGTTGTGATCTGAAGTGCCTAAAAGACCTCTCACTTCGACCGTGTACTTAGAAGGGTTGTTTGTGAGAAAAAGATCAAGCGTATTGGCTGTATGATTAGGATTGTCCAGTATTCTTGTAGGTAAATGAACAATCTGTGCAAGGTCATTAGTAATTGCAAAAGCCTCAGCATCTCGACCAGTTAGGTCGGTGTGACTAGAAAATGGAAGCCAGCTGGAGTTGTGAACATTAAAATCACCAAGAAAAATTACCTCACTGTTAGGAAAGTTGGACTGGAGAAAGTCAAGTTGCAAAGAGAGGAAGTCAAAGAGATCCAAGTGATTAGTGGAGTTGGGAGAACGGTAGAGACAACAGATGAATTTGACAGAATGAGGTAGAGAGATTTTAAGCCAGAGAAGATCAAAGAGAGGAGATTCCAAATTGCCAAGTCTCTGACAGGGAATATCAGAACGGACATATGCACAAGTACCACCTTTGAGGCAAAAGGAATCATACTGCAAATAATTTGGGCATCTGAGATGAGCAGTAGTTGAATCAACCGATAACTGAGATTCTGTCAGAAAAAGTACATGGTGTTTGGCAGACTGCAAGTGGAAATGGACATCGTACTGCCCAATTCCTCTAATGAGCTGCTTGTGCAAGATCCTGGAAAGGATTCTGGCAACACTGGGATAAGATGAATCTCACAGTGAAGCATATTGTTGAATTTACCTTATACTCATATTTTTTTGAACAAGTAACACCAACTGGACTCCGCACCTTTTCCGTCACTGGACAGCGATATTATGAAATGTTTGCAAATTTCGCAATACCAGAGCTGCAACAACGTGGGCCCCTTCAGGATACCATATTCATGCAAGATGGTGCACCACCCGATGTGCCCACCGTTGTGTCCAAAGATTGCTAAGGCAACACTTTACAGACGAACGGGTCATCAGCCGTTGTTTCCAGACATCTTGGCCACCCTGATCACCGGACCTCACCCCATGCGACTTCTAGTTGTAGGGTTTTTTGAAGGATCAGGTGTATCGGGAAGGATGTCAAACTAGCAGATCTGAAGGACAGCATTTGACATCATGTGCCGGCTATTCCAGTTGACATGTTACGTTCTGCTATATAATATGCTGTTCTTCGAATGGAAACTGTTGTTGACCAAAATGGAGGACTCATTGAACAATTGTAACGCTGTTCAAGTGATTTGTATTGCCACAGTGCCATATAGTGATAAATTTTGTAACTAATTTTTTCCCAATAAATGGCGAGCACATTCTTTATTGTACCTTTTATCCAAATTTCTCTTCAGTACGAGCCTTACAACTCACTCCAGGGCCCTCTACATGGGGATACTTTAATTTTAACAACCCTGTAGATTAACAGTAGCAGCTAGCAGAGGTGAAAGTGATTCTTGCACTGCTTCTATTGAAATGAGCAGCAGCCTGGGAAACAAGGTGCAAGGGATTTCAGAGACTGCTGGGTGTCATTGCAGAACAAGTAAATACATGGGCTGTTTTAGGGTAGCTAAGAATAGGAACAGGTGCATGTATACTTGCATGTACACCAATGCTAGGCGTTTGGTAAATAAATTTGATGAATTTGAGGTGTTGGTCAAAATATCAAAGGCAAATATTGTTGGGATATCAGAGATGTGGTGTCACACATATATAAGGAATGCAGGACTAGAATTTGGGGAGTACAATGTGTATAGGAAGGGAGGAGAGGTTATGCTATTAGTAAGAAACACATAAAATCCAAGTACAGCCAGTTGACATGGCTGGACAGTGCAGTGTCAAGTCAGTTTGGTGTGACATAAGCACTGGGAAAGCAAAATTGAGAGTAGGAGTGTCTTATAATGAGGGATTTTAATTTCCCAGATATTGACTGGAATTTGTGGGTTGGTCACACACACTAGCAAGGCTTTTGTGGATTTATTGGATGATTGTTTTCTACAGCAGCATGTTCGAGGAGCAACTAGAGGGAATAATACCCTTGATCTGAGCTAGTCGGGTGGGTAAAGTGCCTGCTGGCAACCCAAAAGTTGCGGGTTGGAATCCCGCCTCGGATCAGAGTAGAAAATGCAAAAGTTTGAGAGGCGCATTATGGCCACAGAAGCCAATGTGCCAACAACTAACAAAAAAAAAAAAAAAAAAAAAAAAAAACTCGATCTGATTATCAGTAGTGATTCTTCATGCATTAAGGATCTGCAGGTAAAGGAACCACTAGGTAGCACTGAACACATTGTGCTGAAGTAGGATTTACTCAAAGAGGTAACTACCATCAGGGGTAAAGGGAAGAATTTTTGCTTTCGTAAAGGTAACTACAGTGGTCTGAGACAGTTTAAATTCTATATGGTGGGACCAACTGATGATGTTACAAACAGCAAATTCAAAATGGGAAACATTCAAAGAATTAATCTTGGAAGCTACTAGGCTTTTCATACCAACTAAGAAATATTGTTCAGGGTTTAGGCCTAAATGGATGTCAGATCAATTAATGTGGCAGAGAAGGAAAATTCATCTGGTACATGTAAATTAATAGGTGACACGAAAGCCTGTGATAGATATAAGCTGGTCTGTAACCAAGTCACAAAGGAGGTTAGGCAGGCCAAGGTAGATTACAAGAAATCCTTGGCAAAGAATCCTTTAATCCTTGGCAAAGAATTTTGCCAAGGATTAAAGAACCTTGGCCAAAGAAGTAAAGAACTCTTTGCTTTACTTATGTAAGCTATAGAAGGAACAGGATGAATCAGATTGGTCCACTTGATATCGATGGTTCAACTGTTGATGATTGTGATCAGGTAACTAACAACCTGAGTATTTTGCATCTACATTCACACATGAGGAGTTATTCAGGGAGGGGAATGCCAGAGGTGAATTAAACTCTAGCAGTAAGCTAGATGATTTTGTAATAACTGAGAGCAAAGTGGAGGAGAAATTGTTGAAGACAAACATAAGAAAGGCACCTGGGGGTGGATGGGATCTATCCAGTTATATTAAAGGCGGCAGCAAAGGAAGTAAGCAAACCCTTAGCCTTAATCATGAGAGCTTCCTTGGACTCCGAGGAGGTACCCATAGACTGGAGATGTGCAAATGTGACCCGAATTCACAGAGGAACAAAGGGTGACACAAGTAATCACAGACCTGTTAATTTACTTCTGTTCCAGGAAATTAATGGGGACACTGGTTAAAGAAGTACTGCAAGATCATCTAGACAAAACTTCAGTTACAGCTCGGACACAGCATGGATTCGTTAAGGGGAAGTCTTGTCTGACCAATTTGATTGGATACTATAATGTGGTCACAAAGAAACGAGATGCAAAGAATAATTTTGATATCATATATTTGGATCTTAGAAAGGTTTTTGATACTGTTGCACGTGGAAGACTGCTGTACAAATTGGAGAGGTATGGCATTGAGGGTAAGTTGCTACAATGGATAAAGGGATGGTTGAGTGGGAGATGACCGAGAGTGGTAATCAATGGACACTACTCTTCTTGGACTAATGTTATTAGTGGATTCCCCCAGGGTTCAATGTTGGGTCCATTGTTGTTTTCTGTATTTATTAATGATATTGATGATCGTATATCAGGCTTAATGTTCAAGTTTGCTGACGATACGAAGGTTGACAGGGTTGTTAATGACACTAATGACAGTACACTGCTGCAACAGGATCTAGAAAAGTTGAGCAGATGGGCTTAGACTTGGCAACTGAAGTTTAACATTGACAAATGTAAAGTACTGCATATGGGAAGCAGTAACCCCAGAGTAATGTACCAGCTGTGTAGGACTACACTGACAGTGGTAGAGAATGAAAAGGACGTGGGGATAATTGTGCAGGCAGATATGAAGTTTTCTGAACAGTGCAGACAGTCTGCAAGAGTATCTCATTGTGTCTTATCAGTGATATACAGGAATTTTTCTACAGGGATATTGGAGGTGATTATCCCCAGGCCACACCTTGAGTACTGTATACAGGTCTGGCCCCGAGTGCCAAGCGATATTAGTGACCACAGCGCCTTTTCATAGTGATTATCTGATACGCTTTACTGTATATACGTTTCTCCTGAGTTTCGCAAGTCCGTTAACTCTTGAGCATTATAATTGAATAGATCTCTCATATTATATAACCCAGAAAGGAAAGTACCTTTCTTTAACCCCCTTTTTTATTTTTCGTTAATACTAACCTTCACTTCGCTTGGGTCACTAGGCGGCACCGCTCTTGCCTCCACGTGGCGGGGCTGGTAACCTGGGAGAAAAAGATTATCTCCCGGGGCCAAAAAGAGCACGTCATGAGTAAATCAAACTCTGACTTATCTGGGCTGCCAGATGCACCCCAGTCAACAAAAAAGAAAGACAGTTCTATTGCAGGAACTTCAAAACGGCAGAAAACTGACTCTGACACCTATCCTATCCCAGCTTTCCTGATCATGCACTCAACTGGTGAAAATGCAATTGGCAAAATCTCGCCATTTAGGGTGCAGAAGGAATTAGAAAGCAGAGCTGGAACTCCTAAGTCTGTAAAAAGACTTAGGTCAGGAGATATTCTGATCGAGACCTCTAATAGTAAACACTCAGAGCGGCTCTTGAATATTAATCTCTTTGCTGGAATACCAGTTACTGTGACACCCCACAGATCACTGAACACCTCTAAAGGAGTGATTTCTGATTGGGATTTAATAGATGTATCCGAAGAGGAGATGCTTGAAGAACTTAAAGAAGAAGGCGTTATACAGGTCAAGAGAATTTCCACCAGAAAAGAAGGAGTTCTGACTCCTACACGTAATCTCATTTTGACCTTTAATACACCACATCGCCCAGCATCCATTAAGGCTGGATATCTCGTCTGTAATGTCAGACCTTATATTCCAAATCCCCTACGGTGTTTCCGATGCCAGAAGTACGGACATTCCCAGACAGCTTGCCGGGGAACTCCTGCTTGTGCAAAGTGCGGGTCAGTTGATCACAACTGCGAAGCCTGTACTGCACCCCAACCGATATGCCCAAACTGCAAAAAAGATCATCCCGCTTACGCTAGAACATGTGAACGCTGGAAAACTGAGAAACTTATTCAGATTTATAAAACCAATCATAACGTGTCCTATCAAGAAGCTAAGCGAAATATCTCACCACCAAACCTTGCAAATAGATCTACGTATGCTCATATCACCAAAAAATTCCAATCAACCGCATCGCAAACTGATCTAACAGTACCCCCAAAAGAGTCTTTCTCGAACTATGTAAAAACACTGTTCAATACAACTGAAACTCAGGCAGTCAATACGCCTATTTCTGTACCAATCGAAAATCACCACTCCCCGGATGAAGGGCACAAAGAAAAACAAATCGTAACTACTCACCAACAGGAAATGGATACTAAGGAAATACCCCCAGATGACCCGGTCCTACACATTTTTGTAGAAGAAGACATGGAAACAGAAAGGCCCTACTTTCGAAAGAAAGACAAAAACAAGAGTGAAAAACAGAGAACCTCAGCACCAAGAAAACGCTCGGAAAGTCTAACTAGAGATAAACAATGAACACAATAATTCAATGGAATTGTCGTGGTTTCCGTGCCAATATTAATGACCTATACGACCTTATCTCTAAATACACACCAATATGTCTCTGCCTCCAAGAGACATATTTCAAACCTCAAGACACACCAAAACTGTCTTATTACAATATCTTTAGAAAAGATAGAACTGATCAAAATACTGCACATGGTGGAGTAGCTGTTATAACAAACCCATTTGTTCCTGTCAAACAGGTCTTACTAAACTCTCCTCTCGAGGCAATAGCGGTCCGTGTAGCTGCTGACATCCATATTACAATCTGCTCCTTATATATTCCACCAAGCTATCCCATCCAACAAAATGATCTAAACAACCTCATAGCTCAACTCCCCACACCTTTCCTCATTCTGGGAGACTTAAATGGTCATCACACACTATGGGGTAACAACAATATTGACCAAAGAGGAAAACTAATTGAAAAATGTTTAGATGATAACAACCTTCTCCTTCTAAATGACGGCTCACCTACTTACGTTCACCTTCCTTCTGAAACAAATACTGCAATAGACCTGTCTATCTGTTCTGCAACTTTGTATCCTACTCTAAAGTGGATGGCAAACAATGATCCACTGCATAGTGATCACTTTCCCATTACAATTGAATTAGTAAATAAACCCTCTTATCAACTTACTAGAATTCCTCGGTGGCTAATTGATAAAGCAGACTGGGTGATGTATAAAAAATTAGCTAAAGTGGACCCTGAAATTATACAAAAATCCCCAACCAAGGAAGCGGTTGAGTATGTCACAAAAACTATACTACACGCAGCAGGACAGGCTATACCAAAGTCCTCCTCAAAATTACCTGTACACCCAAAAATATGGTGGAATGACGAATGCCGTGCAGCAAAAAGAGATCAAAATAAAGCTTGGAATACTTTTAGGCGCTATCCAACCACAGCTAATCTCATTCAGTTTAAACGCGTTAGAGCAAGAGCCAGGTATGTTAGACGCAGTAATAAAAAGGCCGCTTGGATTCGCTTCACTTCAACCATCAATCAAGCAACTCCCACACACAAAATTTGGAAAACAATCAGGAAAATGAGTGGTAATTATCAAACGACACCTCAGCCTATCATGGAATGGAGAGGGCAGAACATTTCTGACCCCGCCCAAATTGCCAATATACTAGGAGAAACTTTTGCCAAAACATCAGCAACAGAAAGTTACATACCAGCCTTCAGAAGATTCAAAGCAAATTCAGAAAAACAAAAGTTAAACTTTTCTTCAAAAGCAGAAGAACAATATAACTTACCATTCACTATCCACGAACTACATAGAGCCTTGTCAACATCTAGGCGTAGCGCTGTAGGACCAGATAATATCCATTATTCAATGATACAGGAACTAAGTGCTGAATCACTGCAGTCACTTCTTGATCTGTTCAATAGGCTCTACCGGGAAGACACATTCCCTGAGCAATGGCACCACGCTACAGTCCTTGCATTCCTTAAACCTGGAAAAGACCCGACAAACCCTACTAGCTATAGACCCATTGCTTTGACCAGTTGCCTTTGCAAAATTCTGGAAAAGATGGTGAACCGTCGACTGATATGGTACCTGGAAAATTTCAATCTCTTAAATTCTGCACAATTCGGCATTCGACAGAACAGATCAACACTAGATATACTAGTAAAACTAGAGAATTCCATTCGGAATGCATTCCTTAGATCGGAACACCATGTAATGGTTTGCTTTGACATCAGCAAGGCCTATGATTCCACGTGGAAGTATGGAATACTCCGTGAGCTACATCGCCATGGACTTCGGGGCCATCTCCCGATTTTCATACGCAACTTCCTAGACAAGAGAACTTTCCAGGTTCGATTTAAAACTTCGCTGTCCAAACTATTTTTTCAGGAAGAAGGAGTTCCCCAGGGCTCTGTACTCAGCGCTACACTCTTTATAATTGTGATAAACACCATTGCTGAACAACTTCCGAACACTATTGATAAGGCACTGTTCGTAGATGACCTTAGTATTTCTTGCCATGCGAAAAACATGAATACGATCGAGAGACAATTACAAGGGGCAATAAATAAGATCAGTACATGGGCACAAACCAATGGTTTTCAGCTTTGTTCTCAAAAAACGTTGTGTATCCATTTTTGCCGACAACGTAAATTGCACCTACACCCGGAACTACAACTGAACGGAAAACCAATAGCAGTTCAACCCAGCATACGATTCTTAGGAATCACCTTAGATCATAAACTTACCTTCCTGGAACATATTAAAAGACTAAGAACATCCTGCCAACAAAAATTAAATATCATCCGGGTTCTCTCAGCAACAAAGTGGGGAGCTGATCGCCTTACCTTATTACGGCTATACAGATCTTTAATAAGATCAAAACTTGATTACGGGGCCCCAGTATATAGCTCAGCAAGGCCTAGTGTTCTTCGCTGGCTTGATCCTCTCCATCATAGTGCAATACGCATTGCTCTAGGAGCATATCGCACGTCTCCAACACATAGTCTATATGCCGAAGCTCACGAACCCCCTCTCTCTATCAGAAGGCAACAACTTATATTACGCTATGCATATAAAATTAGATCTATGCCTGAACACCCAAATTGGGAATTACTTTTCACTCCCCAACACAGCAGGTTATACCATAACCGCCTTACTGCTAACAGACCGTTAGGTATAAGAATAAGACATCTTCTAGAAGAACTTAATCTGAGTTTTGATAATATCACAAGTACCCCTCCACTACTCCTTCCACCGTGGAGAATTACTCCACCTTTATGTGATAAATACCTTCATAAATGGGATAAATCTGCACTAAATAAAGAAAATTTTTTGCAATTGTACCATGCAGTGGTGGAGCAGTTTCCAAACTTCATTGTAGTTCATACAGATGGGTCAAAGAATGACAGCCACGTTGGAATCGCCGCAGTTTTCCCGAACATAACATTAGCCTACAAACTGCCACATGAGTTCAGTATCTTTTCTGCTGAACTAATGGCAATTCAGGTTGCACTGAAGCATATCGAGTCCTCCAATATTGAAAGCAGCATAATATTCTCTGATTCCCTAAGTGCACTTCAAGCCCTGGAAAACACCATGAACATCACCCACCCTGTCGTTAAAGAAATAACAAACTCTTTATATACCTTATCTGAGCTTGGAAAAACCATACACTTCTGTTGGGTCCCAGGACATATGGGAATTCCAGAAAATGAATTAGCGGACAGTGCCGCAAAAACGGCCGACTTACCACCTGATGTACAGTGGAGAGTTCCACATCAAGATTATAGACAAATAATACAGGAAAAATGCATGTACCAGTGGCAATCAACATGGCAAAATCAACTTGAAAATAAGCTTCGAAGTATCAAGCCAAATCTTGAGCAATGGCCTTCAAGCCTCAGTGCAATTCGACAACAGGAGGTAATATTAGCTCGTCTCCGAATAGGTCACACTAATATTACTCATGGTTATCTTTTAAGAGGGGAGAATCACCCCCAGTGTGATCACTGTAAAACAGTACTTTCAGTGAAACATATCCTTGTGGAATGCGCAAAATTTGCAATAGAACGCCAGAATATCTTCACTCCAGCCACAACTGAAGACCCACTAACACTTGTTTCACTTTTGGGCAATAAAACAAATGTCTCAAAGATTTTTACTTTTCTCAAAGCGATCAATGTATACCACCTCCTTTAGCTAGTCAAAAATCAGTCTCCTGACCCTCGATCTATAACGAAATAGCAGAAATACTAACCTATGTATGGCGCACTATGGCCATAGATGCCCATGCGCCAAAAAAATCCCCAACCAAACAAACAGTATACAGGTCTGGAGGCCTCATTTTAAGAAGGATGTAGAGCTGCTCGATTGAGCACAGAGAAGGGCAGCAAGATTAGTGAATGGAACAAAGGGTTGCTCTTACGAAGAAAGGCTTAAGTTTTGCAAATTACAGTGCTGGAGACTAGGCACCTGTGAGGTGATCTGATTGAGTTGTATAAAGCCTTGAATGGTTTGAGCATGCTCAATGCTGATGGGATTCTTCCTCTTGCTCAGAATTATCTCCTGAAAGGACATAAATTCAAATTGAGGAAAGACAGTTGTAGGATAGATGTACGCAAGTTTGCCTTTAGTCAGCAGGTGATTGATTGCTGGAACAAACTACCATCTGTCGTTGTAGAAGTTGGTAGCTTAAATAGATTCAAGGCAGAACTAGACAAACATTTGGAGAGAGTTGCTGGGTGAAACGAGAAGGGGTGTTTTTTTTTTGGCTGATGCTATATAAGCTTGCTTTCTTGCATCATGTGCCTTTACTAATGCTGTATCAGGAACTATTCCGTGTACAAAAGAGACCGAATAACTGAAGGTATAACCCATGGATGGAGGTTTGTACGGGCCTACATTTTTTTATTTTTACTTGGCCTGACCTGACCCAAGCCCAAATTTGTTTTTCAAAAATTCGCTACCCATATCTGACCCACCCAGACTGATTTTTATCCCAGCCCAACTAAACCTTTTTATATAAATAAAATTGCTAGCATTAGTTTCTGAAGTTTCATAATAATAAAAATAAATAAACTTTAAGATTGAAAATTTAATAAATCTTCAATTTACCATATTTAATATAATTACAAAATGAATATTGATATCCACCTCAAACAATCTCTTCACATGCTTTTTATTGCAAACTATTGTGCAGAAATAAAATAGAGCGAACACTGTTGCTTCTTAAATTGGTTTAACACTCTTGCACTGCTGGCAAGTCATTTCCACAAGAGTACATATTTCAGTGAATTTTGGAGACGGTGAAGTGTGCCTTATTGGTCAGTTAAAAGTGTTAACAGACAAATAATACATTTTTTTCTAAAAACCCTTTAAGAATTTAAATACATAAAAAAATATAAAAAATTTTATATTTTAAAATTTTTAAGAATAGCCCGAAAAGGTCCAAAATGTTGGAAATAACAATTAATTATGATTATTTGTACTGGACACAAGCCTGAACACTGTTCATTTTACCTGGCTCGATGGCCAGACCTATGCAGGACTCTACTTGCAGAGAAGTTGCTATATTAGTAAATGACATAATATGAACTTTTTCTATGAGTTGATTTTGAACATTGGCACCTAAATCCTCAATTCTTCTCGTAATTGTTTACAGAAGCAAAATTCTTTACTTTCTCAGGACATACTTCTGCAATTGCCAAACATTTGTTTTACAAAATCTCTATCCGTAAAGGCACCTCCTTCTTCGGCAGATGAATTTTGATGAGTAAAAGTTCTAATCTTCTGTTGTTGGACTTTGAAAAGTTTGGGTTAGTTTTTGGAAGTTTTTCTGCTGCAAAGCTCCTTGAAATTTATCCTAATTTGAGGCATGTTTTGCAGTGTAGTGACATTTCAGATTATTTTCCTTGAACACCGACAAGGCTTCATTGTAAATAAGACATGTGCAAGTAGCATTCAGCAGCACAAAAAAAGTAATTAATTGGCCACTGCTCATTAAAAACACAACACTCAGCATTAACTTTTCTTTTTTCGACATCAATTTTGACATGGTTTTTATGTGGTCACTGGAATAAAAAAGATAGTCGTGAATATTGAAGTAAGCATTGACATGTCTTAAAATTTTATGAAATATTTTAACACTAAGGTTATTATATTCATATCATTCTTATATCACGTGAAATTAATAATATAGTTTATTAGGCTGTTTGCCTAATAAACTACATTATTATAATATAAATCTTTATAGTTTTAAATTATATTATTAATTATAATATAGTTTAATAAGGTGACATTTCGGGTATCTTACCTATACCCATCATCAGACCATGCTGTCGGGAGAACAGAAAGGGCTACAAATTTGAATATTTTAGGATATTACAATTGCAATTACCAATATTTGCAATTGATGATTCTAAAGTATTAAGTTTTGAATTGCTGTTACAATATAAAACAGGAAATCTAAGGTGATACAAAGAGATTAAATTCATACCTGCTGACAGCAATGCTACCAGAAACTTTGTGCATACAGGCTGTCAGCAGTTAATTTATAGCTGAAGGATTAACCGATAGGATAGAGGCACCTCCGTAGCCAGGTGGGAAGGAGCAGCAGTGCCTTACACACGCTTCTTGATTAGACCGGTGTTCGAGCCCGTCACCACCAAATACAGAGGATGCAGAAAGGTCAGGGAATGACCACCGCATATCCCGGAGCAATATGGCCTTAGTTGCTAATGCTCCTAAAAACCAAATAACAACCACCAATAGGATAGTGTCATGTTTTTATCCTGGATTCAGGGTTCTTTTATAATAGAAGCCAGGGGTGATCTTTGCTGCCATAATCTGGACATCAGGGTTTATGTGCATGCCGGTTCAGGATCTTAGCGATACCAATCATCAGACCATGCCGCTGTTGCTGGGTTTTATCCTGGATCTGGGATTCTTGTGTAGTGGAAGCCTAGGGTGACCTTTGCTCCTATACTTTGGACATCAGGGTTGGCATGCAGACTGGTAAGAGATTAGGAAATCCCTAATTACTGTCTCTAATGCTATATTGCTATTTAATGACTGGTTCAAGATATTTTAACAATGTTTCCAAGGAAAGCTTTCAGTGGAAATAACAGATCATCATCATCAGCCATTTTCAATCCACTGCAGGATGAAGGCCTCTCCAGCAACTTTCCAGTTCCTTGTGTTTTGAGCACTGGCCATCCATTTACTACTCAAAAACTCATGAATTTCATCTATCCATCTCCGCCTTTGTCTTTCAGGTTTACTTCTAGCTCCTCTTGGGTACCATTCTGTTATTTTCTTAGTCCATCTGTCATCATGTCTTCGAGCTATGTGTCCTGCCCATAGCTCGAAGACATGATGACAGATGGACTAAGAAAATAACAGAATGGTAATTGAAATGGTAAATGAAAATAACAAAATGGAAAATAACAGAAATAACAGAATTAATATCTAACAAGACAAAGCTGACAACACAGATGTGTCAACCCTATTAATCAACCAATGAAGGTTAAAATATTCTGTAAAATGTGTTTTTCATAAATTTTATTGTGATCTAATATAAACATTAATTTTTACAATCTAGTTGAAATATCCATGGGCCAGATAAAATTCTTTTGTGGGCCGTAGTTTGGGAACCCCTAGTCTAGACATAACAGAGGTCCCAACATGTGCCAGTTGAGCATGCCCCAGACCATTACTGACCGTCCACCTTCCTGAACAGTTCCTTGTTGACATGATGGGTGCATAGCTTCATGTGGTTTCCGCCAGATACGCACCTTCCCATCCGCTAACTGGAAACTGGCCTCATCAGACCAGGAGACCCATCTCCAATCATCCCAGGTCTGTTGGCAATGTTCTTTTCCTCAGTTGAGGCATAGAGTCCTGTGTCGTGGTGTTAGCAATGGAACTCTGGTGGGTCGGCAGCTTCCATAACCTATTGCGGCTAATAATCACCTGATGGTCTTGGTGGAGACATTTCTGGCACCTCTCTCGTTGAAGTCTGCAATGATTTGTGCCACTGTTGTGCTCCGGTTGGCTGAAACAATGCGAGACAGCCGTCAATGGCCACATTCATCCACCACCTTTTTCTGTCCACAATGAGATGTTATTCTGGAAATGGTGGATTCCCAATACACTCTTGATACTATCGAAGAGAGAGTAGTGCAATTTCTGTACCACCTCCGCGATAGAGTGACCCATGTATCGGGCACCCACTGTCAACCCTCTTTCAAAGTTGGTATGGATAAACTCATGTGGTTTATCCATACTACATCGAATTACCGTCTACGTGAATGCAATGTACCTATATACCTGCCAAGCGGTGAGTTCATCCACTTGTAAAAGGGGTGACAGCATCTCGCTGCCTAGGAACCAGGTATCCCATGAATTCTGTCCTTTTAGCGTACATATCTGTTGGATCCTAGGACATACAGGGATTGCTTGAAATTAAGCAGCAGTGCAAACAGATCAGCAAAAGAAGCCATACTGCAGACTGGAGAAGAAATTTTAGTACTGTATTTCGATTACAAACTTGTGGTATGATGTACTTGCCAGTTGCAGTGGCAAGAAATTTGGAATCTACAAACCATACCAAATATAGCAGAATACTGAAAACTGGGTTTCTAGCATGCTAAAATCAAGAAAAGAAGAAACTACTGACCAGATTAAGAATCGGGCATACCCATATTACGCACTCGTTCTTGTTGTGAGCAGAAGAACCACCACGATGCCAGACTTGTGACAGTATCCAGTCAGTACAACATATATTAATAGACTGTCCTGCATGTGCAATGAATGCAAACAAACCTTCAAAAATATTTATAGGACACATCATATCATTACCCTAGCAAACCTCTTGAATGATAGAGATGACTTTACAAATGTTTTCACCTTCCTTAAAGCTATTAATTTATGTCACATCCTGTAAGGAAGTAAACACAAGCAACAGACTAACCCACTGAAGTATGGATCAGGCTAAAAGGAACAACTCAAATCCAAAGTCAACTCCTCTGAAACACATCTTACCATATGACCTAGCTTATTATGAACCATGTAGTTCATGCACCAGTAAACACAAACACAACTAACCGATCAACCAGCCTTTAAAAACATATGATTGCAAGTTGGATCAATCAGCTCCCTGATTCACAATATTTTGCCTGGCTGTGGTCCTGGGGTATTCAAACAAAAAGTTCCACGTTGAGGCAGTGTTTCTCAAACTTACAATAATCATGTACCCAGTTTGGGAGTTTGGTCTTACTGGCATACCCCCTTCTTGGGCAAAGAAAATTCAAGGGTAGTATTTAATAATACTATTTTGTCTTTACTAGAGAAAATATAGAATAATATATAATAAAAGTTATACATATATACTGTATATAGAAATAATAATTTAAAAAAAGAAGTAATAATAAAAGTTAAACATTCTGACAAGACAGCGTAGATATATTTATGGTGGATTCATACCAGTCTGATATTAAAGTACATATGTTAGCTAGTGAAGAAAGCACATTTTTAATACTATTTCTATTGAAATCGGAATTAAAATGTATAAATTTAAATGTAGTTTAAATTGTTATGTACCAAACACTTTTTTTTTTTTTTACATTTTGCACAAGAACTTACAACGTTCACTGAAATAATGAAGTAATAAAGGATTAGCCAAAATTTAACAAAGCACTCTTTTTGAAAAGACTACTATCACCAGCATTCTGAAATTAACCCCTTTACTGTTCACATATACAACACAGTACAGTTCATTCGCAGAAAGGGAAAGAGCAAGCAGTAAACAAACAGCATAATTATCAAGTGATTACTTCCCACAGATATCTGGTAAAACATTGCTTGGATCACTACATGTAAACAACACACATCTTGGGAGTGTAATCCAAGGCAGGGGGAAACGAAAAGTCATAAAATCATTAATATTTTAGATTTATCATCTTTTATGATTCAATAAATTAAAATTGTGATTTTAATAAGAAAACATGCTTCACTATATGAAAGGTTTGGGTTTTAAAGTTTGATTCAATAAAGTTGCTGATTAAATTGGCCAGTGATTCCTCTAAGTGGAAACCATTGTTTTAAATTTTAATGAATTGTTTTCTGTAGGTAAAAAAAAATCCTGCCATGTACTCTTTAAAACACTGCTGTACATCACACTTTGGAAAGCACTGTATTATTGGATTGATATGCTTCCCCAGAAAAGGACTCCACTTGTTGATAACTACAGCTCTAGTGTATATTGGCTGTCATCACCTATCAGAAAAAAGAAAAAAAAAGTAATGTGAAGTTTGTGATTGAAAGTGAAACACGTAGACTGCAGCAGTCAGTCCACCCGTGATCCATTGTAGTACCTGCCATAGAGCCAGTACTACTGTGGATCATGTAGAAATAGCAAACTGTACAAGTATGCCATTTTTTTCTGAAATATAAGGTTTAGAATCACAATATTTAGGTTAATACATTATACTGACATTGAGTAAAAAGGGTGCAGAATGTTTTTACAGCAGGTCAGCATAGCAGACTGCTGTAGAAACTAAGAACCAAGCTGTGGTTCTCGGAAAATAAAAGCTGTTATCCTCTCCACGTTTCATGTTTAAACATGAAAAGTTTGTTTTTTTTGTCCACTGCTCTATTGGAACATCACTCTGGTCTAATATATTTAAAAACAAATGTACAAAAAGTGATAATTTTATGTTATGTATATTTTTTTCTTTTTGTATTTTCTAAAATAAAATGCTAAGATACATTTGCTAAATATATCTTAGAATTTTATTTTATTTTAGTACTTCATATTTGAAATTTAAAATTATAATAATGAATTATATAATTGAAATTCAGAATTTTTATTTCAGAGACAATGGTTTCTTTGGCTTACCAGCTGCTGTGCCATGTGCTGCTCTTCACTGCACATCCCCAGCAAGGAAAAAGTGTCCTCTAATCTGCATCCAGTTTTCAGGTGTATTAGCATGATTATGGGATGGATATTCCAATTCAAAATAAAAACTGTAAACTTCCACCCAATGAAATTCAAGAGGCCTGTGGTAGGTGCCGGGTTCCATATATGAGAAAGAAATTTGGTGCGATCGGAAGAACAGTAACTGGGTTTAATAAGTAATTAACTAACAAGTAAATAACAGGAGCTTTTGAGATTTAAGTATCTCTTCGTCAGCTGCATGAATACGTACATAAATATAAAATATGAAATGTTACAAATGGAATGGCATAGCATGGTCATGTTGAGTAAAAAGAGAGGATGCTCGAATGCTAAAGCATCACTGCATAGCATTAGATGATTATTTTGGGTTATGGCTGCATACATGGGCTGATTGCCAGTGTTTGTCATGCTGTAATACTGCAGACTCCATGATTGGTGTAGCTGCACACCTCCATTGCAGTTAAAAATGCCGTGACAACCAGATGTATGCAGTGACTCAATCCACAGTTGTTGATAGTAGTGGCGGGATTGGTTAACCACCTCAGTATCACATCTGGGATTGAGGTTGTGTCGCATCAACCATTAATCCTCTGTAACTGCAGAGTCAGCTAATCGAATGGCCCTTTCATGTTCAGAGAGGCGGTCCTCGAGCCTTCTGGCAGTTTCCCCCACATAGCAGCCTCCACCCCGATTTGACTGAAAAAAAAAATATATATATATTCTTGAACACTACTTTTAAGCGTATGTTCTATTTTTATTAAATTTTCAGTTGTGACAATGCTGTGGTTATGTAGTGTTAATGCTATTGTAGAATTAAACAGTTAGACATTATACGCACTTTGATATATTAGGTCAAAGTCCCGATTGATTTTTGTTTTGCGAGTGGTGGTAAAAATTTTTAATTGTTTTGAGCAGGAAGCATTGCCAGTAGTTAAGGCCTAACTAACTGGCTAGCCATAGTTTTTCTAGCAGTTGTTGGTTCGCCTATAGTTCCATGTTAACAATTAATGTGGAATCAAGTTAAAAAATATATAAATGTAAAGTTTGGAAAGATTTAAAGTAAGAGGAGAGAGGAAATAAAGGGAATTATTAAAGATCGAGTGAAGAAATATTAGGAATATAGCTAGGAAGAATTAGGAAGGTAACATTCCTTCACATGGCCACTCTCTGCTACTTCCTCAGGGGCTTTGAGCAGACAGATAACAAAAACATGATAATTATTAAGTCGTATTACTTAGTTGTAGCAAGACTGCTTTATAAGGATGCTTTATAAGTGACCTAATAAATTATGTGCCATGAAAACAGTCCCCGCACCATCACACTTCACACCAAACTTGTATTGCTGAAACCTCACATGATGGGTTCAGTGGTTGGTGCTGTCATTGGCATACCTTGGTCCTGCAATCAGCATGAAACAACTGGGGCTGGCTTCCATCACAACAAGCAACCCTTTCCTCCTCCTCAGTTGCCTAGTACTAGTGTTCCAACATCTGAACTGCTGTTTGCTGAGTGTGTTCTGGTAGTTGCATTCTCAGTACATTCTAGACACTTGTGCAAGAATATCCCAGCAGGGCCACCGTGACCCTATGTGCCACCAGTAAGCGAAATCACTTTCATTTCGAAATCATTTCCACCCCAAAATATTTGAATTAAAAAATAAAATAGCATTCGTTTATTGAAAAAGAAAACAATTATAAAATCTCACATATAATATAATGAAACAACAAGCAAAAATAACAAAATCATTCTGAAATCCTGGATATAAACTTTAAATTCTAAATCACAGTAGTCGTATTCTATCACAATAATAAAATAAAAGGAAAATTATAATGTTAAAAAAATTATACAAATTTGTTTCCTTGCTTTAAGAAATGTGAATTTATTTAATTTAGGTTTATTTTTTCCAAAAGGTCATTTTCTGTTGAAATTATTGGCAAATTAGAAAGTCGTTGAAACATTGTCAATTGTAAATAATTAAAATTAATAAAAAGATTAATTTTGAAAAACTCCACTCACCTGAGGCAGCTGAAACTGGTAAAGTTAGAAAAATTCTTAGTGCAACTGCTACATTTGGAAAAGTATCTGTAAAATCGTTTTTAAAAATATATTGTAACAATTCAAATGGAGTAATATTATCTTTAAGGGTAGCGAAGAAGAATTTCTTCATACAGCTTAAGCGTAACGAAGAAGAATTTAAGATGCATTAAATATGAATTATTTGTTTTGTTCACTGTGTTTGATTTTTTGTCTAACCTGCTGTTTGCTCACTCTCATAACCCAGAAGCTGGAAATTACCGACATCAGAGGCCCAATTACAATCAGAACTTGTGACGCTAATAATTATAGAACAATTTTATCAAGTATGGAATTTGTTTACGGCGTTGAATGTGCCTTCACAAGGTTCTTTGTGTGTGCCATATTTGGGAAAACCACATCTACATGCACAGACCTGTAGGTCTGTGCATGGCAATATCTGTCGTCACCCAAATTTACACAGACTGGGCCAGACGTGTGTATGTAGTGCAGGCCGCCTGAATGGCGGCCTGCACTACATACACACGCTCCGGTTTGACTGCACAAACTTGGCCTGTGCAGGCAAGCCACAGCGTCTGTAGGTATCCTAATGCATACGACATTGTTAGTATTACCACCAAATTTGAATCCACTAAAACTACAAATAACAGAGCTTATATCACCAAACCAGCCTTCGTGCTTCAGCCACAGAACTCAGTCAATGTTTGCATTCACATAATAATAACACTCAAACAGATTGTGCAATAATATTAACAAAACTGAATTCCAGTTATAAACTATTATTAATACACGAATCTTTAGCTTGAATGATTTTCCGACTGAACCTCACAGGATAACATCCTTAAAACATAAAATTTTGGGTGCATGCGTGCTAACTCTAGCTCCCATGCACCATGGGAGCTAGGGTTAACGTTTGTAACACGCAGAATTTCTTTCCCGATTATATGAACCAACTGATGACGGAACTGCGAAACTCCAACGTTAGGACTCTTGGTTCTTCTCATTCTTAGTTTCATGATCGCTAATTTTTATGCATGACAATCCAAGCGGAAAAGAGCGCACAAAAAAATTTTAAAAAATTCCCTCGGGGATTTTTTTTTTTTTTTTTAAATTTCTTCGTTACATTTTAACCGTACGGATCAGGAGATATGTTTCGTGATATTTATAAGCATTACTAAAAAATTTAAATCGTATAAAGAATCAAAGCTATAAGCATATGCTAACAAATAAGTTGCACATAGTAACACAAAAAATACTTACCCTGAGAAAAAAATTAAAGTACAGTATATACGGTCAGTCCTCGTATAACACGTGTTTACACTACACAAATTTGACAATACACAATTTATAAATAGGGGAACGATGTCGTATATAACACAACCGAATTTGCTTATGCATGATTTGCCTTTGTGTTTACAAGAAATGGCAGTTGAACTCTGGAATCACCTGAAAGAAAATTCAAGGGTAGTATTTAATAATACTATTTTGCCTTTACTAGAGAAAATATAGAATAATATATAATAAAAGTTATACATATATACTGTATATAGAAATAATAATTTAAAAAAAGAAGTAATAATAAAAGTTAAACATTCTGACAAGACAGCGTAGATATATTTATGGTGGATTCATACCAGTCTGATATTAAAGTACATATGTTAGCTAGTGAAGAAAGCACATTTTTAATACTATTTCTATTGAAATCGGAATTAAAATGTATAAATTTAAATGTAGTTTAAATTGTTATGTACCAAACACTTTTTTTTTTTTTTTACATTTTGCACAAGAACTTACAACGTTCACTGAAATAATGAAGTAATAAAGGATTAGCCAAAATTTAACAAAGCACTCTTTTTCAGTGAGTGTCGAACTGAATGAAGAGAAGTTTCTGAAAATGTATTTATGTTTTTCATATGATTGAAGATTTCAGTGAAAGGGAAACACATTTCACCATAATAACATAAAAACCCAAAATTCCAGCTGTCGGTATTATCACAAATGCAATTAGATCGAGTTTACTATCCGTTTATAACAGATTCCACCAGCAGTAACGCAACTGGAAATTGTTTTTATTGTTTTATGGTAGTGACCTCCAGAAATGTGTTTTAGTAAAATGTGAGCTAGCAAGAGGTGTAATAGTGTGTTTCTGTCTTTACTGCTTTGTTTATTCAGTTGCTACAAGCAGGCAGCTTTATGTGTATCAAGCGTGCCTTCTCATTTTTGTCCTTTTTATACTGTAATTGTGTTTTATTCTCTAAAAATGAGTAAAATTCTTTGGAAATGTGTGAAAAGGAAGCGTGCTGGTGAAGATACTACAGATTCAGAGAGAAGAGAAAAGCATTATTGATAGACTGTGAAAAATTCTTACTGGGGAAAACTTGTAGCGCCCTCATACAAGTGTTTATGGACAAAATCACACCGGCCCACCGGGGTTTCCCCAGTAAGGCTTATGGCCAGTCTGCCTCTGTCAGTAGAGGGGGAAAAAGATGAAATTATGAAATGCTTTGAGCAAAATGAAAGAACGTGTGATATTGCGCATATCGCTACATATAAAATTTCACTATAAAGAAGTTTGTTAATTAAACATAGGTCCGGCTTTCATAGGTCAAAAGTTTTTTTGGTGCCCTCTTGAACTGCAGCCCATAAGCAATGCTTACCTCGCCTACCCACTTGCAGCAGCCCTGCAGGTCAGTAGTGTATCTGTTATACTATCATCAATGTAAGAGGTTTGCAGCATTTTTACATCTACTTCTGGCATCTATAAAATGAACTGCTTGAACAAAATTGTAACATGATGCACTCTGCCCAAAGTAAAAATTGTTTCCTCTGGTAATTTTGTTCTGTAATCTTTATGAGTTTCAGTGTCGATTGTGCACTGTGGTTTCTCAGAAAGTCACTTGTTACTGCCCAATTTGTTTAATGTGTGCTGTCAGTATTTTTTCAGCATCATCAAATTCATCAAAATTATTTATACTGATCATGTATATATTTTTAATTTTTGTTAATTGTAAAATTGATATAAATTGTATGTGTATATATATATATATATATATCATTTATGTTTCTTCATTTTTGGTATTTCCAAAATAAAACTAAAAAAAATTTCACTTTTGTTCTTATTGTGTTAAAAAAAATACAGTTCCAAAATACAAAATTTTCAACATTTTTGGACTGTACATCCATTATAATTTAAAGAAAGTAAGTTAGTTTCAAGGTGCAAAAAAAAAAAAAAAAAATGCCATATAAAGGCCTTTCAGTTGCTGTAGCATTCAGGATCTGCCAAACAAGGCAAGCACCTGTATTTAAGGAACACCAGCTAACCATCCAAAATAAATTCAAAATAAAAAATGCTTAATGTAAGAAAAAAAAAATCATTTACATAATTGTTGCTGCTCAATTTAAAATATATATGAATAATACACGTGTTTATATAACTTTGTATCACTAAGTGTGCCAGCTAATGGAATTCACCTGGAATATAAGAAATTTTTGCACCAAAATCTGAGAAATGTAAATATCTATTAGACATACAGCAGTTTGAATATTCTTCCAATATCATAATCACTTTCAGGCTCCATCATTAGTTATTTTTTTAACTGGAAAGGTTCAGCTATAATTTTTTTTTTAAAAAATATCCTTATGGCACCATGCATTTAAAAAAAAAAAAAACACTCATTACTGCTGTAACTTTACATAGAATTTTGATTTCTGTTTTTTTTTCCCACTTTATTTTCCTCATATTTGCTGGGTAGCATTTAGAATTTATTTTATTTTTTGATAACAATGCCATTGTCTAATGGTGCTTTTTGAATGCATTTTGCTTTCTTTGTTTGTTTAATTTTAGATTAGTATTATATGGATCTCTTCAGATGCAATATGAAATATGCTAACGTCAGTATTCTCTTCATATTATTATTTTTCTTATATAGTTTTATATTTATTTCTATCATTTCTTATATAATTTCCATAAAAAATGGTACCTAATTATTCTAAATGTAAAAAAAAAATAATAAATAACACAAGCAGAAAAGAAAGCAAGGAATAATAATGCAAAATTAGAAGCAAAGATGGGCATAATCTGCATACAAGATTGTGAAAGTTATAATGAGAGCTTCTACATGTAGATGGAATGGGCAAGCAGAGGTGAATGTCTTAATGTGATAATAAGGTTTACTTATTTACTGATTGGAGCAAGTGAGAGCAAAATTCATTGCTTTTTAAATATTTAAAAAAGTAATCTAACATTAAGTTATGTGAGTATTATTTGTATCAGCTTGTTAGAGAAAGTACTAGATGTAAGAATATTCTAGACCTAAATGGTTCATGGGTATTGACCCATGAACCATTTAGCATACTAAGGATGAAAGTACAGGAATCATTAGCAGGGGATTATGAAATTCTAAGTTCTATGATGATGAGAGAGGAGCAGTTGATTCAGGCAAAGAATGAGTTATGCAGAGTTGGATGAATAATGAGCTAGCCAGTTTAATAATACAGAAAAAGATTGCGTGGGTAACTTACAAAGCTGTGAAGGTACTGAAGCATATAAAAGAAAGAAGTTTCTGTAATGAATGAAATGGTTAGGCTGGAAAAGGATGAGTGTGAAAAATTGCTAACTGCAAAGAATGAGGAGTTTTTCATGTATGTGAATATAAAATAAGAAAAGTCAAATTGGATCCATGCCAGAGGCATTCGTAGGATATGTGGCGCTCGGGTGCCAATTGAAATTTGGCACCCCCTTTAAAATTTTCTTCATATATTTATGTAAGTTTCATGTGCCCCTTAAACGTTGGTGCCCAGGTGCAGTGCACCCTTGGGACAGCCAACCCCCTGATCCTTGCATAATGGGTGAGGGAACGTGATGTTGCAAATTAATTGAATTGTGCTTCTATTGCTTTTTAAAGATGAAAGGCCCTTCCTGGTAATGACAAAATGTGAGTGAAGCTGGGGAAAAATTAGCCATATAAAAATGACGAAAGATTGCTTATTAGAAAAACTTTCAAGTCTGAAGTTGAGTTAGGCTCCTGGAGTTGATGGCATGTGCCCAGCAATTTTTGAGAAAGGTAGGGGGAGATGAAACATTAAGATTAATTATCAGGGTATCATTGGACTCAGAAGAGATTCCTTTGGACTGGAGAAATGCCAGTTTGTCACCAATGCATAAAGGTGATTCTAAAAGTGAAGTGGGTCACTTGTGAGATGGATGCTGTATAATTCAAATAATTTCAACATATTTTGAATTTCAGCAGAGCATATGCCTTAGTCCCACACGAGAGGTTATTGTATAATGTAGAACTTCAGATTAAAGGGAAGATCCTTAAATGAATCACATGGCACTAGGCAGAGGGTTTTGATTAATGGTTAAACTTCACACTGTGGTAACGTAAAAAGTTGGTGTCCCCATCAAGAATTGGTGTGAAGACCAGTATCATTTCTGATTTTCTTAAATGACATTGAAGGGATGTGGTGCATGATGTCAAAGATTGATATCATTCACTGTATTCCTTAGTCCATGTTCCTTTTACTGATCATTGCCAAACAACACTTCTTCGGGATGAGTTAGGCTTGTATGATTGTCAACTTTGTTTTAATGCAACAAAATGAAAGGTTTTGCATTTGGCAAGTAGCAACCCAAAAATATTTTATACACTTAGTGAAGCTGAATTTAAAAAATATATGTGAAGTAAATTATTTCAGGTCACAGTACAGATGGCAAGGTGTGACTATAGTATCCTGTCAATGATTTATTGAATGTTTTCTTGCTAAGATAGGAGTCAACCCCATCCCACTGATCAAGACAATTTTAAAGCCTCACTTGGAACACTACATCCAAGTATTGAGACCACACCTAAAAACATCAAGCTTCTTGAAAGGGTTCAAGGACACACAGTGCCCCTCATGAGATTGACTTGCAAAATCATATAAGGAAAGATGTAAGATATGTGAGCCACATGATATGGTAACTAGGAACCTTACATGGGGCCTAATTGAGTTAAGTATAAAGAGGGGAGGAAGTAAAAATCTGGGTGAAATTTTCACTATTATAAATGGTGATTATGAGGGAGAAGAGATTTAGACTGGATTGTGGGAAGTTTTCTTTTAGCCAGAAAGTTGTTAATTATTGTAATAAGTTGCCTGCACAGATGGTTCAGACTAACAACTTGGGGAAATTCGAAGATCATAATATAACTAGCTACCTATAACTAAAGAGTGAATCACATAAGTAGGGTTTTTTAATTTTTGGCTAATGCAGCAAAAACCTGTGGCTTCCTTGCATGCTGTATGGTCTGTACTAATGTCACCTATGCCCACAATGCATGAGCAAGAAGACTGTTTTCAAAATTTTTCCTAGTACCTCAAATTAACATTTCCCTTATTTTAGTCTTCAAGATCTTTCAACATTGAATTAAATGACTAACATGTAGAATAAGTCTTGTTCAGAGTGGTTCAGTCCAGAAAACAAGTGTGTGCAATTTAACCATTAACAAAACTGGAAAAAAATTGAGCTATTTTTCATCAAGTGGCTAATGTACTGAAGAATGGTAATAGTGACAGTTTTTTTTTTTTTTTTTTAGTTAACAAAAGAATGCCCAATTAAGAAACTGTGGAAATAAAAAAACAATTAGCATTGAAAGGTTTGTGGAAATAAAATTTTCACTGCACAATATATGAACAAAAAATAATCAGTACAAGTGTTGTAAATAAAAATTATAACAACAAGGATTATATTATTAAAATTCTAATTTTTTTACTTTCAGTGCCAATTCGGTGAGGAATGGCCTAACAGCTTAACCTAAATGCTTTTCGCTAGACAAAAACATTGAAACATTGACACAAAGGTTTTTATACTAATTTTTGGGTAATGAATTGTTGCAAAAAAAAATGCATGTTTTCTTTGTAGAAAAGTAAATAACGTCAAGATTTTGTTAATGTGATGCAGTAGGAAGTAGCATATTTTAGTGTAAATAAAAACTTGTTTCTTTTTCCTCTTCCCTCGACGTAGACACCTATACATGGTGAGGGGGACCTTCCAGTGATGCTCCTGGGCTTCCAGATTAGCATCACTGGGATCCATTGCCTACGGAAGATTGATCAGGCTGACTGGAATGCTTTCAACATCTGGTATTGAATTTGACTTCGCTACAGTAAGGGCCTATCAATGATGCAGGGACACATACATCACAGAAAATATAGTTCATGCAGCTGCAATTGCTATTCCAAAAACATCTACTGGTTTCTAACTTTTCCTAAACTATGGTGGAATACAGAGTACAGTAGTAAAAAAAAAGCTTTGGGGATATTTTGATAATAATTTACCATGGAGAGGTAATAGTCTTTAAAGTTACATGGACCAAAACATTTGTCTGAATCAAAGGGCATCATGCATCCATTTCACATTATCAATTACTAAGTCCACTAGCACTAAAGTGGTCTTGGTTAAAATCTGGACAGTGAAGGGAAAATATACATCTCATCCTTCCTGTCCTAGAATATAATGGATGCAATATTGCAGAGCCAATGCTCTTGGGGAAACATTTTCTAACATTGCATTATCTTCCTATCCATCAGAGTTCCTGGTCCTGAAACAAAAGTGAAAGGGGGCACTTAATTTGTCAACAAAGGGCTTTTTATCCCTACAACTGGACATTCTCAATACAGGAACTAAAAAGAGCTCTCACACTTTCTAAGGCACCTGCTGTTGGACCAGATGGCACCGATTATGAAATGATTAAGCACCTTTCACCAAAAGATTTGGATCACCTGCTCCTATATAACAATCTATTGAAAAGCAGTTTCCAGTTGCCTGACATGACAACCATCCTTGCATTTGCAAAACCAGGAAAGGATCCTAAAATTCCTAAGTAGCATTAGTATTAGTTGAGGTATATGATGCAAGAAAGCAAGCTTATACAGCATCAGCCAAAAAAAAAAAAAAAACATTTCACCCATCTGGTCACTCCAAATGTTTACCTAGTTCAGCTTTAAATTTATTTAAGCTCTTCCTCTGTTCCAGGTATTTTCGTCAGCCAGAAACAGTGTACCTCGATGGCTGGATTCTGTGCAGCAGGCTGTTCTTATCTCTACTGTAGCAATTTTGAACATCTGGCCAGAGTCTATACGAAGTAAATGAACCATCATTATTGCTTCAATGTAAGAAGTCTCTAATATACACTTTAAAATTAAATCCAGCCAGACCATCTTATGGGGACTCCATCTTTGAGCAATGGTGGGAAAATTTGTGATGCCATTCAGATGTACAATCATCCTTTTGATATTTGGATCTAAGAGCTCCAAGTTATGCGTATAATGTTAAACAGTGTTGCTGAAACACGAAAGCAACCCTTTCTATCCTGGCATGCAACTTTTCCCTTAAGAATTGTGTAAAGTCAGTACCCCTGTCTACCTGCAACACTATTCAGCACAGTGAGCTGAACATTGGCTGCCTGCCAGTTTACACAGATGTCCCTAAGTTGGAATCATATGTAGGATGTGCTGCTATCTTTCCAGATACCACTTTGGTCAATCAGAAAATTCCTCCTAATGCAGTATTTTCAACTGCACACTATAGAGTTATCCTCACATCAGAACTAGCCAATAGCAAAGGTATATTCTGATTCTGTAAGCATATTGCAGGCTTTATTAGCATTGAGATACAATTCTCAATCAGTTTGGTCTCAGGTTCAGCAGAAGATATCGCTCTGATCATGAATTTGTCATTTGCTACTGCTGGATCCCTAGCCACAATGGGATGAGTTGTCTGACTGCAGCCAAATCAGCAATTCCCTAATAATCGTTGCCTGTCACTCCCCTATACAGAAGACTACAGGCAAATAATGATACCCTAGATATATTTCCAGTGGCAAGATTCATGGCATTGACAAATTATATCAGATAAAGCCTATGATTGAAACATGGCAGTCTAGTTACACAAGTATCATAGGGTCACCACCAAATACGGAGGATGCGGAAAGGTTATGAAATGACCACCGCATATTCCTGGAGCAATATGGCCTTAGTTGCTAATGCTCCTAAAAACCAAAACAACAACAAGTATCATAGGGAGGAAGTTGTTCTTACTCGACTATGTAGGACAATCATCTTACACACTCGTTCTTGCTGAGGGCAGATCACCCTCCTAAGTGCGAGTCGACACCATTTTATCTCTAAAACGTACTTTATTTGATTGCAATAATTTTACCTATGCTCGCAATATATGTTTTACCGCTTTTACTCATCTGACTGGGCCTTATACACTCGCCCAATTGCCCTAATAAGCTGCATAAGAAAAACACGAAAAAATGATTAACAATAATACTGCCTTGATTTTTGGGTACCTTGTTAAGTATCTATCAGTATAGGTTTAGAAAACTTGATCAATTCTGGTCCTGGTAAAAGCACAAGTTAATGTTCACAATGCTTTCCTTCGCAACGAACATCTTGTAATGAAATGCATTGACAAAGAAAGCATTTGAAACGATCTGGAGAATCGTGTATTGAAAGACGTGCACGACTATGGTTTGAGAGAATATCTATC
The DNA here is from genome assembly GCF_048544385.1 of Mastigoproctus giganteus. Lineage (NCBI taxonomy): Eukaryota > Metazoa > Arthropoda > Arachnida > Uropygi > Thelyphonidae > Mastigoproctus > Mastigoproctus giganteus. The sequence continues at coordinate 208,679,664 of NC_143583.1, forward strand.
ATCCCTAATACAAAACTTCCTAAGCTGCAGAACCTTTCAAGCTAAACACCACCAAAACATTCACAAATATTCAGATGAGAAGAGGGAATCCCACAGGGCTCAGTTCTCATTGCTATTCTGTTTGCCCTAAGATTAAACTGTTAGAAAACATCAGACGTATTGGAAATGTATCTGTATGTAGATGATCTTACTATCACTCACAGCGCATGCATATGAGAGACTTCTTCAGGACAGCAAACATAATATAAACTTTAACACAAAAGATACAAAATCTCAGCAAGAAAACTGCAATATGCTTTTTAGGATGTATTCTCATCCTGAAATAGGGCTTGAAAACGGCCTGATATCTCTTAAAATCACTATCTGCCTTCTTGGACTAAGTTCTCAATAATAAACTTACCTTTCTTAAATCTATTAAATATCTTCTTAGTCTGTCTGAAAAAGTTTAAATATGAAGTACTGTGAGCAGTAACATGGGGTGCTGACTGTACACCCTACTACACTGGTGTGCAAAACTTAAGGACCAACACTATTTTTAAACGTTACAAACACAAAATCAAACGAAGCAGCCTCTGCGATTTGCATAACGCCGTTCAGTGGAAAGCTGGTGCACATGCAAAAATTCGAATCGTGATGAGAGGGCTCACATAAACAAATAAAAGCAGCAGTTATGTGCAAATTACTGAGTGGTGAGCACGATTGTTACAGACCTTCGATTGGTTTCATACAGTGCTACAGACAACGAAATGGCCGGTAGACATCTGGATGACTTTACCCGGGATCGAATAATTGGGAAGGTCGAAGTGCGAGGAGTGTGGCTGCAGACCTCGGTATCGGCTATAGCATCGTCTGACATGCGTGATCGGCCTTCAGAATGACAGATTCAGCTGTCGAAGGACCATTTGTGGTCGTCCACGAAAAACGCCCAATGATGACCGCTATATACTCCTACAGGCCAAGAGGAACCAACATCAGACAGCGGGATTCATTGCAAACCAGCTGCACAGGACGCAGGATATCGCGGTTTACTGTTGCCAGGCGATTCCAAAACAGGCCTAGGTGGACTGTTTGCCCGACGGCCAGTACATTGTGTCCCTTTAACACCTGCCCATCGGAGACCAAGTGCTCTAAAATGGCTTGGTCCATTTCATCATAATGCTTTGTATTGCTTTGGGGGCTTACAGAACATCACCCGTATAAAGTATAAACACACCAGCTGCTTCATCTCCATGGGCAAATGTAGGTAAACTTCTGCAAAAATCCAAAACCAGCAAAATGATTCAATCTGACACTATCTTTTCAGACCACTTTGGGATTGTCTACACATAAATATAGGATAAATAAACCAGTCAGCAAACAATTGCAGGATATAATGCAATCCTGTAAACTGAACCCGAGTAAGTTTTTATTGAGCATACTGTTTAACAACATCATGGCAAATACAGGGTGTTTCAGTTAAACGTTTCAGAACTTCTAAGAGGGGTAGGGTACATCCTGACAACTCGAAATCATATAGCAATGTGGGGTCGGAAATGCTTTCCTGAAGCGGTGTTGTACACAGAAGCACCATAAAGAAAAGAGACCGTAAGTGAGAAATCGTTTTAATAATACATGAAAAGAAGCAAAAGGTACATGGATTAAAGTAAGTGTTCGAAGTTTCTTCCACGGGCTACAATGCACGCCTCACATCTCCGACGCATGGACATCCGAACATTCTGGAATACTCCAGGCGGATTTCGAATTTCTTCGGCAGCTACTGCGATTCTTGCAACCAGCTCCTCAGCATTGTCAACAGGGTGTCATAAACTAGCGATTTCATATGACCCCAGAAATAAAAATCAAGACATGATAGGTCGGGTGACCGAGCAGGCCAACGCACGGGACCACCACGTCCGATCCACTGTTGACCAAATGTGACATCCAGGTAGTTACGAACATCTCCGCTATAATGGGCAGGGGCTCCATCGTGTTGGAACCACATTGTCTGTTGCGTCGATGCAGAAATCTGTTCATCTCTCAAAAGTTGTGGCAATACTTGCTGCAGAAAGATCAAGTAGATAGGTCCGGTTAGACGACACGGTAACAGGTAAGGTCCGATGAGGTGATCTCCCATAATACCGGCCCATACATTGACCGAAAATCGAATCTGTGCTGCACGACGTCGTATTGCATGCGGGTTCTCGACCGCCCAGATATGGTCGTTATGCGTGTTGAAAATTCCTTCTCTTGTGAAGGATGCCTCATCGGAAAACAACACTTCAGCAGGAAAAAGGGGATTTGTAGCACATTTTCCAAGGTACCACTTTGAGAAAGCAATACGAGGTGCATAAACCTCCGGTTGCTGTGTCTGGACACGCTGCACGTGAAACGGATGCATGTCTTGTTCTCGGAGAATCCTCCAGACGCTGCAATGGGAAACCCCGACTGCGTTTGCTAGACTTCGTGTACTCGTTCTTGGATTCCCCTGTACATGCTGCAGCACATTCTGTTCGACGGCTGGAGTCCGTGCTGTTCTTACCCTGTCCCTGTCAGCTCTTTCAAATGAACCTCTCTCAGCTAACCTCTGGTGCAGTCTTGCAAAGAAATTATGACTGGGAATACGCCTCGTCGGATATCGTTCCGCGTACAAACGCTGTGCGGCTGGCCCACTACAATTTGCAGCCCCGTACGCCAAATGCATATCGGCTAACTCTGCGTTCGTGTAATCATCCATCCTACTAACTTGGCGTTCTTGTTCAAGAAATTCGAAATTCGCCTGGAGTATTCCAGAATGTTCGGATGTCCATGCGTCGGAGATGTGAGGCGTGCATTGTAGCCCGTGGAAGAAACTTCGAACACTTACTTTAATCCATGTACCTTTTGCTTCTTTTCATGTATTATTAAAACGATTTCTCACTTACGGTCTCTTTTCTTTATGGTGCTTCTGTGTACAACAGCGCTTCAGGAAAGCATTTCCGACCCCACATTGCTATATGATTTCGAGTTGTCAGGATGTACCCTATCCCTCTTAGAAGTTCTGAAACGTTTAACTGAAACACCCTGTATGTCTAATACTCTCTGATGACTATTTTTGGCAATCCTTATTATCTGATGTACTTAGATTCACTAAGTGCAATACAATCCTTGCAACATAAATGCAGTATTAGCAATCCATTCTTCCCGAAATAAAAACCCGATTGAGAGAACTTAGAAAAGTGCACACAATGTAGTCTTTTGTTGAATTCCAGAACATATGGTCATCCCAACCAATGAATATACTAATCGTGCGGGAAAAACCCCCGCTAACTTAGATAATCTCATCCTGCAGGTCCCATATATTGACAATAAATCTGCTATTACACAGCAGCAGTTGTACACTTGGCGGAACTAGCTGTTTTGCCAAGTAAACTTCCAAATCAAATCCTAGCTAAAGCTGTGGAGGTCAAGAACCAAACGAACAGACATCAGGAAGTTCTCTTTGTATTAATACGTTTTGGACACACTCATTTAACGCATCTGCACTTACAAATGACAAACCTTTACAGTGCCCCTAATAACACACCCAACTTACTGTCAGGTACTTTCTCGTAGAATGTTCCTTTTTATTAAACACTGGATAAATCTTAACGATAAGTCGTTAATCTTAACAGGAATGGGTAGGATCAGCTGACCTTAAAACACATAATAGGAGAAGGTGCAGTTGATAACAAAATTTTCGTTTCTAAAAGTAACAGATCTTTTTAATAGAAACAGTCACTACCAACACCTAATGAAATTATATCTTCAGTACTTTTTGTTAGGCTCAATAGGGCCTAACAAAACCTGTTGTGCCAAAAACTCTCCAAACAACAATTCGTATTTAAACAATATTAGTTACCTAGAATAACTAATACCGTTTTTAATCGAATATCACACAGTGAATCGATTATTCATTAAGTCGGAACGATTGTGATCGTTTATATGTGATATGTTTTTCACTACGCTACTCGACAGATTCAGGTTTTCACTTTGATGAGTGACCAAAATATTTATTATTTATTATTATTATTATTATTAAAAGCCATATGGTGCAAGGAAGCCTGAGGCTTATGCTGCACCAGCCAAAAAAAAAAAAAAAATTCCCGCATTACCCTGAGAGAGAGAGAGAGAGAGAGAGAGAGTGTCAGAAGTAGAAGGGAATCACCAAGAAAGCAAGAAGAGAAGAGAAGAGAAGAATGATGATATCCAGCTCAGGACCCTGGGTTTGCCAAGCCCATACTCACCAGATGTGAGCCCCTGAGGTTAGATCTCGAAACAAGTCGCAAGAGTGCTTTCGAATTTTTAATGTGAAAAATGAAACCAACTGGGTGATGTTATTCAATTGAAAACGATATTAGTTTCTTTAGTTCATCTCTTTTTTCTACTGGAAACTGATTTTTCTTTCAGTAAGCAGCAAATCGACCAGAGAACACACTCAATTTATAGACATTATATACGGCTCGCTATGGCCTGAGTTACAGATGCGCTTGAAAACTTGCAACAACCCTCACAGATAGCACAGTTAGTAGAATCGCGGCCTCCCCACAACGGGAGTTCAAATCCCAGCGATGAGGTGAATTTAATTAATGCATCTTTTACACAGGTGGCTGATTTTTTTACACTCAGGTGAGGGTAGCACAATTTACAGACAATATATACACCGCCTAAGTGGCTGCTTTGCCTAAAGCATGACAATAACTCATTGTCACTTGAAGGACAAAAGTTTCCCCGAGCGTTCACACCAAAACTGTGCTCCGTTATTTTTTCAAGCAAATTCTACCAGAGTTATTGATAATATGCACGATCAGGCAAGTTTTGCATGGCGTATTATATCCTGGAAATAGGTGTTTCGTTTGCAAACAAATCTTGCTGATGCTTAACACAACAGAACAGCTGTGTTTTGACACTGTTGTTGTTTTAGGGTTTTGTTTGCTGGACTTTCCAAGTTTCCGGGAGGAAAAGCCGTGCCATCCTAGCTCCAGACTAACTAGCTCAGCCACGTTGTGAAAAAGGCCCATAAACTACAGTCATTTATGAGACTCGAACTCGGGTCTTTTCCACCCGACGTGGGGAATACAGTGATTCTGTGCTACCACGACAGCACATTGTGATGTTATAAAAGTTTTCTGACAAGGATTTCAATTGCTGCCATAGTGGGGATTATAGAATATGTTAGCTATGGAATATGCTTACTTGTGCAAAACACTCTTTATAGAGCTTTGACTGAATCCTCTAAAAAGAAAGTTAGGAGACCTGGCTCTACCCCATGGCGGAATCCCCAGTTATCTGTTTTGAGAAGACTAATTATAGATGCAAGGAAGAATTTACAGGGGCACAGACACTTAACAGAAACAGATGTTAGACGACTAAAAGAAGTTTTGTCAATTATGTAAGGAATATTTCAAAGGTATTTGAGAAGTCAAATGCTCCTCATGGCAGAAACTAGTGTCCCATACAGGTAATTCTGATTGTAACTCCTGCGATATGTAGTTCTGTTTACTCTAACGGAGTCTCTCTACTGATTGGCTCTCCAGGATTGAAGCTATTATAGAGAGACTTTCCCTGATGATCACCCAGTACAATACACAACAAAATAAGCTCAGATAAGGTTCGGTAATGGATATTACAATTGATCAAATGATACGGAACTATTTAGTCTAGATGAACTTGCACTTGCAATTTCTAAAATCAACCTGTCAAAATTCCCTAGAATGGACAGTTGAAAATGCGGCAATCAGAAGGCTTCACCAACATTTTCCACATATTGTTGAATGTATTCAACAAATGTCTATTAGAGGAGACTTTTCCAAATTTTTGGAAGACTGCGTTATTAAAGATGCTCAGAAAGCCTGGAAAACTGGCAATGGATCCCAAGGCATATCGCCCCATATCCCTTTTAGGAAAGCTTCATGAGAGATTATTAGCGCCTAGGATGCAGCAGGTTTTGGCTAAAAGCAATATGATTTCTAATTCACAATTCGGCTTTAAGAAAGTCTCCTCCACTGACGATGCCATTAGAAATTTTGTGAGTCTATGTAAAATAACAGATAAGAAATAGATGATGGTAATTTTATTCACTTTGAGGGCGCTTTTGATACACTTTGGTGGGAGAGCGCCCTCGGGTCACTTTGAGAGGAGGAATTTTCGGATTTGCTCTATTAGGTTATTAGATCTTATTTTTCAAATAGGCAAATAAAAGTCATCTCACAACATTTGGTATTTTCAAAATTCATTTCCAGAGGATGCCCACAAGGTGCAGTCCTTGGGCCTCTCTTCTGGAATTCTCTTTTAGACCAATGGTTACTAAAAGAAAGTCAAATTTGCAATTAAATAGCATGTGCTGACGATTTAGTGTTATGCATAACAGGCAGGTCAAGGCTTTTGCTAGAAACACATAGGAAAGAAATCTTGGATGATTTACTGGAACGGTCTAGAATAAACAAATTTAAAATTTCTGAGATGAAAACTAAAATTATGATCTTCAATAATAAACTGGATTATAACCTAATCCAGTTTCCTCCTAAACCCTCCAAAACTTCATATCAACAATGTCCAAATTCCTTATGTTTCTCAAAATAAATATCTTGGTCTCTTAATTGATGATAAATTTTCTTTTATCCTCCCTGTACAGAACTTAGCCGAAAAGATTAAGAAGTTTACTGCCAATGTGATTAGGCTCTCCAGAGCTGAATGGGGCTAAAGCACAAAACTTTGCCTCAGGGGCTCACATCTGGGGAGTATGGTCTTGGCACATGAGGTCCTGAGCTGGATGTCATCATTCTTCTCTTTCCTGGTGATTTCCTTTTACTTCTGACTCTCTCTCTCTCTCTCAGGGTAACTCAATTTTTTTTTGGCTGGTGCAGCAAAAGCCTCAGGCTTCCTTGCATCATATGACTAATTATAATAAAAGGCTATATTTTTGCCAATTGTAGAATATAAGGCTGACATATGGCTTCCTAGAGTTACTCACGTCACAGTGAAGGCCAAACACTTATCATTGCAGAGAAAGATGATATTGGCAGCACACAGTTGCTGCAGAACAACATCAGCAAATGCATTACAAGTGATCTCAGGTTGTATTCCGCTTGACCCTTATGCGGCATACCAAGCCATGCTTTCTAACTTAAAGAATGGTTTGACAACTCAATTACTTGATGTTGTAAGTAATCCTGCCACAGAATTTCGGCAGATAAAATTAATCTTTGGACAAAATTCATTGAGAAGTGGAAATACATATGGCAATCCTATGAAACAAGACTCACTACCAGGGAGTTCATTGAAGATGCAACATTTGCTGTAAATAAGAAAGTTATGGGATAGGTTTACCCTTTAATGACAACGCCATATTTAATTACTGGACATGGTTCACTGTGGGATAAATTGCGTAAATTTGGACTTGAACCTGACCCTTTGTGTTGCTGTGGGGCAGTAAAAGATTGGGGGCATATTTTGCTTTATTTCCCGGCTTATAACGACTTAAGACAAGAAATATTTAATAGCACTAAACCTATTAGGACTGACAACCTCAACATTTTTGTTCAAGATGCCAAGAACTTGGCGGCATTCCAATCTTTTTCTGAAAATGTATTTAAAAGAATACCCACCTTGTTTACTAACTATAGAAGTGGGTAGACTGATGTGCTCATGAAGTTATATTTCTACCTTAATAGGTCAAACAGTTTTTAACTTAAAAGTAACAAAATTTTGTTTTCTTAAATCAGTAATAATTTGAAATGTATATAATGATATTAACTATACATAGAAGGATTTATTTGTTCTCTGAGATTGAGAACTTTTGGTTCAAGTGTTTTAAGGGGCGAATGACCTGTAGCCTGTGTTTCCCCTCTTCATATCTAGTTTTAGGCCAATACTCACGGCGCCTCCGTAGCCAGGTGGGAAGGAGCAGCAGTGCGTAGCACTGCTGCTCCTTCCCACCTGGCTACGCCTCCTGATTAGACCGGGGTTCGAGCCCGTCACCCCCAAATACGGAGGATGCGCAAAGGTCAGGGAATGACCACCGCATTTCCCGGAGCAATATGGCCTTAGCTGCTAATGCTCCTAAAAACCAAATAACAAACAAACAAACAACAATACTCACAAGCTGTATAGCCTTTTCTTGGATTATAAGTTAATCTAGTTTTTAAAATTATATTTTAACATGCATCCAACTTTATACAGGTTTGGAATTTTTTTTTTTTTCCCCCTCGGGTTGGACAGCCTGAGAACTCCTGTACTTTGGTATTGCACTCCTTCTTGATATCAAAATTATTTTTGGCATTCAATTCCTTTGTGACTACATCATAGTGGCCAATCAAATTAGTCAGACAAGATCTCCCTTTAACAAACCCTTGCTGTGTCTTAGTGCTGCTTTAACCAGTGATTCCATTATTTTCACCGGAACACAAGTGAAACTAACAGGTCTATAGTTACTTGTGTCACCTTCTGAACCCCCCTTTGTGAATTGGTGATACATTTGCACACCTCCAGTCCATGGGGACCTCCCCTGAGTCCAAGGAAGCTCTCATAATTATGACTAAGGGTTTGCTTACTTCCTTTGCTGCCTCCTTTAATATAACTGGATAGATCCCGTCCACCCCAGGTGCCTTTTTTATGTTTAACTTCAACAATTTCTCCTCCCCTTTGCTTTCAGTTATTAAAAAATCACTTAAAAAATCACTATTAGAGTTTAATAAACTTCTGGCATGCACCTCATTGAATATCTCATCATGAGTGAATGTAGATGCAAAATATTCATTCAGTTTATCAGCTACCTTAGCATGATCATCAATAGTCAACCCATGTATGTTAAGTGATCCAATCTGATTAATCCCTTTCCTTCTAGAGTTTACATAATTAAAGAACTCTTTGTTGTTTTTCTTTGCATCCTTTGCCAAGGATTTCTCGTAATCTACCTTCGCCTGCCTAACCTCCTTTGTGACTTGATTTCAGACTAGTTTATATCTGTCATAGGCTTCTGTGTCACCTGATACTTTATATGCATCCCATACATTTTTTTTCTCTGCCACGAGCCCCATTAGTTCATCTGACATCCATTTAGGCCTAAACCTTGAACAATATTTCTAGTTGCAATGAAAAGCCTAGTAGCTTCCTGAATTAAGTCTGAAGGTTTCCCATTTAGAATTCAACGTTATTAACATCATCAGTTGATCCCACTGTACAGAATTTAAAAACTGTCTGAGACTCCTGTAGTCACCTTTACGAAAGCAAAAGCCCTTCCCTTTAGTTACATATTACATATTTTAGTAGATGGTAGTTACATATTTTAGTAATTCCCACATCAGTACATTGTGATCACTGTCACCCAGTAGTTCCTTCATCTGCAAATTCTTAGTGCATGAATAATCACTGCTGATATTAAGATCAAGAGTATTACTCCCTCTAGTTACCACCCGAATATGTTGCTGTAGAAAACAGTCATCCAATAAATCCACAAAATTCTTGCTAGTGTGCGAGTGACCAACCCACAAGTTCCAGTCAATATCTGGAAAGTTGAAATCCCTCATTATAAGACAATTTGATTTACTGCCCTACCCTATTTCTCTGTACAATTGCTCATTATACTCATCAGATTCATTAGGCCTATAACACACACCTACTCTCATTTTTCCTTTCCCAGTATTTATGTTACGCCAAACAAACTCAACATTGCTTTGTCCACCAATCAGACTCAACATTGTTTTGTCCACCAAACAGACTCAACATTGCTTTGTCCACCAAACAGACTACATTGCTTTGTCCACCAAACAGACTCAACATTGCTTAGTTCACCAACATCAATTGGATGCACTTCCTTAGATTTTATGTGTTTCTTAACTAACAGCATAACCCCTCCTGTCTTCCTGTCCTGTCTATCCTTCCTGTACACATTGTACTACCCAAATTCCAACTCTGCACTGCTTATGTCTGTGTGACACCACGTCTTTGATATCCCAACAATATCTGCCTTTGATGTCTTGACTAGCACTTCATGCTCATCAAATTTATTAACTATACTCCTAGCATTAGTGTACGTGCAACTATATATGCACCTGTTTCTACCCTTAGTTACCTTAACACAGCCCATGTATTTATTTGTTCCACTATGACTTTCAACAGTCCTGAAAATTTCCATCGCCTTGCTTTCCAGGCTACTGTGCATTCTAATAGAAGAAGTGCAAGAATCACTTTTGCCTCTGCCTGCGGCCACTATTAACTTTTTAGTCTGTGTATTCCCCCAAGCTAGCAGTTTTCCGACCCACTTAACACTGCCTCGATGGCATCAGTAAATATTCTTGCACCCTTTCTCTTAAACTGTATCCCATCCCTGTAGATGCAATCTCTCTTGTCAGCAAGCACAGACCAGGCTGAAAAAAATTCTACTCCTTGAGCCTTGCACAATCTCTCCAGGGCCGAATTGATCGAGAAGGCTCTCATCATATACTCCCACCTATCGTGTCCGGGCAGAGTTGCAGACACTTTCACATTAAACCCTAACTCGAGACTTTTTTTAACATTGACCTGTACTTGTTGAGTAAATCTGCAGATCTCTTACTCTTAATGTCATTAGTTCCAACGTGTACAGCGATATCAACTTTTGTGCCCTTAAAATATGATATCTTCTCTACAACGTCATCAACTTTTGCCCCTGGTAGACATACCCTGGTACTGTTCCATCTATCCTTCTTGCATAGTATATTCCCCGTCTCCCTGACAATAGAGTCATCAACAAGTATCCCATGGCATTTAGCATACTCAGTGCATTCAAAGCCTTAAACACCTCAATCAGAGTACCATGCAGGTGCCTAGTAGTTCCTTTGGGACCAGCGCATTCTGCCTTGGAGATTGCCTCTTTGTTGCCTTAGGAATGGGCACTAGGTAGTGATCGGCCGGGTGTTGATCGCCATATAATTGAATTTTAATAATGCATACTGATTTGACAATATTTACAATTACTGATACTAAAATATAAGATATCGTGTAATTGAATATTACAAATACTTAGCAGGTTGAAGATGCTTTATAGTTAAACTCAGTCTGGATCTCAGATTGGGTCTGAAGGAGCTATAGTTCCTTTAAGATAAAAATAACTATTGCACGATGATTAATTTCAGTGTACCCGGAACAATTCTTCGTCCCTGCTTCCCCTTCAGAAAATTGTGGTACCACTACTGGTCGTTCCTGAAAATAAGCAGGTACAAAATTCCTCTTGTTCCTCGTCTGCAGTATATGTAAGTGACAAAATATAAGTTGCATTCTCTTTCAATGTCAAGCAAAATGTGTTGGTCCATCAGTAACAAAACTAAATAGAATACTTCAGTATTCCTTTGCGTCCTGAAATACTCCGGGACGACCTGGGGTGTTTCAGGAGGAAAAACGCTCTATGTCTACCTCAATTTCACGGCTCATAGGATTATCGACCTTGATTTATATTGGGATGGTGGACCACTCGACTTAGATGAGTTAACTTTGTTCTTTTATATTTGTTTGTTAAGTTAAAACTAGAAATATATTGTGAACATGACTATTATATAAATAGTTGATCTCTCTCTCATTTTTTCTACTTTCTCTCCCCCCATTCTCTTTCCCTTTTTGTCTATGTAAAGAGCGAAGTAAATTAAAAAAATATATCGCAAAATCAGAAATATTCAGTCCTCATTTCTTTATAAGAAAAATTAACGTTTCTTCAGAAAATAAATTTTCTGTATACTTTATTAGCATATATTTTAAATACTTTAAACCAATTTACAGTAGATGCAGCTGATACTTTATGAATCCAGCATTCAGACTTGTCTTTTTGAGGAGGCAATCGCCCTGATATGGTACACCAGCTCATTCTAAAAGATGATCACACCACAGAATACCCGCAGTATACAAAAGCGACATTCCAACACTTTTGCACAAAAAAGCCATCATCAAATTTTCTAATTCCGAAAAGTATTTATCGGCCACAAGTGAAATCTTAGAGTAAACCTTGTATTTTACTTTTATCGCAATCTTCCATTTATTTGTAGGTCCCGGCAAAAAAAAAAAAAAATTGTAAGTACATTGCTAATTTCCCCTTGGAAATTATGTTCCATCTTTATGCGAGCGAAGAGCCATGCTAAAATGTAATGTCATGGCATGTTTGTGACCTCTCTTACTTAGTAAGCTCGTCTGACCTTATACATGGTCGTCCCATAGGTATAAACAGAATATTTATTCTTTTTGAAAGGTCCTCTATTATTCAGATTCATGACAAAGAAAATAAATGATTATTTGCTCATTTATAGATTTATAACTTACATTTTAGCAGCATTCTCTAACTTTAATCGATTCATCTCTAATTGACAATCAATAAACTATGATCAACAAAAATATGCTGAATCAATTTAATCCTACTAAATAATCAAATTTTCGCCCTTTTGGCCAGTGCCTAATCTGGCTGGTCAATTCATCCCACAGGAGTCCTTTAGGAGTGAGACTCTAAGCCGGCTCGTCCAACTTTTCGACGTCAATATTCACAGGCAGGTCGTACATGACCATTTCAGTATGACATGGAACTTTGTGCTAATCCTGACAGGGCTCACTTCTGTAGTACATAATTTTCCCAAAAAAAAAAAAGTCCAGTTGGCCATGGATACATTTGCCTTTCAAGCACTACCACCAACGGATAAAAAAACTATTTATTAGGGTCACCCAGAATGTTAATTCAACTACCCATGTGTATAGCGGGTCTATAAATTGCGTGTGTTCTCTGGTCGATTTGCCTGCTTTTCTGGAGTGTGGGGAGAATGGTGACGGTACTACTCGCGCAGACATCGATGGACGAAGCTGAACAGCTTCATAGATAGTTTCTTACTATACTACCTAAAGATCATTAGATCGGCCGTCCTCGTGGTAGCATAGTGGATATAACCGATTTCCACTGTCTTCTCCTCACCAAGTAGAAAAAAGGCCTGATTTTGAATCTCAATGACAAGAATTTTCATTTCACACAATGTGTCTCGATTAATTGGTCTCAATATTTATTTCACACAATGTGTCTGAGTTAATTGTTCTCAGCCAAGTGTTATTTGGTCTTTTATTCCATAAAGTCAGGTTTTTCGTAAAGAAAACAAGTAAATCGAACACAGAAGAAATGTAGTTTACAGAAAAAAAGATACAGACGCCTCACAGCTTTAGCTCCTCTGGTTCCTGATTGTCTTCAATTCCACGATGCTTATTATGGCAAAACTCTATCAAATGGCCGAAAATTAGCGTACTGCATTTTTTATGCCGTGTCTTGTTTTTAGTTGCTTCTAGCCACTTGGATACCAGGAAGCAGCAATAACTAAACAGCTACTTTCTCGCCACGAAGAGGCTCACTCCCTACAAATAAATATTTCATATAAACTTATTTGAAAAAACAAACTCATCAACATAAGTGAAAATTGCGTGGGTTCTCTGGTCAATTTGTCTGCTTTGCCGGACGGAAAAACCCATTCTTTTGCGAGAAAAATCCTTGCTGTCCTCGCCCGAGACCGACTAACTGAGCCACGGTTTAGAAAAACCCATAAACGCTCTTCTCATCATTAAGAATTCTCATCATTGATAGGGTTACACTGATGGCTCTCAAGAGCTAAAGTTACGTGGAGCCAGGGTAAAGATATCTGGAATGCAACACCTTTCCGTAATGATATCTGGAATGCAACACCCCAAAGTACTTTAAGACGTGGCCCCGAGTGCCAAGCGATAGTGTCCAAGCGATTTTCCAAAGCGATATATAGTGCTCTTTCCCAGTGATTTTGTTATATTTTCTTTCCAGTGCTTTTCTCGTACTCATTTCTTTGTAAGTGGTTCTGTACTTAACAGATCCTAAGTAAGAACCCAGAAAGGAAAATTACCTTTCTTTTCCTAGTATATTTATTAATTTTCTGCACTAACAAACTAACCTCTCCAACCGCTTGGCCACTAGGTGGCACCGCTCCTGCCTCCACGTGGCGGGGCTGGAAGTCTGGGAGGAAAAGCGCTCACTCCCAGGGCTAAAAGGAGCAACAATGGACTGTGATACATGTCCACCACTAGAGCCGACAGGCTCTCAACATACTGAGACTAGAAGAATGGAAGACGATCCCAATCTGGCGAAAAGAATGAAAAAAGACTGTAACAAATTAGAACCACCAGCTTTTCTGATTGTACATTCTTTATCGACGCAGCCACTAAGCAGACTCTCTCCCTTTGTCATCCAGAGATGTCTGGAGAATGCAGCAGGTACGCCGAAAATGGTGAAAAGGCTCCAATCAGGAGATCTCTTAATTGAGACCACTCAAGCAAGGCATTCAGAATTTTTATTAAAAATGACATCTATAAGCGGAATCCCAATCAAAGTCTCACCACATAACACCTTGAACTCCTCAAAAGGAGTAATAAGTGAGTGGGATTTGTTGAACGTAACTGAAGAGGAGATAGTCGTGGAATTAGCAGAACAGAAAGTAACTCAAGCAAGAAGAATTATGATAAAGAAGGATGACAAACTTGTTCCCACACGTAACATTATACTGACCTTTAATACACCAAATTTGCCGACCTCAGTTAAAGCAGGCTACCTAAACTGCCGTATCCGCCCATACATTCCAAATCCTTTAAGATGTTTCAAGTGCCAAAAGTTTGGTCACTCCCAAACAACATGTAGAGGCGAAAATACTTGTCCTAACTGCGGGTCAAAAAACCATTCACAAACAGAGTGCACTGCAAAGGCTCCGGAATGTCCAAATTGCAAAAATGACCATCCAGCATACTCAAAATCATGCGAACTCTGGAAAATTGAAAAAAGAATACAAAAGTACAAGACTGAGAATAAGGTCACATATCAAGAAGCAAGAAAGCAAATAAAGTCAACTATCCCAAAAACCACGTACGCTGCCATTACACTAAAATGCCAAGCTGTTTCAACCCAAACTGATGTATCAATTCCGCCAAATACATCCATTGCAGAATGGGCACGATCTGTGCTATCAACACCTCAACCTACCACCAAACCCGTTGTAGTTGATGAAATAAGCAATACCCCTATCACAGTTCCGCCTAAAATAAAATCATGTGATAAAATGTCAAATAAATCACGAAGGCAACAAGCCACTGAATCACAAAAGGCAAACTCAAATAGAATGGACTCTGAAAATATAACTACACACGATGAAACAGTACTTGATCTTCATGCAGAAGATGATATGGAGACTGGATTTTCATCAGGTCAAACTGATGACGTAGAAGAGAGTACAGATCCCGGACGTCCCAATTTTCCTAAAAAAGATAAAATGAAATATGACCGTCAAAAGCAAACCACTCACAAGAAACAGACAGACTCGCCTTCCCTCCTCAAACCCCGATAATGCAGAACATTGTTCAATGGAATTGTAGAGGTTTACGCAGCAATACCGATGACATCTATGATTTAATCTCCCGATACAGTCCTATAGCCATTTGTATTCAAGAGACTAATCTAACTCCACAAGTAACTCCATCAATCAGAAATTTTATATTTTACAGAAAAGATAGAAACTCCTCATTATCTGCACGTGGAGGCGTCGCTATTCTAGTTGACTGTAAAATTCCTTCTAGAAACGTTCCGCTTCAAACCAACTTAGAAGCCATTGCAGTACGTGTATCAGTTGGGCAAATTCTAACTCTAGTATCTCTGTACCTTCCACCTAACAAGATGTGCACGTTTAAAGAACTAGAAGACCTTATAAGACAAATACCACCACCTTTTTGTATCCTTGGTGATTTCAATGCGCATCATCCATTGTGGGGATCAGACCACATGGACAATAGAGGACACTTGATCGAGATGATACTAGACCAATTGAATCTAACATTACTGAACACTGGTGAAAATACTTATACTCACCTTCCCACTGGATCTATGTCAGCAATTGATTTAACTCTCTGTTCCCCCATATTATATCCCAGTATAGAATGGACAATATTAAACGACCCACATAATAGTGATCACTTTCCAATCATATGCAGAATCCAAACGCTTCAAACATCATACCCTGATAATCGCTCAAAATGGAAATTCTCCAGAGCAGATTGGGAAAAGTTTTCAACCCGTCTTTCTTTTGATAGTCAATTGATCAGACTACAACCCATTGATGATGTCACAGAACATATTACCAGGCAAATACTGACCATTGCCTCCGAAGCAATACCTCAAGCCTCCACATGTAAACACAACAACCTTAAACACTGGTGGAATGAAGCTTGTACCAATGCCAAAAAGGAAAAAAATAAAGCTTGGAATCTGTTCCGGAAGTTCCCAACTACCAACAACCTAATTCAATATAAAAGGCTAAAGTCAAAAGCTAGACAAATTAGAAGAAGAACTAAAAAGGAATCATGGATACAGTTTGCGTCCACTATTACAAAGGATACTAGCAGTCGTCTCATCTGGAAAAAGATTCGGCAATTAAATGGGAAATATCCACTTCTTCCTTCTCCCATCTTAATCAAAAATGGACAGGAAATTTCTTCTGAACAAGAAATAGCTAACACCCTTGCAGAGAATTTCTACCAAACATCTGCCACGTCAGCATATGACAACTCCTTCCTTAAAATCAAAGCTTCGGCTGAAAGGTACAAAATAAAATTCCATACTACCCAATATATTGCCTATAATCAACCGTTTAACCTATTTGAACTGCAAACAGCACTAAATAGATCACCCAACAGTGCAGCTGGACCTGATGGTATATATTATGTAATGCTGAAACATATAAACAGTACGGCATTGAATTTACTATTAATTTTCTATAATCGGATTTTTCTTGAAGGTACATATCCATCTTCCTGGCATCATTCCATCATTTTAGCCTTTCCTAAACCAGGAAAAGATCACACACTTCCAGAAAATTACCGACCTATTTCTCTAACCAGCTGCCTAAGTAAAATCCTAGAAAGAATGATACATAGACGGCTTACCTGGGTTCTTGAAACTAAAGCACTGATGAACAACAATCAGTTTGGTTTCCGACAGAACAGATGCACTTTGGATCTAATGGTGAAAGCCGAGACTAACATCCGCAATGCTTACGTCAAAAATGAACATCTTGTAATGGTAAGTCTCGATATAGAAAAGGCTTTCGACACTACCTGGAGGTATGGCATATTGAGAGAACTTCATTCCATAGGATTGCGAGGACACTTACCAGAATTCGTTCAAAATTTTCTTCAACACAGAACCTTTCAGGTCCGCTATCAATCTGTACTTTCCCGGTCCTACACTCAAGAAGAAGGTATCCCGCAAGGATCAGTACTGAGCTCCACCCTTTTTTCACTTAGACTGAACACCATAACACACAACATCCCAAATACTGTAGAACTATATATGTATGCTGATGATCTAACTATATCTTGCCGTTCCCAAAATATACAGACCATTGAAAGACAGCTCCAACTCTCTATAAATAATTTGGAGGCATGGGCAATGCAGAATGGATATCGTTTATCAGGTCAAAAAACAATTGCAGTTCACTTTTGCAAAAAACGTAAGCTACACCCAGAACCAGAACTCAGATTAAAAAACCATTTGATCCCTCTCACCAGTAATTTCCGTTTTTTAGGCCTAATATTGGACACCAAACTGAACTTTGTTTCACATATCACATACCTCCGAACTGTCTGTCTAAAGAAACTTAATATACTTAGGTCCATTTCTGCTATGACATGGGGAGCTGATAGATACACTCTATTACATTTGTATCGTGCTATTATCAGATCTCGTTTAGACTACGGTGCTATTGTATATGATTCAGCTAGGAAAAGCGCATTAATCAGACTTAATACCATCCAACACAGTGCCCTTCGAACTGCTCTCGGCGCATTTAGAACATCCCCTGTTCAGAGTCTGTATGTAGAGGCACACGAACCTCCACTTCACCTTCGAAGGAAAATGTTGCTTCTAAATTATGCAGCTAAAATTCAGAGCCTTCCAGACCATCCCATTCGACCATTGCTTTCTAACCCTGAGTGGACAACGTTCTATAACAGTAAACCGAATGAAAATAGACCAACTGGCATGAGACTAAAAGATTTGCTTCACACCTGGAATATTGATTTTGATAACATACTTAAAGAAAGCGATATTCCTGATCCACCCTGGTCTGTAAATCTCCCTCACTGTGATACGCACTTTCAGCAATGGGCAAAGAACTCCCTGGCAAATGAAAATATCAAACAACTACATAAAGAACATGCCCTCAACAATATACAAAGCTACCAAATATATACAGATGGCTCAAAAACAGATTCTACAGTTGGTGCCGCAGCTGTCTTTCCATCTTTTACAGTCTCCATATCACTACCAGTTGAATGTAGCAGTTATACTGCTGAGTTATATGCAATTAAACTAGCCTTACAGAATATTAACACTATCCACAATACTAGCAGTATAATATATACTGATTCATTGAGTGCAGTGTCTGCTTTGGCTAATCAGTTTTCAATATCACAACCAATTGAAAAACAAATCATTTGCTACTTAAACCACCTACGAAGTAGGAATCACAAAGTGAAATTCTGCTGGATTCCAGGGCATTCTGGTATCTTAGGCAATGAGAGAGCAGATCAGGCAGCCAAAAATCCAAACAGTACAACACCAGCAAATTATAAAGTTCCATATAGAGATTATTTGAGGCATATAAAAAAAGTCTATATGTTTCAGTGGTCAGAAATATGGAAGGCACAAAGTAATAACAAGTTGCTCCAAATCAAAAAAGAACCTGCGTTATGGATTTCCAGCTTTAGACAAAATAGACAGGAAGAAGTTGTTCTAGCAAGACTAAGGATTGGACATACTCATCTAACCCATGTGTTTCTACTCATGGGGGATGACCCACCTCGATGCACGCATTGTTCACTACCGCTTACAGTCAAACATATACTTTTAGATTGTCCTCACTACTCTCCTTTCAGAAGAATTTTCCACTCTCAATCACAACTACAAGAACCGTTATCGCTTAACCATATGATTGGCAATAGTGCTAACCTAGCTACACTCTATACATTTCTGAAGGAAATACATATATATGAATGCCTATGATGCCAAAATAGAACATATACCTTAGAATAATAATGTAGGACCTGGCACATTTTGGCCTTAGCTGCCCTTGTGCCTTTAAACACCAATACCAATACCAATACCAATACTTTAAGACGTCTCTATGTGGGGAATACTGGCTTCTCAATACATAGTCAAAAGCATCCCTGCCCTCCCCCAATAAGTACAAAAGTATTAGCCATGATGTTAGGTTTACCAAAGAATAAAGATGCATGTCCAAGTTATTTTTAAAATGTATAAGATGATTAGGAACATTGAAGCCAACTTCCGAAATTTAGTTGGGCATTTGTTTTCGCTCTTTCGTAAGCCTGATATCATATATTTATTCTTACCTTTAGGACGTGGCTAATTGTTTGTGCCTTTGGGCATAGTGTATATAGTGTTTATGGTCCATTGGCGCTAGCGGTTTCCCACAACTGCGCGATCTCTTCTCTTGTGTCGAATACAATACCCTGTAAAGGCTAGAGATAGTGTAAATGGTTTGTTGTTATGTTGTTCATCTGGCCTCCTAGTTCATCTGGTGAGGGTGAGTAGCACAGTTGGTAAAATCGCCGTCCTCTCCACATCGGGTGGAAAAGAACTCAGTTCGAATCCTGTCCATGATATGAGGAGTTTTTATGGGGCTTTTTCACAATGTGGCTGAGTTAGTCCTGTCTGAGGTGAGAGTAGCATGGTTTCTTCTCCCGGAAACTGGTTTTTTGTCCAACAAACAGAAAATTGACTACAGAACACACGCCATTTATATACAATATATGCGGCGCAGTATAACCTTATTCCTTGATGCGCCTAAAACCCTACAACAAACAAACTGGCTTATTAGCCTAGGGGGCCCGTGGGACTCCATCGACTCCGAGTCGGTGGTATTCCTGTGCTTTTGGCTGTCTACTTGAGAAGCGAGCATTCACCCCCGCCTATAGAGACATGGTAACGAAGTAGTTTGAGGTGTTGAACTTCATCTTTCCATTGCGTAGATTAGTGAAGGCGTAATTAGATCCTTCAGTATAACTTTTTACTGGTGAATGGTTTCCTTGCGTGAAGCAGATTTCGTACCAGATGGTGGTCACACTGCCACATGGAATCAAATGTTAGACCAAAATCACTAACACCAATTGAAACTGGCATCGAAATAGCATGAAAAGATTTTTTTAAGTTGAAATTTACGTAGTCACACCGAAATCTTGGAAGGTATATTTTTGAGGGAAAACATTAGTTGAGTAGATTTATTTAAAATTTATTTGGACATTAGTCTAGTCTAAACAGGGAAAGTTCAATAAAATCTGTTCTTAATTTGAAATGTTATTTCATTAATACTATCAATTTGATTAATTTGTTCCACCAGTTTTATATCATTTATTTCTGTTCCGAACGAGATTTATGTAAAAAGTGACCATTGCAGAATTTTTACTGTGACTTGGATGCACTTATGTTGGCATTTGAGCATGAGGTTCTTTTTGAAAGCAACGATTTCAGGAACTAACATGCATTATCGTCTAAATTAAAATGAGGCTTGTAGAGTTTGAGAATGATAGGGATGTTCTCACATGCAAATTCTGCTCATGAAGCCTAAGGTGAGGAGACTATATACTGCGTGTGTTCTATGCCTGTTTTGCTGGAACCCGAACTTCCGGAAAATATTGTAACCTTAGCCTTAGCTGACTAAACTCAAAGAAGAAGCACATTATTAGGATTTGAACGGAGGCAGGATAAGTCGTAAAAGTTGTTGGACACCAATCTCATGTTGGTGTCGACAACTATTGGATGCTTTTTCCACACAGTGTTGAATGACGGCCATAACTACAATTCTGCTCATGTGGGTACTGTTACCGTTGAGTGCGTCAAGAATTATAATGCTTGACGTTACAGGTAACTGTTATATAAGTTCTCGACACAGTTAGCCCTTTCTCAATACATTAATTTTGACGATTGACCAATGTTAGGTATCGTAGAAAATCGTTTCCATGCCATCGTAGGAAAATGATCTGGTTGGCTGTTGGACTACTTTTGCATGGCAGACTGCACCACAGAAGAAATATGGAAACGAGTTCCACTTTCATAGGTCCAAACAGATGGTAATCTCTTGGTGAGAAGTCCGAACACTGTGGCTGGGAGAAGGAATGATTTCTGGAGAGGTTCTTGGTTGCATCTGTTGATTACAGTGACATCTATCAAAGTTAAGCAGTTGCTTTGTATTGTACCTCGGAGGTCTACAGTCTGGTTGCATAACTTTAGGTCTTCACTGAGGCACATTCAGAAGTGTTGCAACCAGACCTCCGAGGCACGAGTTTCGTTGTATGTTCCAAGAATATCCTTCATTTTTTTAGTTTACAACTGAATCATCGGAAAAAATATAAAAATAAAATAAAAAAAGGTAAGGTGTCGCTCGTGCTGCGTATCAGTTGTGCGTTCTTCAAGTGATGATTGCGAGATATCTGTCTTTGTGTTTTAAGACTATTTGAAATGTGTTATTGTTGTTCATCTTCTTTATAGTTGTTGATACTGACGAACAGAATATCGTAAATTCAGAAAAAGGGACGTTTGTGCAGCTTCTTTATAGCCAGTTAATCATGAAATGCTGAAAGCGACCTGTTAATTGAGGAAGGTAGGAAAACCAATTACTTTCATATTAATATGGTTTACTGTTTTCAGAATTTAACGAAGAATATTTTACAACCCGAAAAAATATGGTCGATATTAGGATTTTTCACTTTTTAGTTAATTATTTTTTTATGCAAATATAGAAAATAGCATGGGAAATTTAAAAATAAATGCCAAGTGAGATCGCACATTTCTTACTGAATCTGCGATATAAATATCGCGGATTCAGAACCAAATATCGAATTAAAATTGAGATAATTTATTAGTTTAACTTTTTGCCAACACCAAATATTTTCCTATGCTCATTGTGTGAGAAAAGTGAAGAAATTATAAGGGTTGCTGTGTTCATCTAATTTGGATTATAACGTTTATGTTGACCCGAAGGAAATTTCGACAGAGGGGGGAGGTGGAAGATGACAGTGAAGAATGCAAATTAAACACCAAGACGAATTTTGCCAGAGCTTAATTTTTAGTAATAAAACATGCCATACCGTTGATCGGTTCTTATTCTTAGCTTGCGAGGGAGTATGGTTTTACTATTTTTTTCAATAGGCAGTTATTCATTCAATTATCGGCAGTGGCAGCATCCTATATGTTTGTTTGTTTTTAAGATGATTTCTTTAAAAAAGGATGCCATATAAAAATATGGTAATCATTCATTATAACGGGGTTTTTTTGGGTTTTTTTACTGGCATATTTTTTTTCCGAAAAATACGACCCTTGACACATTAACCCCGACGTTTCTGCACTTACACGATGTGCTATTTAATGGATAATTCCAGCTTTCTTAATTCCAGTTTTACTGTTAGTCTTGGTACTCAAACGAAGATATAAACCACCGATGTGTACTAGTAGGGCGGATACGAGTTGTTCAAATTAAGCGGATAATTTTGGGAGAAATATGTTTTGAAGAACGAGATTGCTAAAAAAACACAGAAATAAGACATGCTTCTGTGGCGAATAATTCTATGGCACACCCACATACAGTAAGATAAAAAAAAATATTAAGCTTCAGAAAGAGACTTACCCATGGATCTTTGTCTGACCATCTATATCTGATGGTCAGACAAAGATCCTTTGTATGACCAGCTATATCTGACCATCATTTGCGATAGCAAATGATGGTCAGATATAGCTCTGCCCACTGCTTTGCGCTGGTTACCACGAGTTTGTATTAGAATGAATGCCGTTTTGTAAGCGAGTAGAGGCAGCAGGAATACAATAGACAGACTTCGTTTGTAGTTTTCATTTCCACTAGTGAAAAAAAAGCCCAGGGGCATTCAAGCAAGAAAAAAAAAGTGAATATTAAACATTACGGATACCCCTTTTTTGCTAGAATACATCCCGAATTTGATAACGTAATCTAATATAAGCAATGGGGAAAAAGTCTATTAATAAAACTCCTACACAAACGAAGGTCAGGCTTACCTGCCTGTCTATCGTATTCCTTCAGCCCTACTCGCTTGCAGACGGGCATTCATTCTAACGCAAAATCGTGGTGGCCGCCAATCAGCGCGAAGCAGTGAGCGGAGCTAGATCGAGCCATCATTTTCTGTCGCAAGGATCCATGGGTAAAAGTCTCTTTCTGAAGTTTAACCAAAAATAAACGATCTTGAGCATTTATTAGCCACAATTGGCAAATTTTCTTCAAGGGCATTATCACATGTGTTCAAATCGAGAAGCTCAGGCGTTATTAATACCTCTTGCAAACCATCGACCATCTTATTCACATATATTTGTTTCTGTGTGCTAATTTTTTTTTTTCTTTTTTCAAGGAAAACCCTCAATTAACGCAGAACGCTTTCCAAGACATCCAAGGCACCCCCTTCCCAAATGAAATGCTTAATCATTTGGGAGGTGGGGTGGGAATATCTTTGATTGGTGAATCAGTAACGTTGTAAGAGTACCTTCACTCGAATTCTAGTCTTATTTTTTGATTTGAATTAAATTAAATTTTTATTTTTATTAAATTTGAATTAAATTAAATTTTTATTTTTATTAAATTTGAATTAAATTAAATTATTAAATATTACGGTTATTTAAATTAAATTAAATAACCGTAAATACTAAATCAATCTCCTTTTATCATCACAAGTATTTAGATTACGTACTAAATACAGTCCTCCAATATTATAACAACTGTTTCTAACCTAATGGAACCTTAATGTCGTATCTGATGTTGTCTTCCGTGAGTGGTACTCTTTGATAAGTTCCTGGACAGCCAATCCGAATATATGGCAATCTTTTGAGTACTTTATCGTAACATTAAATACTTTTCCGAAGAAAGTTGATGTTTAACTTCTTAGATGATTTTAAACTTGACATTTCTACAATGTGTGCGTAATGAAATTGTGATTTGGGACACTCTACATCCAATTGTGAAAGCCTTTTTGTCCAGTATGTGATTAGACTTATTAATATACTCTTCTGTTTACATAACTTATCACCCTCTGTGACGATCGTGACAATCCTCGTGTTTTCATTGTCTGTGAGCAAATAATATCGTTAGAAAACAGTTGAGTTGATGCAGAGGGATTTTGCACGAAAAAAATAAATAAATCAGTATTTTGAAGCCCACTAAGCATTCACTCAGTTTGTGGCTTACTTCTAGTTACCCCCATGGCTGTTCCAACTTATGACTCTCTTTCAACAAACGCTAAATCTTAAAAAGGAAGAAAGAGATAAACGGAACTTGAGTGTGAGAATAAAAAGTTCTTTGTAAGACAGGTTGTTTGAATTTAGAGCCAAGTCAGCTCAGGCTATGGAACACCATTGCTTTGTCTGTGCTCTAAGGGATTAAAAACTCCAAAAAATCATACCTTGGGATGAAACCCGACTCATCCCAGCTGAAGAAGAACAACTCATTGAACTCTTCGTGTCTTCGACAACATTCGAACTTCGATCTTTTCAAACGGATGACAGCTGACATACTCATGCAGCCATGGAGGCTGTGTATACTTGGTAAATTCCGAGAGCTATCCACATCTTCTTTTGTCACCGGGATTCGTTCATGCAGACACATCTCAAAATCTAAACCTTTTAAACTCTTCATTATGTAAACGCTATACAGTTTAGCGAGCATCTTCGGCTCCGTCCCTCTCCACGAAGCGCAAAGGACGTTGGTCGTTTATCGATGCACGCTTGAATTGTAACCTAATTATGAAAGTGACAAGAATAATCCTTGTTGTTGTCGTCTTGGTAACAGTCACGAGGAAAACAGCTGAGAAGTAAAGCATTCATTTTAATCTAGAAGGCAGCGTAGCAGAAAGAATAGGAGCACGGATAAATATAGCGTGGAGATTTTGAACGGGCAGTTTAGAACTTTTGTTTTTTGAATATGTCGAAAAACCGTTGCTGTCGTGCGTACACCTTTTAGGATTTTTTGTGGTACGTTAAATATATCACCGTCATATGCCGATTGCAGATTAATGTTGTTATTCGGTTATAATTCTACATTATGAGTGGTATGGAGTAAGATTTTAGTCCAGCGCATTAGCTGTTTGCATTCTGCGATCTAGAGATTATCTGATATATCAATTAATCATCACGAAGTAGGGCACCGGTGAAAATATGTCCTGACCAGCTGTAGTCGGTTCTAGCGAGTGTTGAATGACCTTCATGCATATTTTCCTGTTACTGTGATACATTCTTTTAGTCCATGTGATTTCCAATGTCCGCGTTGTAAGTAATTGAGGTGTACAATAATGGAAATATCGAAAATAACAGTTTTAACATTCAGCGCAGCGTAATTTAGCTATTGTAGAATTAAACATTTATTCACTCGATTGAAATCTGATACCGATGTTTGTAACACAAAGGTTTACCTTGCTCTATTGCCAACTAACATCCTGGCCACTCATCGAATATCTCAGCAGCCCTCCTGGCACTAGCGCGAGCCTAGCTGCAGGTGCTCAAAATAACCTGGTCGTTATGGTAACGGGTTGAGCTTCCGAAATCCGAGCCATCTTTACAACGATTCATCCACCGGTTTCGCGATTTATATTAGTGTTTCGAGGCCCAGCGGTTCTCTTCTCCGACATTATCGAAATGAACAGACCTCTGGATTGGTCACGTGAGATTTTTTCCCCCCTGGTGATTTTTTGCCGCTTTTATACCGATTTAGTGACTTTTCTCTCTCAACTCCTGTTCTGATTGGATCAATGTCTAGGCCCTCCAGTGCGTGTCAAGGTCGTCCTCATATATAACCATAAATCGATTTAAAACAGTAAGACGTAGCTAAGTATGGCAGATTTTTTCCCTCGAAGTTCTAGCAAAGAAAAATTGTGTCCACCTGAAGTGTAACTAACCTTGTTCTATTTTCGGACGCATATTTGAAGAGGTGAATACGAAATTCGGTGAAAAATATTCTCAAAACGCTAAACAAACATCTCCATTCACACTGGGGTAATGTAAAAAACATACCTGAGCTTCATAACATACTTTAGATAAAAAGTACATCGTAGAAAATATGAACATGAATGTCCAATCGCAATATCCGGGAAGAATCGTTACAAGTGACATACAAAAGCGACACAATGTCTCATAACCATAAATTGTGGACACGCGTGACATTCAAAAAGTAGCGAAGATATGGTTGTTAGGAGTCGTTTGCTGTCCGCACTATGTTTGATGAAAAGAGTTCACTTCTGAATGGCTCCATCTTGTAAAACAAATCAGCCAAAAGAACTCGTGTCTATAGGAATGGGAGAGGTGATCAAGGATTTCAGTACCAATTGCCACTGATGCAATCTGCCTTCACAGCACCAGCTACACGACACCTTGAGTTCCCATGTAAGATGTTATTTGGTTGTACTGTGAAAATTAAACATTTCTTTGATAATAATTATAATAATAACCCATGGCTTAGTGCCGTAAAGGATTTGTAAAGTTAGCGTACCTGCGTGCACCTATGAACCTGAGAATAAAGATTATATTTATTAACCTTGTTTTTCCTTGTTTTCAGCACTACAATAATAATCAATTAGACAATGAATTGTTCTTGCTTAGACAGATCAGGAATTCTCTAAGTTAAACCAGAAGAAACAACAACTTCTCTTTTGTTGGATCCCTGGTCACACTGGAATTACTGGAAATGAACGTACCGAAAACTGCTATCGGTCCTATAGACCAATCCTAAACTACACCTGCATTATAAAGAAACGATGTCTTGAACAATGGCAACGTCTTGCAGAATCAAGCCAAGCTAGTAAGTATAACAAAAAGATCTCAAACCATAGAAATTCAGTATACGTGAGAACCAACATGAAGTCGTATTAGCCCAATTACCGATAAGCTGCGCACACCTGACACATCTTTATCTGCTTGCGGTCACTGATCCACCACAGTGCCCAAACTGCAACGCCCATCTTACTGGCCAGCATATACTTATTGATTGCCCCATTTATAACGGTGAGCGACAAACTCTTTGCTTCATTTTCAGCAACGAATTAGTTTGTAAATAGGATTTTTTGTTGTTTTTAAAACCCTACCATCATTATGTAAGTAGCATCAATTATGTCTATTTGTGTTTAATTAGTCAATGAAGATTTTATTATATTAAAGCAAACATCACCGCGGAGTATTTCTTGGATAGATATTCGAGTAGATAAAAACAGGGCTGAAAACTCAATAATGGCTTGATTAAAAAGGAGCCTCCAACCTAAATCTAACTTTATAATGCTCTTCAAGAAGTCTTTCCAGCTATGATCTAGACTAATTCCATCATACAATCATACCCTACTCACAGAAGGTTCCATATTTTCCATTTGAGTTGGTATCCGTAGAGTTCATAGTAACCACTTGAGATCTCTTTTCAATATTTTCGATACAAAAAGGTAACTATCATCCCAGTTTTAAGCATAAGTTCTAATGGATTTTTAATACTGCGAAGAAACACCTTGATGTATTCGTTCTCCGCAGATTCGATAAACTTTCTGATGACATTAAGTCAATAATATTATTTCAACAAAACATTTAGTGCGTGATACTAAAAAGTCAAGATAGTTGTATTTGATTCATTAAAATTGAAAGGGGGAACAAATCAAATTTTTTTAATAAGTGACGGATATTTAAATCACTAGAAATAGGAAATTATAATAGTGAATGTCTAAGCTAAGAATTACCGCAGAATATTTAAGAAAATTTTCTAAATAGAATAACGAGGGCATCATACACGGTGGTATAATTGGCTGTCCATCTATCTCATGTGACAAGGGTTTCTTTTCTTTATTTCCCCCAATACATCCTGTTTCCTGCACTTCATTTGTCTCCATGCATTGCCGCAGCCAGTAGTCGGGATTATATGGAATTCATTGTTGTCAGCACGTCTTGCGGAAGTTGGCACGCGCTATATCTCCAGCCCTATTGTTAAATACCTACAGGTTATTACTGGTGATCTATGCTATCGTCTTACGGCACGAATCACATGGATTCTTTTTTTTTTTGTCGTGGTGCTGGGGTGTGCAATATTTCCGCTATTGATCGGTCGATTCCTGAGACCGTGAATACGGCTTTGGTAGGCGATAATCAAGGTATTTGGCACAGTACTATGAAATTCGTTCAAAATGCATTTGAACTTTGGTTTTTCTGCAAGAAACAGGTAAGATATTCATTTCTTAAAAATAACAGTGCTCTGTTTTCTGCAGAGCATCACTTAGATAGTTGGATGGATGATGAAAGACACTGAGAAATATAATCGTGTTTGTCACCTTACTCGCTTATGAAAAACTCCATTAGGTTCAAGAATGGTCTCACTCAATTAACTCGTCATCAGGAGGCAATAATTCCTTTGTTCGTGTGATTACGGAGCATACCTTCATTATATAGGCCCTCGTGGGTAGCACAGCTGGTAAGATCCCGCCCTCCTCACACCGGTGGAAAAGACCTGAGTTCGAGTCGCATCGATGATGGGAGAAATTTTTCTGGGCTTTTTTCACAACGTGATTGAGATAGTCTCTCAGGTGAAGGTAGCGTGGTTTTTTATCCCGGGAACTCGGATTTTTTTGCCCAGCAATCGGAAAATTGACTTCAGAACATATTCAATTTAAAAGACAATATACAGAGAGCAATATGGCCTTAGTCACTGATGCTCAACGACATCATAATACATCCCTTTTGAATGTTGTATTTAATCTAAAGACAATTTTTGGACTTCAGTGGATTTATTTATAGATTAAAACAGGACAGATATGCTTCAATGTTCCTGAGGGTTGTATTTGTGATATTCGTAACCTGCAGGTGATTTTATTCAGATGCGATCTTTGTTAAAAGCTTGAGGTCGTCTGCATAACTATTTTACCTTTGGATGAGATCAGTGGTGCTATTACTGTGGAGAAAAGGCCTTCTGACAAAACTCCTCCGTAAGGAACGCCTGTGTACGAGAGAAGGTGTGGTTATTGGCTTGTAGCAAAAGCGTCCTTTCGTGAAGCAAGGCACCCAGGAACCAAAGCATGTCTGCTCATATATTGCAGTAATGCTGTTATAGGTGAAGTAAAGCTGGAATGGAAGTTTGATTAAAAGCTGCATGGATATCGAAGTAATTGATGGTCATCTCCTCTTTTTGATTAATTGCTTAAAGGATGGATGTTGTGGTTGCTCCTAAGTTTGTGATGGTCGATTTTTCCAGGGATTTCACTGTGAATATTGGTTGGCTTCTGTGGGAGGATTAGTTTTATTGTAGTTGGCAGTAAAGATTTTTTCCAAAATCTTTAAGAGGCTTGATGTACAGGAAATAGGCCAATTGACGTTACTAGAATCATTGTGGGGATGGAAGGCCCGAACGCAGAGCAGTTGCTGCTTGGCGGCCCACTGAAGACGAGAGAGCCTATTGGTTGACATGTCAGTGTGGCTGTTGAACGCCATTTTGGCCTCAAAGACCACGCCGAGGTCGGCGTGGTCTTCCACATTCGGAATTCCAGTTCCTCCAAGGGAGAGATTCAGTTGTAAAGGGGTGTGTTTTAATGAGAAGACCATTTTTAGCCCTCATGATGCAGTTGAAATTTGTCTATGATCATCCCTCTGATGTACTTGCAAAAAAACCAACAACTCATTCAAGCTGTTAATGCCCTGCCTGCCACAGCCACTGCTGTCGATGATGAAACACCACAATACATAGTGAAATGTCTCAGGCCATTTATCATAGACCAGCTTCTCTGCATCTATAACCAGTGCCTTGGACAGCACTTCTTTTCCCCACTATTGCACAGATACAAAGTCCGCTTTATCCCTGAAAAGCAAATTTCAACTACACTTCAGATAAAAGTGTGAATGAAACGCCACTGGGCAGATGCATCGTAGTATACAAGGAACTGTTATAAAAGTTGCAAATTAAGGCATTCATTTACTGAATAATTTAATATTTCATTGAACAGGGTTAAGTGAGCTGTCGATAATTCTTTTGACAATTGTAATCTGTAATCCTGGAATCATAATAAAAAACATTATGGCTTTTTCCAACCTAATCATGGAAGGATAGATGCTCCCTTAACGATAAACACCATAAAGGTGCCGAAAGAAAACAGAAACTCTATTTATCGCTGTCTCATTCCTATAAACTTCACTACAAACGTAGCTTTCGCTAGAGGAAGGTTTACAGCAAGCGCATTGATGGCACTTAATGCAATGAAAATAGACGTCTATATGCACGGTAATGACAGCACATATAGAAGTCCAACAGAACATAATCACTAAAATTTCTGAGAAAAGTTATTCGTGCAATATATTCTATAAATAGGCTTAATGTTCTCCTTTTTCGAGAATGGCCTTGAGATCCAACAAACAGTTTCTAAGGTCTGCCTCCGATGCTTCGAATTTATAAACACGAAATTATTAAAAATAAAACTTCAAAGGATCGATGCTTAGTAAAGAATTTAAAATGAATAAAATGGCAACGAAAAACATTCACAACAAATTTCTCTATCAAAGCTGCAGAATTCCCTTAGAAAACGCATCGGAAGACTTTTAATCGAGACGCCATTCTAATTATTTCATGACATTTGACTTCGCGAATCAATTTGGACTCCCAGTTGGTTTCATGAGATGTGATCTCTATACGAGAGGATTATTTATTCATTCTTTGACGTAACTCAATAACTGCAATTCAGATTGGAAAATTCAGTGACATGGCAGGATTAAATGGAATGAGTACATTATATTTACATCCATAATTTACTGTCTTGCTTCAGTATAATTATCTCTAACTGAATGTATAGAGACTAATTTTGAAATCGTCTGAACACACACCAGCATTATAATTCAATTATTTGGTTAATTCAATCTTTCCAATGTAGTAGGTTCATCAGTCTCGTTAAATATAATAACTCCCCCTTTTGTAAACGTGTTAAGTTATTTTAAATTCGTATTTGACTGAATTCTCGCAATACTCATTTTCCCCATTAAAATGTTTACGAATTACTGTATTGAAACCATGATTGTAACTGTTTTCATAACTCCAGATTATAAATACATTAAATCAATCGATAAAAAACAATGTCAATTATCGTAAATAAAACGAACAAAAATATTTAAATGATTATTTAAAGTGTATAAATTGGCAAACAAATATTAATCAATTTCTTAAGTTCACATCCTGGTACAAAAATATGCAGAATTTCTTTGATGACTGGTATTGCACAAATACGGTGATTTTCAACAATGGTGGGTTTTATGATTATTATCTCCACAGAGTACACCACTTACAGGACCCCTCGACCTGGGCACCTGTACGTGGTGAGGGGACCTCCCACTGATGCAGCTGGCCTTTCAGATTAGCATCACAGGGAACCAACCCATACCTAGGTTCCAGGGTTACATCATTGGAATGCGGCGTGTGCAGCCGTGCATCGCGACCCTTGAAAACTCGGAAAGGGGGGGGGTACTGGTGGTTGAGGAGCCCAGCCTTAATACACCACTTCGGCCCCTACTTCGACAAGACGGAAGGACCTGGACCGACTGGGATCAATCGGCGGGTGGTTCTTACTGCTAGGGTCAACTGTGTTCCAAGGCTTATTGGAAACGTGGGTATGGTGCTCCTAAGCGAACTTGGCGCCCAATTCGTGTACGAAGTACCCGCTAGTTCACGAGTGGGCGTTCCCTCGTAGGACTCCGGTGAAGTACTTAGGGCATCTGAAATTTTTATCTTATTCATATAAGTAATTTAAATCCCTCTATTTCTTCTGGGGCTCCAACAATGCCCTACCTAATCGATCAGACGAGAATGATACAAATTCTGTTAAAAAAGCCAGAACTGAGGTTAAAACACCATCTATGACACCGCTTTTCCTCATTCTCCAATCCATCGGAGAGCAGTCAGCCTTCTTTACCCAGAAAGGATAAGAAGGGATGGCAGGATCACCGAAATCTGTAAAACGGCTGCGTTCTGGAGATATTTTAATCGAAGCATCAAATGCAGTGCATGATGAAAAAAATCTTGAAAGCCACACCGATTGGAAGAATACCTGTCATCGTAACATCGAAATCCGGTGGGTGCGGGATTTTGTGCACTTAAGCACATATAGGACAATAGACTCAGGCCGGTTTCATCGTGCCTGGGACAGGCACCAGGCGGCAGCTGCCCAGGTGTTCGCTGCTCCCTGATGGCGAAGTGGCCTAGAGTTCCTACACCAACACAGAGAGCAAAGGGGGAGATGGACTACTGCCTTGGAGCCACCATGATACCCGTACACACACACACCCTGAATGATGCAAATGTATATACAATTGTATATAAATCTATGTAAGTTTTGTATTTATACGAATGTATGTAAACTGTGTGTATTAATAAATGAAAAAATATATATATCATCGTAACCTCCACAAAACTCTGAACTCATCAAGTGGTGTTATATCAGAGTGGGCCGCCTTCACTTTTCTGAAGAAGAGATCTGCTCTGAATTGAAAGACCAAGGAGTGACAGCTGTCAAGCGAATATCCATGCGAAAACATGGGAATCTCGTCTCTAATCGAGTTCTCATTCTTACATTCAACACACCAAGTGCCATCAAAGCAGGCTATATAAACTGCCCAGTGAGGATGTACGTACCAAACCCACTTAGGTGTTTTAGATGTCAAAAGTATGGTCACTCACAAACTGCTTTTCGTGGTAACCCTGCCTGTGCTCGATGTGGTTGTAAAGATCACGAGAGCAAGGAATGTCTCGCTCCTGAGCCAAATTGTACTAACTGCCAAGGAGAGTACCCCTCATACTCTTAAGCATGCCAGCGAAGGAAGGACGAAAAAGAGATTCAAAAACTAAAAACAGAGCTGAAGATTTCCTACCAGAAAACGATCCAACCTATAAATAGCGGCAAGCTGTCATAAGCCCAGAAAGTTTTTAGTAAGGGTACCATCGGGACCCAAACTGATATGAGTGTTCACCCAAGGAACTCGTTCACTACCATTCTCTCTATTTGAGTTCACAAAAGCTCACCCAAAAATCGCAGTCAGCTGCCACTCCAATATCGACACCTCCCAGTACTCCAGAATTACCAAAAGCGAGCACTAAATTAACATTACAAAAAACTGAATCGCCCACGTCAGGGCAAGAGAAAATAAAAATGGATGTCAAAACCAATATGACGATTCAGTCTTGGAACTCTTTGAGGAGGAGGAAATGGATACGGGACAGTGTCTATTCTTCCTCAAAAAAAGATAAATCCAAGGCTGACAAAAGTAAGCTCTCAGAAGCCGCCTGACGGACCCACCAAGCCAAAATAAGGGCTAAATTCCTACAATGGAATTGTCGTGGATTCCGGCGATATTAGTGTTAGTAATGGCCACATGGTGCAAGGAAGCCTATGGCTTATGCTACACCAGCCAAAAAATAAAAAAATTAAAATTAATAATAGTAATAAAATAAAATAATAAGAAGAACATTTTTTTAAAATAATAATAATAAAAATTAATAAGAGAAAAGGAAATGGACAACCTATGCATTTCTCTCCTTAGGTATAGGTACTATAACTTTTTTTTCCCACCTCCCTTAGGTAGGTAACCTTTGAATTTTCCCAGATTGTCAGCCTCAACCACACATGTGGGTAACTTATTCCAGTAATTTATAACTCGCTGGCTAAAATAAAACTTCCTGCAATCCAGTCTAAACATCTTCCACCGTAACTTGAAATTATGGCGCCTAGTTCTAGAATCATTTAAAACAGTGAAAATTTCGTCCTCAACTTTGCTTATTCTTCTCAGAACCTTAATCAAGTCTCCTCCTAGGTGTGCTTAGTTTCGAAGCTCGGCAACCCACACATTCGAAGTATCATATGGAAGCCCTTTTGCCGATCTCTCGAGTGGAGTTACCCGTCTTTGGATCCTTTCAAGAAGAACAATGTCTTTCTTTAGGTGCGGTCTCCATACTTGAACACAGTATTCCAAGTATGGTATAAAAATACCCTTATATAATGGGATTATGACGTCCTTTTCTCTACTAGCGATTGTTCGATAAATCATGGATAGGACACCATGGACCCTCCTTGCAACCAAAAAAACAAAGAAACAAATTATGATGTTAGGGTCCTCTGTAAATGATTACATCTACCCATATATTTATTTATCTGTAAATTGCGTTTGTTCTTTGGTCGATATGTCTGTTTGCTGGATGAAAAACCCCCAGACACCACCATATCAGAGCAGATTCTTCCTGGATGCGCATATTTACTGTAGAGCTGCTGGCTGTTGAATTAGCACTGGTCCACATTAGTGGATAACAGCACTAACGGTTCGTTTTATATTCTGATTCTTTGAGCATCTTAAGGCTTTATTATCGGTGAAATATAATCGTCACCCAGTTCTGTCTCAAGTTCAGCAACAGATCAACTTCACGTTATGCTGGATTCCCAGCCACATTGGGATTAGGGGAAACGATTTGGCTGACACCGCAGCCAAACCAGCAATTCCCTCTAATAATTGTTGCCTCAGTCCCCTGTACAGACTACAGGCAAATAATACACCAACAGGTACACTCCCGATGGCAGGATTCTTGGAGAAGACGGACCAAAAATAAATTACATCAGATAAAGCCTGTAATTGATTGAACCATGGCAGTCTAGTATGCGCAGGAATCGTAAGGAGGAAGTTGTTCTGGTTCGGACCCGCATAAGGCACAGTCATCTGACACATTCTTTCTTGCTGAGGGCTGATGACCTTCCTATTTGTGAGTCTTGTGATGCAGTCTTATCCCTGAAACATTTTAATCGAGTGCCCAGATTTTAATAATATGCGCTTTACCGCTTTTTACCATTTGACTGAACCTTATACACTCAGTCAGATTTTATCCGACAATGACAAGGTGTCAGCCCTTTTTAGTTTTTTACAGCTTATTAATTTATATTGATGTATATAAAATAAGCTTTATATTTTTATAATATATACCGCCTCTTTCAAAGTTACCGAAATCTATTTTTACCTTTGTCCTGGCGCATAATGCCCACTGCTGCTAATGCCCAGAAACATCCAATGAAATCCAAATCCTCTTACAGAGAGATCTATAAGAGGTGTATGCTTTCTGTTTACGAACGAGGCTCAGCTTATCCGTAATCCACACGAGGTAATCGAATACTATTTTAAAGAGGAACTTTCAATAAATGTGTGGTGTGGAGTATTAGGCAACTACTCTGTTGGACCATATTTTATCAGGAGACGTAAAAGAGCTGCGTTGTTTTCGTTTTCTTTTTACATTTCTTTCAAGCACATCTTGAATACGAAAGAGCAGCATGACGCAATGGCTAGAAATTTCCTCCTCCTAGTAGACGAGGAAATGAGGATGCTTATCCCCAGTCCGTTTCTCATTTATCCACTTTGCAATGCAGTTGGCATAGTTGCCCTTCTAATATGCCGGAGACGATTATGTACTTGGCGCACGCTCGAAGTTATTAAGCTGCGCGTAATATAAGTGAGAAGGGAGTTCTTGAAAATTTTCCACAAGCAAAAACGGTGTAAGGAGATGCAAAAGAGCTCCTCTGTTTTAGCAAATGAAAAGTGAATTCCACTTTTATTTGGAGAACGTATCAAAATTCTATTAGAATTCTAATACTATATTTCCGACATTGGCGTCTTCAGGCGTATTTTAAAAGATTTCACTGACGAATTATGATTTTTATCAACACTAGAAATTTGTGATTTTTCGCCATTTTCCCGAATTGCTCTTTTTGAATAAATATTAGCACATTTTTCGGTGGACCTGAAAAACTGTTCTGAAAGTTTCATGGACAGTTTTCTGAAAATTTTACGGAATGAGTGGCTACGAGAACATGCCCCACAACGGAGGGCTGCTGAGAGGCTGCAGGATTGAGGTCTGCTTGTGCTCTATGTGAGAAGATGATATATCTGGATTTTTCAGATATATTAGTAAAGTTATTAACAGGTGACACGCTATAAAAAGAAGGCAGGCCAGAGGGCTAACATTATAAAAAAATGTAACAACATACACATTTATAAAGAACACAATTACATTGTAGGTTTTAAAAACACTAGACTTATTTTTTTTCAAAAGACTGAACTCTATTCTGTCGTCCAATAGATGTGTCATCCGCCCGAACAGTCCATTTCCTTTGTGACTGAAACTAAACTGTGGAAAATAACTATGAATTTTCATGTATTTTTCGTAATAATAATTGGTCATAAGGTTATTATGAAATTAAAAAATATATATCCTGAACAACCGTACTGCTTGCTATTTCTAACTGAGCTGCGGAATTTAAGACCAAACCAAGCTGCATCTCATAGCAACTGCGCAGTTGACTCGTGCTCACCGTGTTACCTTGGCAGTCGGCCAGGTTTGTCTGTTCAGTTTTGCGTGTGTAGCAATGGATGTGAAACGTCAGGAACAGTATGCTTCTCTCGAATTTTGTTTTCCTCTCAAGACAACGTCAGTTGAAGTGTATAAAACGTTAAAAGAGGCTTATGGTAATCTATGCTTCCATATAGCACAGCTAGCAGGTGGTTTAGAATGCTTAAAGATGGGCATTATTCGATCACAAAAATCTGCGGCCCTGGAGCGTCAACGAAAGAAACCATAAATACTGCTTCTCTAATCGTGAGAGAAGATTGTCGAATAACAGTAAGGCAACTCGAAGAGATGTTAAGAAATCAGTAGGAAGCACGCAAGGTATTCTCTATGACTATTTGCATATGACAGGTGTTGTGCTCGCTGGGTTCCAAGACTACTCACACTTGAGGAACAGCAAGTTCGCATGGAGATTTGTCAGGAGCTGCAAAGGATGGTTACGGAAGATGGTGAGGTTCTGCACATTGTTCATTGTATGTAATTGCCTATGGTGGCACCTAGACAAGTGTCCATCTCCACCATATATTCTGTATTAAATGGAAAAAGAAAAAAACAAAAAAAAAAAAAACAAGCCTCTCTGTCACCAGGGGGAAAAACACCCACAGGTGATGTTTGCCACCTGGTTTCCGGTCCCTAGGCTCATTAGAGCTCAGGGACGAGGAACCAGGCGGCAAACATTATTACTTTACTAACTGTGCATCAAGCACCAATTCCGATCTCAATGGATGGAGTGCATTACCATTGGGATGCATCACCCCACCCTGGCTGCCCACACCAGGAGAGAAATAAAAAATAAATAAAAGAAATATATATAAAAATAATAAAAAAATAAATAAATTGATTAATTAATTTTAAAAAATAAAATAATTAAATAAAAATAAGAACAAAAATAATAAATAGATTAACTAATTAAACAAATAGAATAAATAAATAAAAATAAGAAAAAATAATTAAAAAAAATAAAAATTCCCTCATTTCCCGCTAAGGGGGGGGGGACTAATCTCGCATCAGCCAACTCTCCGATGCAAAAAAAAAAAAAAAAAAAAAAAAACCTCATGCGAGGAGTGCGGACACACACACACGCAAACAAAAACCTTAATCCTCGACCCCCACAAACCCTAGACGTAATCCCGGATCAGTAACTCTCTGATGCCAGCAAAAAAAAAAAAAAAAAAAAAAAGTCTGTGGGGGGGGGGGGAATGTTAAAAAAAGAAATGTACAGAAGCAACTGATACAAGGTTAACCTAATCAGAATTGACCAAAACAGCTAATTGCCTCCTTTTCCGAAAAACTCTTTTTGCAAAGTCTTGTAATAATTGAAAATACTGAGGATTAGATAATACATGTTCATTCCCTCTACGTAGATCAGGCTTATGGGTACTGAGAGTTGTTCTTAACTGCTCATAAATTGGACAATCGAACAGTTTGGTTTGGTTTGGTTTGGTTTTGGTTTTATTGGCGCATTAGCTACTAAGGCTATAATGCGCCAAGACCATATCATTTATAAAATAATTTAAACTTTCAGT
This sequence comes from Mastigoproctus giganteus, assembly GCF_048544385.1. Lineage (NCBI taxonomy): Eukaryota > Metazoa > Arthropoda > Arachnida > Uropygi > Thelyphonidae > Mastigoproctus > Mastigoproctus giganteus. Next base: position 208,717,642 of record NC_143583.1, read on the forward strand.
GACCTAATTAGTTAGGTCACTATGTCAAGAAGTATAAGAAAAATGTAAATTTTATAAACGAGTAAAAATATTTATTGACTTTAAAAATCTAAAAATAGCAGACACATTGTCATTGTCGGATAAAATCTGACTGAGTCTATATGGCTCAGTCAGATGATTAAAAGCGGTAAGACGGATACTGCTAAAAACTGGACATTCGATTAAAATGTGTCTAATTGATAAAACTGTGCCACAAGACTCACACATAGGAGGGTCATCAGCCCTCAGCAAAAATGAATGAGTTAAATGACTGTGTCCTATGCGGGTCCGGGCAAGAACAACTTCCTCCTTACGATTCCTGCGCACAATCGAACAGCACATGATTCCAAGACTCTAATGCTTGACAATCACAATGTGGATCAGACTCTAATCCTAACTCACATAATTTACTTCTCAAAGCCCCATGACCAGTTATTAAATAGGAAGTTTCCATATTCATGTTAAACCACTTATTTTTCTTATGATTAACATTAAAGGTCACATTAGGTATAAACATCCCAGTCACAACTCCTGTCTCACTAATATCCTACCTAACTTGCCACATACTAATTAATTTAAGCATTGTATTCTTATCAGATATCTTCCGATCACTCCCAATATCATTTAATGTTCAAAAAAGTTACTTGTCCATCATTCCTGGTATAATAGCTAAATTCCCTACAAACAATATAAAAATCTAAAGGAAGAGCCCCTGTAATAATAACCTGCTAGGGCGTTGGTGGAAACAGTTTTACATGCTCTCAATATAGTTAATAAATGGTTCTCTGCAAAGAATTTATTTTATTTCTAAATTAATGTTACGGGACCTTGCTACAGAACTGTACTGCACCCTTTTGGGGATCACATTCTTCGCAAACTATCACAACTGCACGCAGTAGGTGGACTGTGCATTACGACAATGCGAGACTTCACATTACTCATACTGTCATCGAGTACTTGGCAAGCATTAATATCAAATATATTCTTCATCCACCCTACATCCCTGCACCCTGCGATTTTTTTTTATTTCCCAAGTTAAAAAAGGAACTGCGAGAGAAACGTTTCCAGTCGATTCTCAAACGCATGTCAAAAAATTACTTCAACCTTGTTTTTGAACAATGGCAGAAACGTTGGAGTAAGTGCATTTCATCAAATGAGGACAACTTTGAAAAGGACCATCAGAATTGATTTGATGGTCTGACAAATTTAATTTGATACTGTGATGTTGGTTACAAAGGAAGTAGATGCAAAAAATAATTTTGATATCATATACTTGGATTTCAGGAAAGCTCTTGACATTGTTGCGCATGGAAGATTACTGTACACATTGGAGGATAAGTTGCTACAATGGATAAAAGGGTGGTAGTGTGAGACAAGACAGAGGGTGGTAATCAATGGACGCTGCTCTTGGTGAAATAATGTTATTAATGTAATCCCACAGGGTTCGGTGTTGGGCCCACTGTTGTATTGTATATTTATCACTGATATTGATGGTATATCAGCTTAGTGTCGAAGTTTGCTGATGATACAAAGGGTTGTTAATGGCAGTAATGGTAATGTGCTACTGCAACAGCATCTAAAAAATTTGGGCAGATGGGCTGAAAAAGTAGCAACTGAAGTTTAACATGGACAAATGCAAAATACTACTTATGGGTAGAAATAACCCCAGAGGAATGTATCAATTGTATGGTACTACATTTATAGTGGTAAAAAATTAAAAAGACCTGGGAGCGATTGTGCAGTCAGATGTGAAGTTTTCTTAGCAATGCAGACAGGCTGCCAGAGCTAAGTGATGGGTATTGTCAATGATATATAGGAATTTTGCTAGTAGGGAAAAGGAGGCAATTATACCTTTGTATAAGGCAATGGTCAGGCCACACCTTGAGTACTGCGTACATGTCCGGGGCCTCATTTTAGGAAGAATATAGAGTTTCTTGCGCTTATACAGAGAAGGGCAACAAGATTGGTGGGGGAACGAAGGGGTCCTCTTACCAAGAGAGGCTAAAATTCTGCAAATTGCAGCGGCTGGAGAGTAGGCGCCTGCGAGGTGATCTGATTTAGGTGCATAAGGCCTTGAATGGGTTGAGCACGCTGAATTCTGATGGGATTCTTCCACTTGCTCAGATTACTAATCTGATGGGGCATAAATTCAAATTGAAGAAAGACAGTTGTAGAATAGATGTGCTGAAATTTCCTTTAGCCACCGTGGTTAATTTCTAGAACAAACTTCCATCTGTCATTGTGGAAGTTGAGTAGTTAATGGATGTGCAGTTGCACTTCAGGGGCGTTAGAAAATAGTAATAATTCATTAACAAGATAAATAAAACGTCCAAAAAAACAAAGGCTTCTATGCACGAACCACCATATTGCCACTTCATTCCTCCAACCGGCGCATTGCAGCAAACATACGAGCAATATCCAAATAGTCAAGCAACAACACACGGTATAATGGGAGGGTATGTGATGAGAAAAATAAATAATTATCGGATTTCTATTGGTCCGATTTTAATGGAATTTGGGAAGGCTCGAAAAATTTTCTAAAAGTACCAAATATTTAACTTCCGTAAAGATCGATCCACGCGCCTAAAAATTAATGAACCATTTACATGGTTCACCTAAAAATTAATGAACCAAATAACGAAAGTTCTAGATTATTGCCTCTGAAAAAATTGCGTTAAGTTTATTTTCGTTATTTCAGATTTTTTGTAATTAGAAATATCCCATTCTTAAATATTTTTCTACGTAAAATGTTATTTATTTCTTTTCTAAAAATGAAAAAATTTCCTAATACGTTAAATATCTTATTCGGTGTGTAGACCTGCTGTGCAGTTCTCACTTACGTAAAATGCGCTCCCATCATGCAGTTCGCGAGTAGTCAACACGACGAATAAAGTTTTTATTTATTCTATATTTTTTTCAGTTAGAAGAGATTTTTTTTTTTTTTTTTTTTTTTTAATGAACGGGAAATATCACTGCGGCTTCATCGTATCACATTTATAAAAGAAATTCGTGTTCTCTAAACAAAAAAAAATATATATTATTTTCCTACTTTTTTGTGTTTAATAAATGGAAATTTATTCAGATACCTTTCGAAATGAGGCTCTCTATCCAGTTGCTTTAAACAATACTAAAAATGCTGCTGTGTTTATTTAAATTTTAGTATGTTAGACAGTTATGTAAGTGGAAAGTTTTTATCGTTTTTGTTTCATTGGAGATTAATGGTAAGGTAAACATGTGTGCAGCGAACTGATTTCGTGTGTGAAGAAAATGGAAATAGTTTGTGTAAAAAGCGTGCTGCGTTCTTAAAGATGATTAAACATATAAGAAAACAAAACAAGTTATTAAAATGGCATAATATTTACTACCGCGTAACCCTTGCGAAAAGCACACTGGGTATAATTGTGATCCAAACAACTTATCGACCACCGAACCACGCAGTATACAAGCACACTATATAAGAAGAAGAAAATCTTTATTGTACTGAATCAGTACAATAAAGATTCAGTACAAACTTCTGGAGGTCTATTCTGATCGTTTGCAGGGCTTGTATAATGGGAAGTACTTGGTCGGGTAGAAATTGGTCGCAGATTTTCAGCCTGTTCTTCTGTAGCTGAAGAAGAGGAGTGGCTCTATGGGAGAGTGGTAGAATATGCCAATGGCACATGTTCCATAAGTCAGAGGAGTTAATTTTGCCAACCAGCATTTTAACATTGGTAACAGTTCTCCTCATGCAGATTACTTGAGGCAGCCGTGGAATTTTAAGTTGAGCGGCCATGCTGGTAGTCATCTGTTGGGAGGGATGTTTGTGGGTTGCCCGCTTCAGTATCCACTAGAGAGGATGGGTTTCATAACAGAAGATGCAGCAGTGGTCCATATTTCGGCGGCATACAGAACAGTAGAGTACACAATGGTTAGCAGTTATCTTGTTATCAATCCAGCGCATTCAGCTTATGTTGCGCAGAACAGATTCGATGTGACTGTTGTATCTAAGAAAACGCCTCATAGCCTGAGTTGCATTGGCGTTTAACGCATATAAATTACCACTTATACATGAATCTCTCTCTTTATTATTCGCTTAGGTATATTGATAAAGGGGAATAAAAACAGGAGTCTCAAGGTCACCTGGCTTCCCGCTCCGTATTAACGCTATGGAAAAAAGGTCAATTGAGCAACTTCAGACGAGCGTTTTTTTTTTTTTTTTAATCTACTTACTCAGTTGAATCCTATCCTTTTCAAGAAGCATGAATTGGTTGAGGATTGTGAAGCTAGAAGAAAATTACGGCCACAGAAACCAGGTGAATAGAAATGGAGATCATCACATTGAAAGCTGTTAGAGCTATACGCTGTTTTAGTAACACGGACTGGTTGAGAGTTGCGAAACCTGTAGACAATCATTTACACAGAAGCCACAGGAAAAGAAAGTTAATGAAGGTGGTACATTCCTTTTTCTTTTGAAGAGAACTTCGAAGCTTGCTCTATTCTTGCAGCATCGATTTGTGAGCGTTGAGAAGTTTCAAGAAATTGAAACTTCCCACTGGCACAAAGAAAAAAAAAAAAAAAAGTTATCAGGCTGCTGTTTTATTAAATGTCATTCACCAAATTGTCTAGTACATCGAACTCTTGCGACAAATTGACGTGATCCCACTTTAGCCATGTTCGGCTTCCGTTATTTTCTCTCATTTCTGCAAACTTTGCATTGGCATTTTGTTATTATTTTTATTGTGATTTGTATAATGATTAGGCACTGGAATACTTATGTCCATTTTAGAGTGCAGCGAAGGATTAAATATCGCATATTGTCAACGTTAACTTTGTATTTCGTGTCAACAACGTTTCCACTGTCAGGCTTTATGAAAAGTTTCGTGAAGAAAATTGGAAATTCGGGTGTTTGTATAGAATTCCGTCGCCATTACGACGGCTAGACAATAATCGAGACATTTCTTGGTTCGGTGGCGACTAAGTGTCCATAAAGCCGATAGGAGCCTGCTGTGCACACAGTTAGGAGAGATCAACAGAAGTGACTTCGCCTTCACTGACCGTTTCTCGAACTGTGGTTCAAAATGTTCACAGGTTTGCAGGATTAGAATAAAATGAAAGAATAAGTCAGTTCATCTATCAGCTTTAGCATTAATTTGTAATTCAAATATCGGCCTTAATCTCAGTCTGTTGGCAAGTAGTGTTTAACTTTAAAGAAGGATTTAAAATAATTACAATCAATCAGACATTCACCTTCTGTTCAATTTTACCAATTGCTTTTACTGTTTTTAGGTTAATGCATTGTTAAAATGGACAAGACAAAGTACAGAACTTGCGTCAATCACCCAGACAACTTCTGCTATTTTGTGGACACTTAACCCCAAAAACTTAGAGGAAGAAAATATACAATGTCACAAAAGGTGCATATTCATTGTACTTCGGCTGCAAGATCGGTGACCAAGAAAAAAATTGGGATCCACACATCTGTTGTATTACTTGTACAACGAACTTAAGGCTGTGGTTATATGGCAAGCTGAGAGCACTACCTTTTGTCGCCCCTGTGGTGTGGCGCGAGCCCAAGAATCATTTCAACCACTGTTATTTCTGCATCCAAATATCCCATCAGCAATTAGGCCAGTGCCACACGGTAAAGAACTGTTAGTATCTGTGCCACCAAAATCTTGGGGTATTGGAAATAGTGATGAAGGTACAGAAGAAATCGTTTTACCAGATGTCGCGGAACCATGTACTTCATATGATTTGGACTACGAGCCAGAAAAAGAAAAGGCCCCACACTACACTGAACAAGAAGTATTAAGCGACTTGATCAGAGACTTGGGCTTACCCAAAGAGAAGGCTGAATTACTCGGATCCAGACTACAACAGTGGAACTTACTCGCCAAAGGTAGAAACATTACAATATACCGTAAGCGAAATGAAGAGTTTTCAAGATATTTTGCAATGGAAAACATGTGTGTCTGCAAAGACATACATCGTTGGTCTTATGCACGAACTGAACATTGATCACAATACCTCTGAATGGCGTTTGTTCATTGATGCGTCAAAGCTAAGTTTGATAGCAGTATTTCTTCATAATGGAAATACTTTACCATCAATTGCTGTTGTTCATGTTGTTGGCCTGAAAGAAACTTACGATAGTAAGTCCCAGATTCTTGCTGCTATACGTTACAATGACTATGGTTGGAATATTTGTGGCGATCTCAAAGCGATTGGACTGCTTGTTGGGTTGCAAGGTGGTTTCACTAAATAGTGTTGTTTCCTGTGTTTGTGGGATAGTCGTACAACAGCCAAACACTACCTCGTACAACACTGGGATAAGAGATACGAATATATTCCGGGCAAAAGCAATTTGAAGGTACAGAAGAAATCCAAATATCCCATCAGCAATTAGGCCAGTGCCACATGGTAAAGAACTGCCAGTACCTGTGCCACCAAAATCTTGGGGTATTGGAAGTTTTGTGGATCCACTAGTTGATCCAAAAAAGTTTTTTTTTTTCCCCTTTTACACATCAAGCTTGGACTGATTAAGTATTTCACTAAAGCACTGGATAAAGAAAGCAGAGGATTCGCATATTTACTGAAAATGTTTCCAAATTTATCTCATGCAAAGCTGAAGGAAGGAATTTTAATAGGTCCTCAAATAAGAAATCCCCTAAAAGATGAAGAATTTCGAAGAAATTTGAATGATATTGAACTGGCTGCACGGAGTTCTTTCAAGGCTGTGGTACACGGATTCCTCGGAAAGAGAAAAGAAAACTATGAGCAACTGGTGACAAACTTGTCACCAGTTTCTCATAGTTTTCTTCTCTTATTCGGCACCCCATGTTACAAGAACATGGGGTGCCAAATGTCATTGAAAATGCATTTCCTTCATTCCCATCTGGATTTCTTTCCTGAAAACTTAGCAGATGTCAGTGATGAACAAGGAGAGCGCTTCCACTAGGACGTATCTGCAATGGATAAACGATACCAAGGTCGTTGGGACTCTGCCATGATGGGAGATTACTGTTGGTTCCTTAAAGGGGAAAGCAATCTGGAGTATAAAAGGAAATCATTGAGACGGAAACATGTCTAAGTAACATATATTGTGTGTAATAATTACAACCATATATGCTGATATTGCATGAAAACTAGGAATTTAAAAAAATGCGTCTTTTGATGTAGTAGTAGTAGTGGCATGTGATGCAAGAAAGCAAATGTATGAGCTTATGCAGCATCAGCCAAAAAAAAAAAAAAAAAATCACACCATTCCCTCCAAATGCCTGTCCAGTTCCTCCTTAAATTTATTCAACCTATCAACTTCCACAACGACAGATGGAAGTTTGTTCCAGCAATTAACCACCCGCTGGCTAAAGGCAAATTTCCGCACATCTAATCTACATCTGTCTTTTCTTAATTTGAATTTATGCCCCCTAAGGTTCGTAATCTGAACAAATGGAAGGATCCCATCAGAATTCAGCGTGCTGAACCCATTCAAGGCCTTATACACCTCAATCAGATCACCGCGCAGGTGCCTAGTCTCCAGCCACTGCAATTTGCAGAACTTAAGCCTCTCTTCGTAAGAGGATTCCTTCATTCCCCTCACCACTCTTGTTGCCCTTCTCTGTACACACTCAAGTAAATCTACATCCTTCCTAAAATGAATCCTCCAGACCTGTACGCAGTACTCAAGGCGTGGCCTGACCATTGCCTTATACAGAGGGATAATCACCTCCTTTTCCCTGCTAGCAAAATTCCTATATATCATTGACAAAACCTCATGACCTGCCCTGGCAGCCTGTCTGAATTGTTCAGAAAACTTCATATCTGCCTGCACAATTACTCCCAGGTCTTTTTCATTTTCTACCACCTTAAGTGTAGTACCACACAATTGGTACGTTTCTTTGGGGGTTACTTCTACCCATATGCAGTACTTTGCATTTGTCAAGATTAAACTTCAGTTGCCACTTCTTAGCCCATCTGCCCAAATTATCTAGATCCTGTTGCAGTAGCACACTGCCATTACTGTCATTAACAACCCTGCCAACCTTTGTATCATCTGCAAACTTCGACACTAAGCCTGATATACCTTCATCAACATCATTGATAAATATACAAAACAACAGTGGACCCAACACCGAACCCTGTGGGTTGTTGTTGTTGTTATTTGGTTTTTAGGAGCATTAGCAACTAAGGCCATATTGCTCCGGGGATATGCGGTGGCCATTTCCTGACCTTTCCGCATCCTCCGTATTTGGTGGTGACGGGCTCGAACCCCGGTCTAATCAAGAAGCGTGTGCTACGCACTGCAGCTCCTTCCCACCTGGCTACGGAGGCGCCTGACCCTGTGGGACTCCACTAATAACATTAGTCCAAGAAGAGCAGCACCCATTGATTACCACCCTCTGTCTTCTCCCACTTAACCATCCTTTTATCCATTGTAGCAACTTACCCTTAATACCATTCTGCTCCAATTTGTACAATAGTCTTCCATGCGCAACAGTGTCAAAAGCTTTCCTGAAATCCAAATATATGATATCAAAATTATTTTTTGCATCCAGTTCCTTTGTAATCACATCATAATATCCTATCAAATTTGTCAGACAAGACTTTCCCTTAACAAACACCTGGGGTGGATGGGATCTATCCAGTTATATTAAAGGAGGCAGCAATAATACAAGACTGCAGCTGTGTCTGAATTATTGCTGCAGTCTTGTCTAGATGATCCTGCAATGCATCTTTAACCAGTGACTCCATTATTTTACCCGGAACAGAAGTTGAACTAACTGGTCTGTAATTACTCGCGTCACCCTTCGATCCCCCTTTGTGAATTGGGGATACATTTGCACATCTCCAGTCCGTGGGAACCTCCCCTGAGTCCAAGGATGCTCTCATAATTATGGCTAAGGGTTTGCTTAGTTGCTTTGCCGCCTCCTTTAATATAACTGGATAGATCCCATCCACCCCAGGTGCTTTTCTTACGTTTAACTTCAACAGTTTCTCTTCTACTTTGCTCTCAGTTATTACAAAAGCATTAAGCACCCTGCTACAATTTGATAACCTTCTGCCATTTTCAAACCTTAATAGTTACTCATGTGTGAATGTAGATGCAAAATACTCATTCAGTTTGTTTGTTATCTGAGCAGGATCATCAACAGTCGAACCATCGATGTCAAGTGGACCAATCAGATTCATCGCCTTCCTTTTAGAGTTTATATAAGTAAAGAAATCCTTGCTGTTTTTCTCAGCATCTTTTGCCAAGGATTTCTCGTAATCTGCCTTCGCCTGCCTAACCTCCTTTGTAACTTGGTTACAGATCAACTTGTAGCTATCATAGGCTTCTGTGTCACGTGTTAATTTGTATGCATCCCACGCATTTTTCTTCTCTGTTACGAGTCTCATTAGTTCATTTGACAACTATTTAGGCGGGACAGAAGTAAAAGATTGATATTTTCATACTCAGGACATTAATTTTGTTCAGAATAACCAACTTTCGTTCCAGAGGTACTAGGAAAAAAAAAATTGTCCAGTAGTGTATATAAGTGCCAGTTTTCTTACAAGAACATATAAAATCATACACACACTAGGCAAAAAAATTCGAACGTTTGTATTGAGACAGTCACAGACAGAAGAAATGCGAATAAATGCAAAGAAAGCTGATGACGTGTTACGTCGTTGAATATAAAGGCTGCACAGGCTGGTCCACTAAAGTAATCTCAAGCCAGAATTGACAATGAGTTAAGGTTTGATATCTTTAGTCAGAAAGTTTGTTTGAAGTCCGGGAGACGAAGAGTCGTCAGTCAAGTTAGGTGTAGGTGTCATGTCTGGCCCGATAGTCCTGCTAAATATGTGTTCAGGTCAGTGTTTAAGCTGGGTGGCATTTTTGGTTTTCCAGTGCTGTTAGTAGGGAGCCGTAGTTGCAAGTTGCAAAAAATTTTCTTCCATTGACTGTCTGTTGAAAAGAGGGAGTTTAAGCTCAGAATCTCATAAACATATGGGGTTCACTGTGCAAGAACCTTTAGCGGAGAGTGCCCATACAACGCTAAGATGGCTGATTTCGGTGGAAACGCCTACCATTCTCTCATCGCCTACCAAGTACGCCCCTTCATGATAAAAGAGTATCCAGAGAACTCCGGCATCTATCAGCGCGCCATGCCACAAGGCCCGGTAGGTTGTTAACTGGTTTCAGGAACATGACAATGAATACTCAGCTCTCCCACGGCACTCAGCTCAGCCGATCTCAACCCATTTGAGCATGCTTGGGACCTACAGAAAAAGGACATTCAATACTACGCCCATCCACTAGACACATTGTGCCATACATACTCTTAAACTACCTAGAAACTTTCCGTCTGATCAACGATCGCCAGTATGGATTCCGTCAGTATCGATCCACTGGTGATATTCTGGCTTGTGTTACCCATTTATGGACTAATTCAATGGAAAAGTTTGGTGAAACACAAGCAGTTGCTCTTGACATCTCAAAGCCTTTCGATCGTGTTTGGCATAAAGTCTTCTAAAACTAGCTTCCATCTTATGGGCGTAGCACACGCTTCTTGATTAGACCAGGGTTCGAGCCCGTCACCACCAAATACGAAGGATGCGGAAAAGTCAGGGAATGACCAACGCATATTCCCGGAGCAATATGGCCTTAGTTGCTACTGCTCCTAAAAAAAAAAACCAAACCATCTTATGGTTTGCCAACTGTTTTTTGTAATTGGTTATCCAGTTTTCTCTCTGATTGCTCACTGAGGGTGATGGTAGATAGCTCTCTCTGTCTTCTAACTTCTCCAATGCCGGTGTACCACATGGTTCAGTTCTTTCCCCCCTCTTTTCGTCTTGTATATTAATGACCTTCTTCCATTGACTGGGAATCCTATCCATAGTTTTTCCGATGATAGCACATTGCATTCCACTTTCCATTTTGAGAAACCTTGCCCAGCTCAATCAGCTTCAACTTCTCGAAACTCTGCTACCAATTCTTTAAATACCGATCTCCAGGTAATTCTCCAATGGGGCAAACACAACTTAGTTGATTTCAGTCCTTCTAAAACTCAGTCTTGTCTTATATCTCACAAAAAAGGATTCTGCTGCTCCTATGCTTATCTTTGGTGACACTCCGATTTCTAGGCAAAATGATACTTTGTATATCTGTTTTGGGGGTTACCCTGACTTCTAATCTCTCTTAGCACAAGCACATTACAAATATAGCTTCCTCTGCATTCTAAAAAACTCGGTTTTCTCTTTCGCTCTCGGTGTTACTTTTCTTCCAAACAGCTGTTCACTCTGTACAAATCGCAAATCCGCCCTACCATGGAATATTGTTCCCACATCTGTGGTGGTGCCCCCAAAACCTGTCTCAGGCTTCTCGATTCCATTCAGAATAGGGCAGTTAGGTTAATTGATGATTCATCTCTAACAGAATTTCTCCACTCACTGTCTCATAGATGTACTGTTTCTGCTGCATGTCTAAATGCCGCAAAACAGTGCCCATGGAAATATGTCTTCTACAGATATTTCCGTGGGCACTGTTCTTCTGAATTGGCTTCTATAATTCCCACTCTCTCTTTCAAAACAGTTCGAACACATGCCGCCACCAACCAACATCCATTTACTGTCCAACATCAAACTCACAGAACCTACTTTTCATCTTCCTCGTTTATTCATTCAACAAACTTCAGCAACCTTCCTTCATACTTATTTCTTGAAAATTACAGTCTACAGAAGTTCAAGTCCAATGTCAACAAATATCTCCTTTCGTCTTCTCATCCCCCAACCCAAGCACGGTACTAAGTACTATAGGTTCTGATACCTCTCGTGTTTGGGGGTTTTCAGAAAAAATAAATAAAAAAATACATGAGCAGCATTCCCACAGGACACCCTGAAACAACTTGTATTGTCCATGCCAAAACGTGTGCGGGCTATATAACCGGAAAAAGGTAGCCCCTATGAGGTATTAAGTGGGTGTTGCTAATGCAAAGCCAACTTGGTGTATTTACAAAGATTTTCTTTATCGCCGTTATATGACAGAAGTGTTCCAATAAAATTGAGATTTTAAGATGTAAGTTGTTAAATAGCAACAGGATAGATGCCTGACGTACATGAGACTTAATTTTTGAATATTCCCATAAAAAAAACTTTCGTAATTTTAATCTATTTGCAAAAAAAAAAAAAAAAAACAGCTAGCTTTTAGTTCACTAACTATTTTAAATAAATTAAATTTAGACATGTTACGAATTTCAGTAGAATGACAAGCAAATTTTTAATTCATCTGTTACGTTAATTTGGATGTCAATTCTACGTTGTTTTGGAATTGTATTCTCTCTTATATATATTGTTAAATAAATAAACTCTGATGCGTCTAATGGTTATTAGTCGATATGTAAAAGTTCCACAGATGGTGAAGCTGACGAAGACTGATTTCTTAGCCTTTGTCAGCTTAACCATTTCTTTGTATGAGAAATCACAGGCTAAAAGATCAAAGGAAGCGACAATGAAGTTTTGCTCGTATATAAATACAAAGAAAAGGGAAAATCAGATCAGACCATTACATAATGGATTCCTGACAGCCTTTAACAACTCGGCTGATGAACTTAACGGGTTCTTCGCATCGATCTTTACAGAAAAAATGCCCTTCACGGCGAAGAGGAACTGTACTAGTGAATCTGAACATTGAAATTACTGAACAGAAAAACTTCTGACCCTTAGGGCAAATAATACCCCTGGACATTTGCATATGCTGTACCCTTGTTAAGTTAAAGAATGTAACAAACTACGTAGGTTAATTATAAAGGATCGTATGACCAGAACGCAGTTCCCTTGGATTACAGAAACGCTAATATAGCCAATCAGTAAAGATGGTTCTAAGAACGAAGTGAGTAACTATGAACCCGTAACTACGATTTCACTGGTAGGTTTCATGAAGGTGATGATTAAAAACTGCGATACAGGGTCATCCACATATGAATGGTATTCTCAAGGGCAATTTGCTATGATTCATGGGGATAGAGTGCAACTGCAAAAAGACCATGCGTTCAAAGGATCAAAAATGAAAAGAGAGAAAATGAGGCTTCAACTTACGAGATTAATTGATTCCAGTAAAACATCTTTTATCTCGAAACTCTTAAGTGGAGAATTAAGGGTCTTTAGTGCCCATTAAGGGATGGAAACTCAGAAATTCAAAAAAGTGTGGTTTTGCTGTGAAAAGTAATGAAATTTATTTCTTTAAAATAATAAATTAGATCATGTTGATGCTGAAGACAGAGGCAGTTGCACCTCTGCGGCTGAAGAGGTGGTCTTCTTGAAATATGAATCCAACTTGGTCTGTTTTACAATTTTATGGAAAATAACCTGGAAGTTTCCACTGCAGCATCCACAAAATTGGTTGACTCAGAAACTCTATCCTGGAGTAAATCTATTTCTCCAATCAGTGTCTTCAACTGCTCTGCTACTGTAATGACCTTTCTAATAGTTGATTAAAAAGGTCTATTTCTTCCTCAGACAGGTTGGAAGAGTGAGAGCCCACAAGCTTATAAAAATCTTTAGCTGTTACCTGCAAACCAGCAAACCAAGGCTTTCATCAAGCTACAGAATTTCTTCTTGTTCCTGTCTCTTCTGTTCCTCTGGCTGAAATCCCTCAAAACCTTCAGAAATGTCAGACCACAATTTCTTTCATCCTGATGCCAGAAATTTAGTGCTCATATCCTCCCAAGTTTTTGCAACACTATTTATTATTTTTTTATGAAAATCCCAAACACGAGAGAAAAAAATACTTCTCTAGTACTTAGTACTGTGCATGGGTTGAAGGTTGAGAAGCTGAAAGAAGATACTTGTTGACATTAGACTTGAATTTTTGTAGATTGTGATTTTCAGGTAATATGTATGAAGGGAGGTTGCTCCAGAAAAGAGAAGTTGAAAGAATAAATGAGGAAAAAGAAAAGTTGTTTCTATGAGGTGGAAGTTAGATAGTAAAAGGATCCTGACAGGTCGTGGTAAGTGTTTGGACTGGTTTGGAAGGGAGAGCAGGAACTATAGAAGTCAATTTGGAATAACAATGTTCATGGAAATATCTATAGCAAAGGCAGGAAACAGAAACAGAACGCGTGTGTGTGTGTGTGTGTGTGTGTGTGTGTGCGTGCGCGCGTGCGTGCGTGTGTGTGTGTGCGTGCGTGCGGCACCCAGGCTTACGCCTATCTCCACCTGTGTTCACTCTATGCAAAAACAAAGAAAATTCTCAACCGTATTTATCCTGGCCTGTAAGGGTATTAAGTCTCTCTACCACCAGGAAACAGCCATAAAATAGACAAAGACAGAGTGGAGAGAGATTTTCTTAGAGATGGGTCATTAATTAACCTAACTGCCCTCTTTAGATTTGGAATCTAGAAGCCTGAGAGATGCTTTAGCATCGCCTCAGATGTGGGAACACTGTTCCATGGTACGACGGATTTGCGATTTGTACAGAGTGAGCAGCTATTTGGAAGAAAGGTAATGCCGAGAGCGAAAGACAAGTTTTTTAGATGCAGAGAAAGCAATATTTGTGATGTGCTTGTTCCAAGGGGCTGATTACAAGCTAGAGTAGTCCTTAATAGAGATATGTGATCTTGTCTAGAAATATGAGTATAATGGAAGATAAGCATAGGGGCAGTAGAATCCTTTTTGCGAGATATAAGACAGAATTGAGTTTTAGAAGGATAGAAATCAAGTAAATTATAAAAAAATAAGTAAGCTATGCCTCACTGGAGAATTATCTTCAGGTCAGCATTTAGGGAATTGGTAGTGGAATTTAAAGAAGCTGTTTGCAGGGCAAGATTTCTCAAACAAGGTGGAGTGCCATGTGCTAGCTTCAGCGAAACTATGGATAGAATTTCCCACCAATGGAAAGGTCATTAATATACAAGAGGGAGAGAGAGAAAGAGAGCTGAACACTTACATTACTGGAGAGCTTAGAAGACAGATAGCCGTCTATTATTATCCGCAGTGAACGGTCAAAGACAAAACTGCATACCTAATTATAAAACACAGTTGGCAAACAATAATATCGAAGCACGTCTGGGAGACGATGTCAAATACGATCAAAAGCCTTTGATATGTTTTTTCCAATGAATTTGTCCATAGATGGTTAACATAAGCCAGTATATCACCAGTGGTCTGACACAGACGGAATACAGACTGATGATGATTTTTCAGATGGAAGCGTTCTAGATAGATGAAGAGTTGGTATGGTTAATAGATTTCTCCGTTACTTTAGAAAGAGTAGAAGTAAACGCAATAGGATGATAATTGGACGGGAGGGATTTGTTACCCTTTTAGGAACTAGCTGGATACGAGCAAATTTCCAAGCAGAAGGGAAACCTGTCGAATAAGGAAGTGAACAAAAAGCACATGTTTTGAGAGTAAGTGGAGAAATACCATCAGAACTGGGCGCTTTCTTTCCATCACGACTGTTCCATCTTATGACATCCTTTTGACCGAAGACTACAGGAGCTATTGGATGGAGTATACTGGGAATGGTAGGAGGTGTTTTACCAAGATCATTAATACACGATTTGGACGAGAATTAGGATGCTAGCAGGTCAGCTTTATCTTTGGCTTAGTGGCAACACAACCACTTGTTTTGACAGAGGCGGGAATAGAGATGGACAAAAGTTGCGGCCAATAACTTTGGCAATGGAGCAGAATGCTCGAGCAAGTTTTCTACTCTTACCCTGTTCAAAATCTAGCTGTACTGATTAATAACATTTTAATGTTGTTGGTAGTTTTGGTGTGAACAGAACATACAATCCAATTGCGATATGCAACATTCTTATCTTGAACGGTCTTAGCACATTTATTGGAAAACCAAGGTTTAGCGAAACAGCGAGATTTTAAGGTTGAGTGTAGAATAAAGGAATTTTATCCCTACAAGAATAATTTCACTGACACGATCTGATCAAACGTTGACATCAGCAGATTTGAAACAGTAATCCGGCCAAGTAGACCTTGGACGGATTACTGTTTCAGAAGAAACCAAAACTCGCAGATCATCTCATTTTGGATTTTTGTAATGTTAAACAACAGGAGGTTAAAGCATGGGTACGAGAGAAAGTCTCCATTAGTAACCATCACCAAGTTGTGATTTGAGGTGTACAGAGGATCACTCATCTTGATCATGTATTTAAAAGAGTTGTTTGTAAGAAAAAGATGAAGATGTTAGCTGTGTGGTTAGGATTATCTGGTATTCTCGTAGGTAAATGAATAATTTGTGCAAGGCCATTAGTTATTGCAAAATTTAATTGTTATAGTACGGTTTTAGAAACATCAGCGACTAAGGCCATATTGCTTTGTATATAGTTTATAAATTGCATGTGTTTCTATGGTCGATTTTCTGTTTACTAGACGGAAAACCTGAGTTTCAGTGATAAACATCCTTGCAATCTACGCCCGACTAACTCTGTCACGGAGTGAAAAAAAGCCCATAAAAGTTCATGGCGTTACTGACAGGATTAGAAATAGGGCCTCTTCCACCCGGTGAGGGAAGGACGTTGACGATGTTACTGAACTACCACGCAGACTCAAAATGCACGGACCCGGCTGATCAAAATGCACTAGCATATTGATCAGCCGGGTCCGTGTGACTAAAAAAGGGAAGAGAGCTTAATTAATGAATATTAAAATCACCAAGGAAAACTACTTCACTGTTGAGAAAGTTGGACTGGAGAAAGTCAAGTTTCCAAGAGACGAAAGCAAAAAGTTCTAAGTGATTTGTGCAGTTGGGAGAACGACAGAGGCAACAGATGAATTTGACTTTATTTATGGAATCTTCGTTTTTATAAAATTTACAGAAGTCTTTGAAGGTGAGTTTGACATCAGCATCATGAAACCATTTCCTAAAGCCCTCATGGGATAAACTAAGATGGGTTTTATGCTAACCTTTTGCTCTTTAAGGTATCTTTCCACTGCTGGTGTAAAATAATTTTTAAACTACTCATCAAAACTATAACTGGTGACCCATGCATTTCGAATGCTCTTAAAAATTAAGGAGAGGTTCTCAGGGAGATAGTTGAAGTTATTTAATGCTATGAGGTTTTCAGAATGATAAACTAAAAGTGGATAATTTTAAAATCGCCAGAAGCATTTGAGCCAAGCATCAAAGTAAATCTGTCTTTTGAGGCTTTATGTCCTTGTAATTTTTTCTCATCTTCCTTGGTGTATGTTCTTTTAGGCATTTTTCCAAAAAAATCCAGTTTCATCAAAATTAAATACGTGGTGTATATTTGTGAAACTAACCTCTGCCAGCATTAAACTCCACATTAATCACTAGTTGTTTCTCTTTAAATCTGGAGAAAATGGTCCTAGATTTCTCACTAATTAACGCTTTGCTTTCTTCAAATCCACTAATTCTTCTGACTCCATTTTATTTACAATATCAGGATGTTTATGAAATATTTTGGTCTTTCCAGAATTAACTTTGGCCAACTGTTTTATTTTTTCTCTATTTAATAGCACAGTATGAACTGTGGTCCACGCCAACCTAAACGTTTAGCGATTTCCGCTTAATCTCGCTTAATTTCCGCCTTAATCTGTTTGAATAATTAAATTTAACACTTTTATCGATATCCTTAACTTTCTGTTATCTCTGTACTGATCACTTTTCTTCACAGACCGCATATTCATAAAAATTTTCGAAAACACTATAAATCTATTGAAACTTAAAAATATAAGAGAATCCGCAGAGCACATCAGAATAACATACCACGTTGTAGACAGACTGAACTGAAGTGGTTCGAAAAACTCGCAACATTCTGCATTAAACTTTTTGTCAGTTGCCTACTTCGTTACAAATCTCGTAAGTCTGAGGCAGATGAACTCGGAAAGTTAATTGGAACTAAGAATAAAACCTTGTTAGTCTGGAATCTCGTAAATTGAGGCACCACTGTATAGACTTTGCGGCCATTAAAAACTTATGTTGTAGTAAATAAATAAATAAATTTTCATTTATTGCAACTACAGCAAGCCCATCACAGCACTAGGCTAGGGGCATTAATTCAGTACAAAGGAGACAAATATATATATATAAAATTACATAGCATATTCTATATATACATTAACAACGATATGAATTATAATGATCAAAAATATATATTGCAGAACATCACATTTGGCTCTGGATGTAGTTACTGGGTTGTAGGTAGGCAGCTGTTTGTATTTCTCATAATTTGTTTGGAAATGAGACTCCTGTAGGCTTCAGAGTTGAGCAACCTCTTACAATCAATGTTGTGATAATTTATGAGGTGAAGGGATGCATTGGGGAACATCCTGTCCATTTGTTTTAGTCTGGAGAGTTTGGATTTGAATTGTTGTTGGTTTCTTGAGTTTTCTCTGTTGGTGGGAGCTATTATGTTGGCCAGGTTTGGTGAACTTGATGCAGAAGTAATTAACTTAGCAAGAAGCATGACTCCAGACTCGTTGATCATCTGTTGCAGAGGCTTTGTTTTTAAGTTTTTGTAAAGCTGTTGCCTGGATATTGTACGGGGAAAACGAAGTTTATTGTTCAGCCATCTAAGAACCCAATACTCTAGGGAAAGGAATTTTTTTACGGTAACTTGAGGAGCGCCAGACCAGATTTCGGAGGCATAAGACAGAATGGGAAAAATGCATCTCTGAACATGGTTAATGACTGTTTTTCTATCTTGAATCGCCGCTGTTTCTTGCTTGATCAGCCATCTTGATTTTTGAATTTTTTTAGCAACATATACATAATGAGAATTAAATGAAAGATTTTTGTCAAAAACAACTCCTAGGTCTTTGTGAGCAAATACGTTGGGAATTGAAACATTTGAAATTTTAATTTCTATGTGGTTTGGTTGTTTCTGTAAGGAATAAGTTACTTGAGCAGATTTGTTTGTATTTATAGTGAGATTGAGATTCTTCAGATATTTGATAATTCCGCACATCTGTAAATTCGCATCATGGCTAACCTTGGAAATGTCATCACAAGATTTGGAAATAATAAACAACTTTAAATCATCGGCATAAGACAGCAGATTTGGATTTTCTTGTAGGAGTGGTTGTAGAGATGCTGAAAATATGACACTGGAGAGAACACCTCCTTGAGGGATGCCTGTTGCGGTTGTGACGAGAATATTATCAGTATTAGTGGGGAAGATGAGATTTCTGTGATTGAGGCTGTACTGAAGATAGGATATAACCATTGTATCAATGGGGAAATGATTTTTTAGTATTTCAATGGCTTTCTTGTGATCAATGTTGTCGAAAGCACCTTTGATGTCTAAGTAAAAGACATCGCATTGTGCTTTATCCTGAAACGCAGTTTGGATGCGCACAATGGTGTCAGCTAGGCTTGTTATTGTAGAGCGCCCTGTAGGACCAAAATGCATGTTGTCGGGTGCATTAGCAAAGATCGCATCCCGAAGATATGGCAGCATGATCTTATCTATAATCTTAGCGATTACTGACGATACAGCAATTGGACGATAGTTTATATGGTTATTATTGCTAGCCTGTTTTGGAATCAGGGTAATTCTAAAAGTCTTCCATAATCTTGGAATGAATGGCTGGGAGATGCAACTGGAAATAATATGAACTAGAGAATCAATGATGAATGCACTGGACAATTTAATAATAAAACTAGGGATGCCGTCAGGGCCTTCACTACTATCAATTCGTAGTTTGTTAATAATTTTCTGAACTGTATCCTTGTTTACAAGTTGGTTGATTAGCAGAGCTTGATTAGGAAGCATTTCATGTTGAACGCTATTTGCGTGTTTATAAGAATCGAATTCTTTAAATTTGTTTTGATTATCTTCATTGCAGATGTCAAAATTGCATGTTTCCATATTGAATTTTATCCATTCCAAAGTCTGGTCATGCTGCAAGGTAGCTCTTGTTTTTGAAGAGAGTGCTCTTTTATTATGCTTGAGCCTGGACATTAAGTAATTTTTGTACGCCTGAATTTTTTTGAGCTGAAACAGTGCTCTGCTCTTTTTATACTTTATGTATGTTGATGAAGTTCCGTACTTCTTCCACTGCCTGTGGCATTTTTGTTTCCTTTTAAAGTATGGTTTTAGATGAGATCTGAACCACGGTTTGGATTGAGAAGAAACTCTTACAAGTTTGGATGCTGACTCTGTTTTTAATTGATTTAACCATTTTATTAATAGAAACGTGGCGTCCTGAATAGGTATATTTTTAAGAGAATCCCATGGATAGTATTTTAAGAGCTGCAAAAACTTTTCTTTCTGAAGGAATTTAATCGATGATATTCTTTTAGTGCTTTCTAGAGGGGGGCGAGGATTCCCACAGCAAATTGTTGCTTGAAATTCTATACTTTTGTGGTCAGATCTAAATGTAATGTTGCTACTACACTTTTCTTGAAGTTGAAGATTGGAGTAAACTAGATCGAGCGCTTGATTACCTCTTGTAGCAGGGACGTTGATATTTTTAGCTCCTAGAACTAATAAGGAGTCGGACAGCAACTTCATTTGTAAATTATATTTGGGCAAGGGGAGATTAAAGTCGCCCATTATAATTATGTTAGCTTGAGACTTATGAACAGTGATTATCCAGGTTATTACTTCGTTAATAATATCATCAGTAGGTCCAGGCGGAATATAAATATTATATATTTGAAGTAGTGAATTTTTAACTTGGATCAGAAGAGAAATTCCTTCAAAGTTGTAAGAACAGGTGTTGTAGGTGTTAATAACTTTAATGTTGGATTTTAAAATAATTGCTGATCCTCCACCTCTTCGATTAATCCTAGATGTCATGTATGGAGTGTAGTTTAGATTTTTCGGCAGTAGAAAAACATCCTGAAGAGGTTCCTGCATCCATGTTTCAACTAAACAAATTATGTCATGAGTTTCTCCAACCAAAAGTGCTATAAGCGTAGACAGTTTATTTTTTACGCTTCTTACATTCTGTAGAAAAATGTTGAGATTAACATAGGTGTTAGAAGGATGTTCGCAAGCATTAGGAGGAAGGATAAATGATGGACTATGATGCGAACCCGGACTGGTATTCTCTAGTTATGCAGACAGATCAACAGATTGAGAGTTAGACGTTAACTCCTCATTGAAGTTGTTGACAGAACCTAGAACAGTTCCATAAAATGGCATGACTAGTAGACCATTCGGCCAGATATCAGGATTTAGATACTTTTGAAGGTCACAATCCTTTAGTTCAATTCTGAAAGATGCGTAAGTTGGATGTTTGGTTTTTAGCTTGAAAGCACTACCCGGAATTTCCAGCTCCAATAGTAGCTGATCCATCTGCTGGGAGGTAGTATTGGGATCTAGTCTGCTGACAAAAATATTATTACTTTTAAACATCGGACGATTTCTATTTCTAATTTTAATACAAGACTGCGTATTTTTTGTTCCTATTATGCTACTATATTTGTTTCTTCTGCGTGGAACCTTGAAACTTGAGGAGTTTGAAGGCAAGCTATTATGGGTAGGCACTTCAGGATTAGGAATAGATGGATAATTTTGACAGTGCACGTACATACTGCCAGGTTTCTGTTGATTTCTAATTGTGGTGGGTATCAGTTGCAAGCTTGTGTCAACAATACGTTGCGAAGATACACGATTCTGCCCTCTGAGAGAATGAGAGATAGAACTAGATCTGATAGATGGCGCTGCTATTGTTTCTGGAACAAATACTTCAGCATCTGGTCTGAGGACTGGATCTGCAGCAACTTGATGAACATAAGAAGGGCAAGGTATTGGAGGGCTCTCAACCATTGCCTTTAGCTCAAGAAGCATGTGGTAGAATTTGCATTGTTGGTCTTCTATTCGGAAAAGATGCTGCTTAATATCATCATTCTCTCTAAGTTGTTTTCTCAACATTTCTTCCAGGGTAACAACTGAGATTTCTTTGCTCGGGGATATTGTAGGCAGGGGGAGCGGGTAAGAAATGTCCTCAGTCTGTGTGGTGGCATCTAAGCTTGACTTCCTTGAATGGTGAAAAGGCTTCGGAGATGGTAATACATTGACCAAAGGAGATGAAAGATTTTTAGAGCTGCATGGGAGATCGGCATTTGTTGGAGTATTCTGACAGTTTAGCTTATGTTGACTAGGAGACTGTAAGTTTGAGCTTTCATTGTTGGCTTTTTTACAGGAAGGACATCTCCAATTATTTTTTAAAGCACTTGATGACTTCGAAAAATTTTTAATTAATGAACAAAAATCACAGTTAATGATACTGCAACCTTTACAGATAACCCAATTACGAACTGTTTTTTGACATCCATTGCATGAGACTGCTTCTTTAGGTGCCATACTGAAGATTTAAAAAATGACTGAGTACCAGTAAATAGAAAATACAAACAAGCAGGTGTTCCGTTATCGACACAGCAGGGTACTGTAGCGAAGAGTTAGAATGTCTGAGTAGCTGGACTACAGGTGAGATTGACGTAGGTGTGGCTAACGGAAAAATTGCTGGAGGGCTACAGGACTTGACCCAAAGCAGGGACAATGCCAAGGTCACAAACGGTTTTATGACAAAGAAGGCACTACTTTCAACGGTCAACCAGCGTTTCTGTATGTAGCTACGCTAAGCAAAGGCTAGCGATAACGTTGCACACTATAAATTTAAATCTGAAATAAACAGTACTTATCTTTACGAAGTCTTCATAAAAACCATTCAAGCTGCTCAATATTCATCTAAGGAACATGTCGGTGCACCACTTTACAAAAATTCCATTTAAAAAGCACTTATAAATTATTATAAAGCAGGAGCTAAATTACAGACGTCTAACACCTAGGCCACCTAGCGGTAGGAACCTGAGCTCATCAGAAGGTCAGGATGATTACGCCACCGATCAACGAACAAATCTGAAAAGGAGAAAATAATGTTTAACTAACTTTAAACTATTATGACAGTGTCACATACGAGTCGAATGCAGAAAATAAGTACGCCGTTGTTTATTTACAGTATATGGTCTTTCGGCCGCTGTTCAAATTTATTCTTTTGTATTGACTCATTCCTGAACGAGAAATTGCTGTCAGCTAGAATATATGGGGGTGACTATATACTAGGAAGCAAAGAGTTATAATGTTTATTTTTCGGAATGGACAATTGACAGAAATCGGAGATTGGTGCTAATGTTTCTGATTTTGAGAAAATCAAACAGGAACTCGAACAACAGGACGCGACTCCTCTTTCTGATATTCTTTAACACAGTGAGAGGAGATACTATTAAACTTGGCTCTCATATTCGTCTACTTGCCATCTCCTGCCTGCTTGTTCCATCCACTCCAAAACGTGAACATACTCATCCCAACTAGAATTACGTTCTAGTTGGTAGATTAGTGGTGATATTGCACAAGTTATCGATCGGTGCAATACCGCCACTTTGCTTATTGGAGGCTTGAAGTGGTGGAACCCATGTTTAGTTTCCAGAGCAAAGCTCCGTCAATCTCTCATCTCTTCTATCATGAATTATGATGTCTTTTAAGGTTATGATTGACATCATGACGAGATCCTATCTTCCTTACATTTTGAGGGTACAACTCTGAAACGATGTTCGCAGGCCATTTAGGAGGCTTTCGGATCAGCTAGTGTATAATCTCGCTACTTCTACTTTCCCAGATAGTGACTGCAGTGAGTTCGAGTAGTGCGTGTGTGCGCGCGCGGGGCGGCATTGTCGAGGCCACGTTATGTCAAGGAGCTGGATATATTCTTGCCGTGTGTACGTCAAATCCATAATTTGTTTACTTCATACATGTCTTCCCCACCTTTTCTTAGTACTGAACACATCATAAATAGTCAAGCTACTATTAGTTTGAAAACTTATCTGCGAAAAGATCTAAACCTCCCAGACACTTGTTCACTTCACAAATATACGTGGTTCCAGTTCTAATCTCACTAATGTCCATTTTCACTTAGTCTGCGAAACCACACATATTTTTCTGACAGAATTCAATCGGTTGATCAACCACTGATCATCTCAGTTGTCCTAATTATTCACTGTATGATTCCTTACGCTTCAAAGGCGGTACATGTGCATGTGTCCACTCTGATATTCCCTGTCAGAAATTTAGTTATTTGGAATCTCCTCTTTTCGATCTTCACTGGTTTAAAATCTCTCTACCACATTCCGTCAAAGTCTTCTTTGCCTGATTCATTTTCCCAACTCCACTGATCGCTTGGAACTCTTTTCTTTCTCTCTTTGAAACTTGACATTCTCCAGTCCAACTTTCCTAACAATGGTGTAATTTTCCCTGGTGAATTTAACGTTCACAACTCCAGCTGCCTTCCGTTTTCTAGTCACGCTGACCCAGCAGGTTCAGATGCTGAATTTTTTGCAATTATTAATGATCTCACAAGTATAACGAGGTATATGAACAATTGTTCATTTACCTACCAGAATACCAGACAGTCCTAATCATGCAGCCAACACGCTTGATCTAACAAACAATCCTTCTAAGTACACAGTCGAGGTGAGTGGTCCTCTAGGCACCTCATATCACAAATTGGTAATCGTCTTTTTCCAATGGCGCCTTTCCCTCATTCCCATCCTCAACCTCGTGGTGTTTGACATTATAAGAATGTAAAATGGGATAATCTGCGAGGTTTCTTTCCCTTAGTCGGATTACTGTTTCAAATCTGATAGAGAAAAGAGAAAATCTTTATTACAACTAAATGAACACAACACATAGATTCGTTTGCTCAGATCGTGTTAGTGAAATTATTCTTGTAGGGGTAAAATCCTTTATTCAACCTCTTAAAATATCTTCCTTTGTCTAAAATTTAGTTTCCCAATAAATGTGCTAAAGCTGTTCAAGATAAAAATGTTGCGTATCGCAATTGGCTTCTATTCAAATCTTCTGGTTCATTTTCTGCCTACATGAAAGCTCGCAACAATTTAAAAGCACTTATTAACCAGTCCAAACTAAATTTTTTTAACAGGGTAAGAATAGAAAACTTGCTTCTTGTCTAAATGGTAATCAAGAATTCTGGTCTATTGCCAAAGTTATTGGCCGCAACTTTTGTCCATCTTTTTTCCCACCTATATCAAAACCAGTGATTGTGTTGCCAACTCAGCCAAGGATAAAGCTGTCAAAGACATTCTACTTTTCTTCAAACTCATGTATTGATGGTCTTGGTAAACAACCTCCTACCATTCCCAGTATACTTCGTGGCGCCTCCGTAGCCAGGTGGGAAGAAGCAGCAGTGCGTAGCACACACTTCTTGGTTAGACCGGGGTTCGAGCCCGTCACCACCAAATACGGAGGATGCGGAAAGGTCAGGGAATGACCACCGCATATCCCGGAGCAATATGGCCTTAGTTGCTAATGCTCCTAAAAACCAAATAACAGCTCCCAGTATACTTCATCCAGTGGCTCCTGTAGTCTTCCGTCAAAAGGATGTCATGTGAATTTTAAACAGTCTTGATGGCAAGAAAGTTCCGGGTCCTGATGGTCCAAATTCTCCCATCCGAATATTGTCCCACTTCACTTCTACTCTTTCTAAAGTAACGGAGAAATCTATTAACCATACTAACACATAAAACCATCTAGAAACCTTCCATCTGATTGGCGATCTCCAGTAAGGAATCCGCCAGTGTCGATCCACTGGTGATATACTGGTTTTTGTTACCCATCTCCACTTGCTCTAAAAACATGTGCTCCTGAGCTTACTGCTTTCCTTGTCACTTTTTTTGCGCTTTCTTATTTCACAGGTGTTTTCCCTTTTGCTTGGAAATTTGTTCAAATCCAGCCAGCTCTTAAAAAGGGTGACAAATTCTCCCACCCAAACATTGTCCCACTTCACTTACTTCTACTCTTTCTATTAAGTAATGGAGAAACTATTAACCATACCAACTCTTAAAACTATCTAGAAACTTTCCATCTGATCGCCGATCGGATGGAAATTTTCTAGATAGTTTTAGAATTACCCATCTATGGATAAATTCAATGTGAAATTATGATGGAATTCAAGTAGTTGCTTTTGACGTTTTGAAGGCTTTTGATCGTGTTTGACATAAAAGTCTTCTAAATAAGCTTCCATCTTATGGTTTTCCAACTGTTTTCTGTAATTGGGTATCCACTTTTCTCTCTTGCCACTCACTGCGGGTAATGCTATACGGCTCTCTATCTTCTAAGTTCTCCACTAATGCAGTTGTTCCCCCAAGGTTCAGTCCTCTCTCCTACTGAACATTAATTCCTCTGGTACATTAATAACCTTCTTCCATTTACCAGAAATCCTATCCATAATTTTGCTGATGATAGCACGTTGCACTCTATCTTCCAGTTTGAGACACCTTACCACGCACAAACAGCTTTAATTTCTCGAATATCACTACCAAATCCTTAAGTGCTTAAGCGTGTAAAAGATAACTTTCTTGATTTCAATCTTGCTAAAAATATTCTACTGCTCCTCTGTTTCTCTTCGATGACACTCAGATTTCTAGACATGATCAGTTATCTCTCTTGGCATATGCACAAATATTGCTTCCTCTACATCTAAAAAATTGGGTTTTCTCTTTCGCTCTCGGCGTTACTTTTCTTCCAAACAGCTTTCCGCACTGTACAAATCGCAATCGCCGACCGGGCTAGACAGGTGGGTAAAGTGCCTGCCTGACAACCCAATTGGTCGCGGTTTCGAATCCCGCCTTGGGCTTGGATCAGAGTAAAATGCAAACACTTTGGGAGGTGCATTATGGCTACAGAAGCCGATGGGCCAAAAACTAACAAAAAGGAAAAGGACAAATCGCAAATATGCCCTAAAATGTAATATTGTTCCCACATCTGGAGCAGAGCCACTAAAACGTCGCTGACTTTTCTAGATTCCATTCAAAAGAGGGCAGTTAGGTTAATTAATGACCCATCTCTAAAAAAGTCTCTCCACTCTCTGACTCATAGACGTTATGTTTCTGCTGAATGCCTTTTCTACAGATACTTCCATGGGCACTGTTCTGAATTTCTTCTGAAAGGTTTTTCTAAATCTCGCTATTTTTTCCAAACCAGTCCGAATACGTACTGCAACCAGTCGGCATTCTTTTACTGTCTAATTATAAATTCGCAGAACCAACCTTTCTTCCTCCTCATTTATTCGTTCAACCTCCGTTTTCTGGAACAACCTTCTTTCATAGGTATTTTCTTAAAACTGCAGTCTAAAGAAATTCACGTCTAATGTCAACAGGTATCTTCTTTCATCTTCTCAACCTTCAATCCATGTGCGTTACTAAGTACTATAGGTTCTAATATCTCTCTGCTTGGGGTTTTCATTAAAAATAAATAAAAGTTGCTGTGTTTCGTCCAAGAATAAATATCACACGCCAGCTGTCTTCAGTAAAACTCCCAGAGGCTGCTATGCTGGTCCTATTCTTCCAAAATGGACGCAGCATTAGAAATAAGATAGACACCATTGAGAAGTTCTGTCTGGTCACTTGTATCTTCTCTGCATCACTGAGATCTGTTGGGACGTAACTAGGAAGATCTTACGATCACTGTTCCTGCTGGATATGGATTCTTCTTTACATCTGGAAAAAGCAGGAAGGATGGGGTACTGTTATCTTTCATAAGCACGCCAAACACAAGCTGTTTAAGCACTTCACTGAATTTTGAAGCGATATCTGTCAAGCTGAAGATCCAGTCTACTATTTTCCAAGTAAATGTAGTTTACATTCTCGTATCTCTGTGTCGGGACTTCATACTTCAGTTGCAGAACTGGATCTTGAACCATCGTTAACCCTCTATTGTCAAGATCTTATGTAGCAATTTTAATCTGCCCCATCAGATTGACTTCTTAAGGCGCAGCTCCTTTCTTACCTTTATACTTCAGGCATCTGCCAGGAGAATTACATCGAGATAGATTTAAGGTGTCAAGAAAGAGACTCACCTCAAAATATGGGGCGACCACCAAGCCTTATAATGAGGGTCGATTGTTATCTTTTTCTTGGATGCATAGCATGGTGACAATACACCATTACTCATAGACGTTATATTTCTGCTGCATGCCTTTTCTTTAGATACTTCCATTGGCACTCGTGGACTCAACCAGCTTGACCTGGTTCTGTTTTCCATGCATTGAACCATCGGTCCTCCTTCTGAGACAGTGCTCAGCTCATATCATGAACTTCTGATGCATTTCCAACTTACAACTGTTTTCCGGCTTGCTAATGGGCCAGTCAAAACCATATCCGAGCAAGTCCCAAATTCTTAGATATACCAAAATGCAACCAAGCAGCGTCGCCTATCCCATGTCCGTCCTCGAGTCTTGCGATGTTGAATTAGCTGTTACTCTTTTAATCAACTGTACAGTATTGTCATCATGTTATGCATCCAAGAAAAAGATAACAATCGACTCTCATAAGGCTTGATGGTTGTCCCATATTTTGAGGTGAGTCTCTTTCTTGACACCTTAAATCTATCTCGATGTAATTCTCCTGTTCCATTGGCCCTGGGACTTACATCTAAGCTGTGGCAATAACATTTCATTGTATATTCCTTTCAATTTTCAGAATGTCACTAAAAATATTTTATTTAATATTTTTAATATTCTTCTATATGTAGCCCGATCTCCTTTCCCCACATATTCTGTAGAATTTAGATCTAACACCAAAAATTGTAACTTATCTTCTCTATTTATGCAAAAAAGTCATTTTTTCGATTTTATTCAATATTAAACTCAGTGTTTAGGCAATCTGTACGTACACAGCGCGAACTCTCTTCCGTTTTGCCCCCTTGTTTTAACTCACAGGGGCAAAAATTGCAGTTTGAAATCAGCACATTTATTTCTACGTCTAAATATATGAATGTCTGTAAGCAGTGGTTAAAATTCCTTCCAACAGTAGCGCCAGTGTGGCATGGTCCAAGTTTTAAATCTTGGTTTCCAGTATTCGCATTTTCGTATTTGTAAAACCTACAATTTCCTTTTCGAATTTCATATATTTATTTGATATTTCATGCCTTCTAACCGAGTTTTCAAACGAGTGTCAGTTACGTGGAATATGAGTATTGATGCCGAACGGGTAGCTATTATTATTTGATTCTTATTATATCCCTTGTATTCAAGTTACATGCTGATATATTGATTTATTGACGTATGTATATATACAGGGATGGCTCTATTGATCAGCCACTAGATTATATCTGAACACGTACAGAATATGTTATGTCGCTTTGTTTTTTCTTTCGCATACAAAATGCAAGATCAATTTCTTTCCGTTTAGGATGTACCTCAACTCTTGATCCATTGGTTTGTGTAAATAACTGAGGGACAATTGATAAAAGACGAAAGAGTAGGAAGAATATTTATGCATACGAGACCGGAGCGTTAACTCTCATCGATCTCTTGTAAAATAAGGTTAATAAAACTCATTCAGATATAAATGAAATAGGTCGTTAAGCTCGATTCAATTGAGCATTTCGGAGAGGTGAATCCAGCTGACGAGTTTAATCACGATCCTCAAAAACTGGACATCACTTGTAATCGTTTATCAGTGTACTCAGCCTCATAATTATGGAAAAGGACAGTAATATGAAATTTTCGTTTTTTAAAGCTTTCAACTGGCAAACAGAACATTTATTGTCCAGATTGATTTCATATATGTGTTCAAAGACCTAGATGAGATCGTAAATCCTCAAAATCCATAACAGATTTTAAGTTTATATACCGGGATGAATAATCAGAGTAGTTTAGAAGAGAGAGACAAGAATATTACTGTATATTTTGATATCGCCCTTTCTGCTTTGACTTGATCATTCGACTACGATATTGCGTGCTCCCTAAATCTGGTATCCTCAGTGGTAGCATAGTGGTTGCCATCGCTGCCCTCTTCATACCTGGCAGAAAGGCTGAGTTCCAGTCCCGTCAATGAGCTGCGAATTTTATAGACACGCTTTGCAAAGTGGGTGAGTTAGTCTGTCTCAGGCAAGGGCTCCATGGCTCTTTTCCTGGAAACTCCGTTTTTTTTATTTCAGCAAACCCACAATACGCGCAATTAGTGAAAATGATTCTTGTGCCCACAGTGTATAAAGTACCGTTTAAATAAGATGTGATTTTCAGTATTAAAAAAGTTTATTTATTTAATTTTTCCGTACAGTGTTTTTGTCAGAATTTTCTAAAGGCCAACGGTTGGTGTTGGACTAGTGGATTAGTGTAAAAGCACTGTGATATCACAAAACTCCTGTAACAGTCCAAGGACTATAAAGTTGACATTCATTTTAGTTCATTTTAGTTATAATATAAATTTTAATTCATATTTTCATTGAGCGTTCCCGAAATCACGCGACGAATATAACTGGAAAGGAAATCAAGCAATTAGGATTGAGCAAGCCACGCTAACAGTGGGAGATTGCTCGAACAACAGGTGGCTCTGAGCGAGTTGCAATTCCGATTTTGAGTAAGACGGAGCAATCCGGAGGTCAGTTACTCTGAACAGGTAACGCATTTCATCCACTACATTATATTTTAGGTATTGGTTAAAGCGGATTAGAAGAGTACGGTCGCTGTCCACTCCAATTCCTGATGCACACAGTCCCGTTGCCCGTTCGTTTACTTCGCTTTGTTCTTTTTAATCCGGTATCAGTCGCAGCACCTTTCTTCCAGTGTCTCAGACGTCAGTGACAGATCCACCTTACCCACCCTTGTCATGCTCCGTATGGATGAGGCTGTCACACCCTGTCCGAGCTGTGGCGCTGTGGTTGTGGCTTCTCTCAAAGTGTACACGACTGTGGTACCATCGGCAGCTTTCGTAACAGTTTCCGAATTATCCAAACAACCCTCGTACTCGTCGCTCTGTCTTCTCACGGAGAGTTTTCCGCTTGTGTCTGGACGGGGAAAAATTAATCTCGCCCTTTCCGAGGAGGCTAAAAACCCACGTGATTCTTCCCGCCAAGGGGATATCGTTGAATCGTGTGCCGTCGCGTGCGGGAGCGTCGTCGAACAGGTAAGATACCGACTTGTTGCTTAAGTGTGTGTGTGTGTGTGTGTGCGCGCGTGTACGTGCGTCCGCGCGCTGGGGAATTTCGGAGCTGCGGTATAAATAGCGCTCCTTCGTGCTTTTCTCTTTTCATTTTAGCCCCGACGTTAACAGGACGCCATTTTTCTAATATACGGCTGTTGTACACCTTCTGTGGCGAAACCCAGGTGGAGGATGCGAGACGCACAGCGAGATGACAGCCGGCTTTCAAGTTTCAGGTAATGTTCAGATTCGCTGGACGCAACAGGTGTGCGAAGTGGCCTTCAAACATCGCGTGGTTCGAATTTATCCGTAGACGATTCGAATTTCTCTCGAAGACTGTGACCGTTGCTGTGTCGGTACTTTGTGTGGGGTCTTAATGAAATCAGGGTATTCGTAAACACGAATTAATACGAGGAGAATTCCTTATTTCGTGCTAAAGAGCTGCTTCCAGCCAAGGCATCGATCGATGGATAATACATGTTAGAGGAGGCTGTGGTAATAACCCAGTTACATATGTTAGGTAAGCAGCATGTTTTCTAATGTTCCTGTTTCGCTGCAAACATTACAAAAATGGCCCATTTTTTTTTCTCTTTCTCAGCCGATGATATTCTGTGGATAAATTTTATCTCCCTTTATCGAAAGTATGTTTTTGTGCCCCTTCTCGATTCGTCTTCCATTACTTGTTGGGCTTTCCCTTTATCAATGAAATTCAAACTTAGAAAAACTCTGTGGTTATGCATTTGTTTAACGTGTACCTGTGCATAGACTTCTTTTAAATAATACCGTACCCAAAATGCTGAAGTAACTTTCAACGTAATATTATTATTGATTTGTTTATTAATTCTGAATAACTACATTTTAAAGCTAATAAGAGTTCTTTTTTCAGTGCATTTTCAATTACTTCGTCCTGGCTCCCTTTATTTGTCTTTCTTTCGCTTATAAAGTGTTCTTGGACTACTACTCTCTGATCGAGAGATGCCCATAATACAAATATATTTTTCTTTTTTCTCATAAACAATTCCAAACGCTTCAACATATCCCATCCAGCTGTCACATACCCGAGAAGTTCCACCCGAATTCTCTCTGCTAAAAATAATAATAATTACTGTTAGATTTCTCTGTTCTTAACGAGTCTCTTTTTTAATTGGCTTTATAAATAGTTGCAGACATCCACGCAAGATTCCAGTCACTCACTTTCATGAATGAAGGATTAAAATTTCATTAGTTGGTTTCTGGCTTTCACTTATTAGAATTCTGTTGTTTATTAATTTTCAGTGTTGTGTATTGGCCTACGAACACAGATATTCTGCGGACTCAAGAGGATTGCAAATCAATAGGCGATGGAATGTACATCTGATATGACTCAAGGAGTAAATCCATGGGGATCGAAGGAGTGGACTATCTTGTTGCGCAACATTTGTGAACTTTTACAGAAAGTTCTTTATATAGCCAATCTCTGCATAGCCATTAATTGATTTAAATTCCATTAGACCCAGAACTGCAAAACCGTTGTTACCAGGAAGAAATCACGAAATTTTCAGATAAATGATTATGAGAAGTTAAATATTATGATAAAAATATACAGGGTGAGCATAAAATAACTTCAAACAATGAGTTTAATGATATTAATCATAATCATCGCGCAGTAATTCGTGAAATACAAATTATACATAAGAGGCCTTTATAAATAAAGATATCTGGGTAAGGCAAAATAATACAAGGAAGCTGGCTTTTCTGCGCCAAAAAAAAAAAAAAAAAAAAAAAAGAACCGAGAATATTCGTTCTTTTTCCATTTTCACATGGTAACCATCTAGTTCTGCGTTGAACTTAGCCCGACTCATTGCCTCTTACATGTTGGGAGGCAACTTATTCCGATATGCGACAACCGGCTGCCAATATGTGAACTTCTAGATCCAGTCTTTCTACTATTTCCGGGATTTTATTTATCACGCTTAATTCTTGTCTCAGTTATGAGAGAGAACACATTCCGCATTCATTTTATTCAATTCTTTATGCACTTCATTCTGATCTGCCCTTAGATGTCTAGTTATCAAACTTTACAGCCGCCCTTTATATGTGCATCGATTTGCCTTCATCACTAATTTGTGGTCCTTTTCTGAACCCTCTCCAGAAGTTTTAAGTGAGGCCTCCGGACTTGAATACAATATCCCAACTATGGTATAACCATCATCTTGTACAGAGGGACAATGACACTCTAGGAAAGGCCTTATAAATCATGGATAAGACACCCTGTGCCTTCTTTGTTGCCTGTTTACACTGCATGGAAAATTTCAAAATTTCATGTCAGATTGAATTATGACACCTAAGTATTTTTTCGTCTTGAATCGCTTTTAGCTCCCCTTCCCCTATCGACTCGAGGATTTCTATTCCACAAATCCATATATTTGGAATAATTAAACTTTAGTTGCTATTTTTCGAACCATATATGCAACCCATCCAAGTCTGTTCGTTAACAAGTTGAGCCATGGCTTGACTCAAGTTATTAATCATCCTTCCCAACTTCAAATCATCAGCAAGTTTGGACAGCTTTCCTTGGATACTCTTCTAAATATCATTAATAAAAAAATCAAGGGACTCAACGCCAAATCCTCAGGGAGCCTACTTGTTACTTTGGTCTCTGAAGACTTACATCCCCCTGTTTCATATCCTTTATCAACCTGTACAGGATTTTACCAATTATTATTATTTCTGATTGGGGTTTCCACCTCGAGACGGGTATTGCTACCAGTGACACAGGTTGGTTGTTGTTATGTCTGGTGTTACTGATTGTAGAAGAACTCTCTCACTATCCTAGGTGTTAAGGATTGCGACTTTCTGAAGTGCCTTGTAGGTGTTCGCTGGGAGACCTATTGCTGCTAGGCTGTTATGTAGGGTCTTTGGCACCATACCTGTGGTTGACACGATGACCGGGATGGTTGTAACTTGTTGCCTATGCCACATCTCTTTGACCTCCTATCTTAGGTTCTTCTTCTTATTATTATTATCAGTTTATTCAACAAACACCACTGTACAAAAGTTATCTAGGAGGGTGGCTCATACATACATCCAACAAAACTTATTAGATAGTTATATAGAATCAACTATCAGAAAATACATGAATAAAGAAGAATAACTACAGTCATTTTGAATGTCATAGTCATTCTGCTGAACGGAATATCCTCAGTCCTCTAAGTCTTTTGAAGACACTATAAAGCGTTCATTACAGGTTTTTATGAGTTCATAGGCGTTTGGTCTTTTGCTGTGAAATTCTTCTTTCTTGAAATGCATTATTTATTATATATGTAGTTTAGTGTACAGCTCCACTGCAATGAACTTCCTGTAGGTTTTGTCATGGCAGTACCTGTTCTGGTCGATTTTGAAGTCCCTAAAGAGCTCCAGAGTATTGGCAGAAAACATCCGCCTTAATCCCTCCGTGTGATGGACAACGCTACGGAGACAATGAGGGTAGTGGAGCTGGGCCCTCGAGCGGGGCCTGACTACAAAATTTTCAATTTGAGGGGGATCTAAACTCCCAGTCAGTGGTTGTGTTACAGTGCAGATGTTACGTAGGGTGACCATCGGAGCTACGTTTAAGTGTGTATACAGTATGGATTTTGAAATTGTAAAGGGCTTCCCGGAAATACTATTCAGCCACCGGAGCACCCAGTATTCCAGGCTGAGAAATTTCCTAATATAAGTATTTGTGGCAGAGGACCAAATTGTCGAAGCATATAGGAATACAAGAACGATACATCTTTGGATATATTGAGTCACTAGTTGCTGGTTTCGAATCCCAGTTATCTCCTGTCGTAGAGCCCATATGGCAGCAAGAGTTTATGATCTGTTATTCTGAAAGTGGGGCTTAGAGGGGAACAGGCACTCTGTGTGTTATCAGTTGTTGTTTGTTATTTGGTTTTTAGGCGCATTAGCAACTTAGGCCAGATTGCTCCGATGTGTTATCAGACACTCACTCTAAAACACTGATGGATCCAATATCTTTCTATTTCAGAAGATTTAGGAGAAGTCCGGATGGCCTGCCTCTCTAAAATCCAATCATGCACACCTTCTCGATGGTGACGTAACAGGGCTTAACCAATTAGCTTGTTATCCCACATCTACAAGTTGTTCACAAGGGTCATTACTAACAGATTATAAAGAATACTTGATGAGAATCAACCGAAAGAGCAAGCTGCCTTTAGGACAGGATTCTCAACTATGGATCACCTTCATGTAATATCACGGCTAATGGAGAAAGCAAATGAATATAAAACACCATTATGCCTGGCATTTGTGGATTATGAAAAGGCATTTGACTCCATACAGCATAAGGCAATGTTTCGGGCACTGGAAAGACAAGGCATAAGATACCTCATATATTATGGATTTGAAGAAAATATATGAGAATGCTACCTCCTTTATTAGACTAGACAAAGACAGTAGGAAATTTAAAATTGAGAAAGGAGTTCGACAAGGAGACACAATATCCCCGAAATTGTTTACTGCTACCCTTGAGGGAGCTTTCAGAAGATTAGACTGGTCGCAGAAAGAAGTCAATGTGAATGAAGAGTACCTAAACCATTTACGATTTGCAGATGACATTGTGGTCATAAGCCACGATCCCAAAGAATTAGAGGAAAATCTTAATCAGTTATGCACAGTTAATAAGGATTTTGGACTAAAGATGAATATGGCTAAAACAAAAGTAATGATGAACAAGTATGCCACAGAAAGGGATATAATGATTGAAGGAGCAGTAATTGAAAAGGTGGAGTCGTATACTTATCTGGGACAAGTTATTAGCTGTAATAATGATAAATGGCTGGAAGTCAAGAGAAGAATAAATTTTGGATGGATAGCATTCAGGAAATATAGTCACATACTGAGGAGAAATATCCCAGGTTGTCTGAAACATAAAATAATAAGCTAATGTATACTACCCACCATTTCTTATGAAGTGAAACTTGGGCACTCACCAAAAGAATGGAAGAGAAGCTGAGAACAACACAGCGAAGAATGGAACGAATTATATTGGGAATCAGACTGTTAGCTAAGAAGAGAATCACATGGATTAGGCAGCAAACTCAAGTAAAGGACATTCTTATTTAAACTAAAGAACTAAAATGGTCTTGGGCAGGACACATAGCTCGAAGACATGATGACAGGTGGATTAAGAAAATAACAGAATGGTACCCACGAGGAGCTAGAACAAAACCTGGAAGACAACAACGGAGATGGACAGATGAAATTCATAAGTTTGTGGGTAGTAAATGGATGGCCATTGCACAAAACAGAAGGAAGTGGAAAGTTACTGGAGAGGCTTTCATCCTGAAGTGGATTGAAAATGGCTGATGATGATATTCTGAAAGTGTCTTTGGAAGGTAAGGCCCTCGTCCCATGTCACTCCTAGATCGGTGTATGGGCTGACTTTCTTAATCTGTACTTCATTAATAGATAATTCGATTTGATTTTTTATCTTCTTATTAGTTATTGTCAGTTGTGCGGACTTGTCAGAGTTTAGCCATAAACCTATTTTACCTAAGTATAAATGCAGCTCATAAAGCATCAGTATCCACGCGTTGGGGTGGATAGTGACGTCGGATGCAAGAGTTCTTTCGTTAGAGACAATAAAATATTTTATATAATCAGCATAAGTAAATTACGATTCTGCGCTAGGAAGGGCTCCAGTAACTTCAACTTTGAACCTTATATAGAAGTTCTGTATCATTTTAAGTGAGATCTCCAGACCTTAATACAATATTCTAAATGTGATTCTGAATGAATAGAATGAGCATTGTTTCCTTCATGTAATTTTTTGTTCTTAAATGACTTCAATAATTGAGGCACTTTTTACTCTTGTCTTTATAAAAAATGAGGCGCAATATGGCCTAAATAGCCCTTGCGCCAGAAATACCAATATAAAAAATTGTTCCCCGACCCGGATTGCTTGTAGAACTTTAGAAGAGAAAGATAAAGAAGAGGTCTGGTCCATGTATCCTGAAACACTCAACTCCCGATAACTCAGCATAGAAAATAATCCAAACTGTTTAAGATGTTGCATAAACATTAAGTTGAAACATTTTCAGTGCTAGAGATGTCACTTGATTTCTAAATATTCCACAGGAGACTGTTTCAGTTCATGAGGCGAAAGATAAGGTAACCGTTGCACAAGGTAACATCTGTCGAATCAACAACTCCGAGCCACGTAAGTAGGATGGACTGTGTTATTACTTGTTTATCAAGATTTGGTGCAAACCCACGCTAATCAACTAAAAGACGCTGTTGTCCGACGTGAGCTTTTACAGAAAATTATGATTTCGACTTTTATTGTACTGCAACACCCACAGTTGTGTTATTTGAACAAAGGATCGCTGTTTACGTTGAACTTCCTATCCATAATGAAAATGGTATTGTGATGGTTTTTGACTAGTCCTTATTTTTTTTCGGAAGCAGCGAATGGTGTACTCAAGACTGCTACAATAGCTGGAGAAAATATGTCAACAGGTTATCGGGGATTGTTTTGTTAATATTAACGAAGCATTCATCATATAATCATATTGTAGCAAGATGGGGAGTTACTTCATTGCTATTGAAGCTTAATTAGTTTTCTAAGATACATTCCGAAAAATGTCGTTGGCCAAGATTTCATATTAAGTGGCCTCAATGATGCTCTTATTTAAATCTCCGCAAATTTTGACCATGGGGTTTCTTGAAAGACCATGAAACATATATTAGAAGTGAAACATGCCATCATTATACCATTAGAAAAGACGCTTTCAGTATCCATCCAGGGCAATGAACTATTTTGTTTCACAACTAGCTTAATAATCGAAAATGAAATTAAAAATGGCTTTGCAGGGACCATAGCAATATAACATATTTGGTGTATTAGTTCGTCGAGATTACTAATCATACCAGATAATTTGAGTTAAAACTACAGTATCAAAACAATTCGGAAAGTATTCGAAATCGCATGGTTCAAAACTCGACACCTTTTGTCATTTTGATTGGTTGGCTCATTAGTGATCTGTACAGTTCTTTCTACTTTCTCTATGAAATATGTTTTCTTTAATCTTTGAGTGGAAAGGAAAAATGAAACTGTAATCTGCATGACTTTTTTAGCTTTAATTTTTTCTTATTATCAGCATCACGTATTCATGAGATTCCACATTTCAATATCAGTATTGAACAACGTGATCTTCATAATTTTCTGTTTCCCGCATTTCAAATGAGAACATTCAAAAGTATATCAATAACAATAGTGCCGAGATTGCTTGGGTTAAATAATTTATGAAATAAATCTTAAATCAGGAGATCCGATATCAATAAAATCGTGAAAAGTTTCCATTATGTGTTTTATCTTTCAAATTCCCAACTTTGCCATGTGAAGCACGAAGTTTAGTACTAAAAGAGAAGGAAAGAAAAATCATAGCGAAGATAAAGAACGAATAACTGTGGGCTTCGAACTTGGGAGAAGGTTTAGAAAGAGCAAAGTTCATTTCGGAAATTTTGTAAAAGTTAGCTAACTTATAAGCAGAAACGGTAGACAGTCTCCAAATTTTAACAAGTAATACTAAGTTATGAAGTTAAAGTTAGGTATTATCGAATCAAGTGTCTCAGAAGTTAAACCAATTAACCTACTGACATGAAATTTGGTATAAAGCCCTGTAAGGTTTAGCATTATAATGGCTAAATGATGTGAGGAAGAGGAGTCTTTTCTGCTCCAACAAAACAACAAAAATGGAGAATATCTTAAATAAGTTCTGAATTGAGCGATCGTTTCTTTGGGGAGGGGGAATTGGGAGTAGGCTGTGAAATCGAAAATGAGTCAAAAATCTTTCCGAGGACCAAAGAGGCAAAGCTAAAAATTTAGTATAGATCTGACTTTTCCTTCTGCACAACTTTCATTTATATGAGAGTTGCTTCTGGGGTTACCTGTGAATATTATACATGTGAATTACCTGTGAAGACTATACACAGGTAACCCCAGACTTGGATGGAAGCTAAAATACCGGATTTCCATCGGTCTGATTCTAAAAAGTTCATAAGGGTCCAACAAAGTCTTCAGAAGTGGCATTTAATCTAGCTACGAAACAATATTAAACTATTCGGTGGTATCGAGGGGATATTTTATTTTTCAATTTACCATTTATTAATTTTCTAATTTAATCCACTCATATTTTAATAAAATTGATGAAAGATTGTACTCTACTGATGATTATCCGCATAGACCATTTCGGTTTTCTAACATTTCTACGTTAAGGTGCTTTTAAAATAAGGATTGCGTGATAGTGTTGTCATTTTACTGAATTCTAATTTTATTTTAATCTCATAATCGCTAAAATTAAGCACGTCTAAGGTTGAAAAGTCAACTGGTAATTTACTCACGTATTTCTTTTTTTGGTAGCGTGTTTACAAGATGTTAAGGATTGCACGCGATGACCCAACTTGGCAAAAAGATTATTAATGTTCAGAGGTTTCGCAACTGTTTTCCGATCGCTCAATACTAGTGTCAGATAGGCACCATGTGTCGCTATCAATTTGACAAACGGATTTGCTGGTCCACTAAAACCTTCACACGCATGGAACTCAGTCTGACAATAAGCCTTCTACAACAAAATTATGCAATTTATTGTCAGTGGTGTCGTGTTTATTGGTTGTTACCTTGTGTGCGTGAAGAACTACTTTAGCGCACTTCTGGGAAGGACAGGAAAATATAATTTATTATTTCTGACACGTCAGTCTCCTTGTGTTCTTTATCAGCTGTTGCAATAACTGTAAAACAGTAAGAAAATAGATAATTTCATATTTTCATTAATGCCTTGTATCCATTGGCATTGACGAAATATTCTGTTTCTTATCTTATATTATTTACTTCTTTTTAAACTTATCTAATGTCTTGTTTTTAGGCTAAATGTCAAAAACGTAATGAAGTAACATATCAGGTTCGTACTTTTTAAATAATTCAATCCAACAGCGAATTAATAGTAAGTAAACTACCTTGTTTCAGAATTCAGAAAAGATTATCCAAGAGAGTCAAGTGACTCGATGGTATGCTTAAAGAGGCGAGTGAAACTGCCAACTCGTCACATTCTAAGCACATAATGAAAGTTACACGCTTTGGGGGATGAGATTTCAGTCACAGTAACCCTCCCCTATATCATTCAAAACCTTGAGAGGAATAATCTCAAAATGGACTTCCTTAAGATGAGACGCTAAATGAACTATCAGAACACGGTTGTGATTAGAGGAATCTCACGAGATGGTGACCTGCTCATAAACTAATAATTTTAACATATCACAGTACACCGCAACGATTAAATGGATACTTAATATGCAATGTCAAGCCATACATCCTGAACCCCCTGCAGCGTTACCATGTCATAAGTTTGAGCATTTCAAACTGTTTATTGAGGAATCCCTTTTTTGTGCCCAGTGCAGATCACCACTTCACAATTGACAAGAACAGAACATGACATCACCTTCTTAAAGAAGTAAAACGACTCTGCCAATTCAGTCAAAAAATCCCTCTTTTTTTGCTCAAGTCACCCGAAAATACCAATCGGCGACACGCAAACAGACTTACCAATACTTTGGATAATAATCTGAGTGAATCCTTCTCAAATTATTCAAGGAAATTACTCGCCTCTCCATCACAGGAATAAACTACGATACCATCAGTCTCCATAGCTTCAGATTAGTGTGTTTTCTCTCGAGAACACTAAACTCGTTTGAGAAAACTTCTCTATCCAACCAAGAGCGTAAGAAAATGCAAAATATCGAAGCGTCCAACTCCCGTGCAATGAAATGGATGTAAATAGGAAAATCCCACCACATTATATCGTATTCCAAATGTTTGTCGAAGAACAGCATTCCTGAAAAAAAAATATGAAAACGAAGCAAGACATGCATTAAGCTACAGCCCTTCGGAAACAGTTCGAAAGACATAACAAGAAGCTAATTAGAGATATACTCATTCATTGGAGCTGTCGAGATTTCCACGCCAAAGTCAGCGATCACTTAAATGGACCTGTGGTCAATTTCACCACACCCTCTGTATAAAGTCACTGAAGTCAGAACTAACTTACTGTTCACTGTATCTTTACTTGGAGACCTGCACATATTCTAAACTTCGGAATTCGCAAAATATTACTGACTTCATTACTCTACTAGAACTCTTTCCTTCATGAATCTCCTTGAAATGTTTCTTGAGATTTTTCCCTCAAAAATCGTGTATTAGGTTAGTACACGATTTTCTGCAGCTGTATTTCGAAACTGACCTACTGTGATGCAGATCTGATGTGAATAATTATTTCATACTCACCTAAACTGAATTTTATTCACACGGTTATCCACAACAGCTCCACTGACTACTGGTTCAGGCATATGATTGCTATCGTTAGCTTGTCATATTGCTATTATCTCTCTCAAGTTACTAATGCAAATAGCCTACTTTTCGATCTTTTCACAAATACGGATGAAACATTGTATGTTAACTT
Source organism: Mastigoproctus giganteus (assembly GCF_048544385.1). NCBI lineage: Eukaryota > Metazoa > Arthropoda > Arachnida > Uropygi > Thelyphonidae > Mastigoproctus > Mastigoproctus giganteus. Next base: position 208,759,045 of record NC_143583.1, read on the forward strand.
CACAGGACCGGCGCTAGTGGTGCTCAAGTGAGGCACTTACCACAGGCGCTGCCTAAAATAGGCGCTGCTGGATGCGCTACTGCATATACGTGTTAAGATACGATATGAATCAGGCGCCACAAACTCTAGCGCCGTTTCTATAACCGCACAGATAACGCTGAACACTTCGGTGTGAGTTTTTTCTCTAAACTTCTGTAATGACATTTGAAATCGAAAATTTCTCAGAGGATTATCAATTTTCCAGCAATAAGAAGACGTGGTAAAAATTTGTTGCAATTGCTTAAGGAATGTGACACTGGGTTGGACTACACCTGTTTTGAAATGGGGCCGTAGCTTGAACATGTTTTTGACTTGTACCTTTTAAACTAAACTTTGACTGGTTTGACTATTGGGAAATCACCTCCTGAACTTAAATTTGCTTGTTTCTCCTGGGTTGCATTTGAAAATAACTTGTGTGAGCGCCCTAATTTTTTTTCTGTTCCCTGTTTGTAGGGTGGGATTTCTCTTGCTGGATTATCTGATGGCCATCAGTTTGGGCAATTCATGGTATGGGATTAGTTGGTATCCACAGGACTTCTTGCTTGCCTCCATGTGGATGCGGGATGATTTTTCTCTTCTTTTAGGTGCAGAACTGCACGATGCCTGTGCTGGACTCCTCAGTACGAGATTTTTCGGCACTCATAGGTTTAGCTTTAGTGCGCTGGATCTTGTTGATCCTACCCCACTTAGTAGGGCAGTATAGTTGTGGCCCGCCTTCTCGTGACATATACAGGTGCTGAGAATATGTAGCAGTACATGCCACGAGAAGGCATGTTCATTTCGAGATAGTTGATTCCTGATTGCATCAAGGCCAGAAACAACTAAATGACACACATCACATAAATATAAGACTGTACTCATTTGTGGCCATTTTACAGAGTCCTGTATTATCACCCTGTTCTGTGGCGGAGTTGAACTAACGTTCAGCAGCCGCCTTACATAAGGTACAACACGTATCCGTGTATATCCATACTATCTTCAGAATAGACAGAATCCAACATAGCACAATTCATGAGGAAGTTGCAGCTGTCATCAATCTACACATACCCAGATAACCATCAACACTTCCTTGGAAGTACATACCAATACCATCAAAATTAAGTTCAGGACTAAACGAAATTTTTAGAAATCCGGCTTCACCGGATTCACTTACATAGTTTTTAATTATTCTTCTTTCTTTTATTTCGATGACAACCAAGGATTGGATGTGTACACTTCTGTTTCCTTGCGCCCATTTAACTCAGTCAACTTTTATCTACTTCCCTCCCTTTTAATTTTTCAATTTAACAATTCAACTTAAACATTAACCACGCTACCTAAGTAAACCATCGCAGATTAATTTCAAGGTGAGTACCGCTTTTTAAGCTTTCGCTATTCTTTTCTAGTTCAGGACTAAATTGAGAATCTATTATTAGCGATGTCAGATTGAAAATCATGGGATCCGTGGACCAAAAATTAACAGCATTAGATTTAGAAACAATATTTCAGCAATCCTCGCCTAGTGCGGCAGTCACATATGTTACAGAGAAAATATTTCACTCTGTCGAACCTTTTCCAATACAAACGAGCTCGCAGGAACGCAAAATGTGTTAGACTGTTGAGCCAAAATGCCTGGTACGTTTCCCTTCAAGGGTAAAGCATGTATTCCCTTTGGGAAACAGCAAAATGAGCAGCAGATACTATGATGATAATAATAATTAGTATTAGTATTAGTAACGGCCGCATGGTGCAAGAAAGCCTATGGCTTATGCTGCACCAGCCAAAAAAAAAAAAAAAAATCCGAACAAAACAATGATAAAAACAAAAAATAAATAAATAACTAAATAATAATAATTAATAAATAAAAAAAAAATAAAATAAAAAATAAATAAAAAGGAAATTAAACCTATCATCCTATGTGCTTCCCTTACCCGAAAGTACTATCCAGATGACCTTTGAATTTCCCCAAACTGTCGGCCTCTACCACCCATGAAGGCAACTTATTCCAGTAATTTATAACTCGCTGGCTAAAATAAAACTTCCTGCAGTCCAATCTAAACATTTCCCCCCGTAACTTGAATTTATGTCCCCTAGTTCTAGCATCATTTATAATCTTGAAAATTTTGTCCTCATTCATTTTACTGATGCCTCTCAGAGCCTTAAACACCTCAATCAAATCTCCTCTAAGGTGTCTAGTTTCCAAACTCTGCAACCCACATATTCGAAGTCTTTCTTCATAAGGACGCCCCTTTGCCGATCTCACCAGGCGAGTTACCCTTCTTTGCACCCTTTCAAGAAGCTCGATGTCTTTCTTCAGGTGCGGTCTCCATACTTGAACACAGTATTCCAAGTGTGGTCTAACATCAGCCTTATATAATGGGATTATCACGTCCCTATCTCTACTTGCAAAAGTTCGATAGATCATCGATAGGACACCATGGGCCTTCCTTGCAACCTGTTTACAATGCTCAGAGAATTTCATGTCTGACCGTATCGTAACACCCAAGTCCCTTTCCTCCAGTACTGGCTTTAGTTGAACTCCACCAAGTGAATACGTTTTTTTGGGATTACTGTTTCCCAGGTGTAATACCTTACACTTTGTTGGATTAAAGCACAGCTGCCATTTTTCTGACCATTCCTGAAGTCTATCTAGGTCTCTCTGAAGAAGCTCAGCTTGACAGTGATCATTAACTACTCTCCCAATTTTAACATCATCTGCAAATTTAGACATCACGCCCTCTATCCCTTCATCAATGTCGTTTATGAAAATTAAAAACAACAGTGGTCCTAATACTGATCCTTGGGGAACTCCACTTCTTACATCAACCCAATCTGAGGAATAGCCATTTATCACAACCCTCTGCCTCCTGCCCTGAAGCCATCCTTCTATCCATCTAAGGATTTTCCCAGTGATTCCAACCTGTTCCAGCTTATAAAGCAACCGCTCATGTGGGACTGAGTCAAAAGCTTTGCTGAAATCTAAATAAACAATGTCGAAATTATTCCCTAAATCCAGCTCGTGAGTGACCCTTTCGAAATAGCGAACCAGATTTGTTAAACATGATTTTCCCTTTACAAAACCATGCTGAGTATCATTGAGAATTTCAATTCGATCCAAATGATCCTGAATTCCACCCTTGATCATTGCCTCCATGATTTTCCCTACTACTGAAGTCAGACTGACAGGTCGATAATTTCCAACTTCACTTTTAGAGCCACCCTTATGTATGGGAGATACATTTGCACTTTTCCAATCCAAGGGAATCTCCCCAGAGTCTAATGATGCTCGCATAATTAGCCTCAATGGTTCAATGCACTCGCTTTCCGCCTCTCTTAAGATTATAGGGTATATTCCATCAACTCCAGGAGCTTTACTGGTCTGTAGGCTCGAGAGTTTTTTCATTAAATAATCTTGTGAAATTTCAATATCATTAATTACATATTTTTTAACTTCGCTCCCACAATTTCCCTTTGCCACAAAAGGCTTTTCATTTGTAAATATCGATGCAAAATAACTGTTGAGTTCATCTGCAACGGCAGCTGGTGTATTTATTACTATCCCATTTCCCTTACGTAAAGGTCCGATCTGGTTTGTCCTGCTCTTCTTGGCATTTATATATGTGAAGAATTCTTTATCCCCCCTCTTTGCTCTGTTTGCTAGTGATTTCTCATAAACTGCCTTTGCCTGTCGAACCTTTTCTGTGGCTCTATTACACATCACCTTGTAGCTGTTATAGGCTTCAGTACTTTTTATTGTTCTGTAACCTTTCCATGTCACCTTTTTCTGCTCAAGTAATGCGGCAACTTCACTAGTCATCCAGCTTGGAACCCTCCTCGTGGAGTATTTTTTTAATGGTATATACGCATTCAAGGCATCTGTGATTAATGTTTTAAAAGCGTACCACAGTTCAAATGTATTCATTCTCTGCGCGATATCTACCCAGTTAATAGAGGCCATGTAGTACCTTAAGGCATCGTAATTTCCTTTTCTGAAATTAAAACCCATTCCTTTGCCTTTTACTTCTGCTACCTCTCTCGTCATCATCCACCGTAGAACTCCGTGATCACTTCCTGCTACTGGTTCCTCTACCCTGTTATGTCATCCGATTCATGTGTGATGATGAGGTCTAGGATATTCTTTTCTCTAGTACTTTCCCTGACATGTTGATACAAATAACAGTCATCTAGTTGATTTAAAAATTTTGTTCCCCATGTCGAGTTTCCTTCCCATTTATTCCAATCAATTAGAGGCAAATTGAAATCACCCATAATAAGGCATTGACGCTTACTTGCTCATTCCATTTGCATGTAGAGGCTTTTGTCATAATCTTCACAATCACCTGGTCTGTAGATTACTCCTACTCGCATTATACCTTTGTTTCCAACTATCTCACACCATACAGACTCTATACTAGCATGTGAAACGTCTGAATCCGGGAAAGCTATCGTCGCACTCAGGCTGCTTCTGATAAGAAGCATTACCCCACCACCCCTTCTATCTAACCTATCCTTCCTAAATACATTATACAAGCCGTACTGAAACTCATCATCCCCAATTTCCGGGTGGCACCACGTCTCTGTAAGCCCTATTATGTCCGCGTTACTTGTTTTAACCAGCAGTTCGAATTCGCTCATTTTATTGACGACACTTCTAACGTTACTGTATAAACAATTAAGATTTACTGTTCTTGTATATTTAACAACCCTAACACAACCCTTGAAGTTTTTTAGGCTCTCGTCCCTGATATTAGCTACCCGCTCACGTGAAACGTTTCTGCCCCAGAACATCTAGATAATACGTCCAGTTGGGGTAACAGATAAGAACTCTTAAGGTATGTGCAAGAGTTACATTGACCAATATTATCAGATAAACGCGTGTCAGTATTACCCACATCCCCCCTAACTAGCAGTTTCCCTGAACCTTTAAGGTATCCTCAATAATACTGGCAAAAACTTTTGCACCACCTTTGTTTAAGTGTATCCCGTCTCTACAAAACAAATTCCTTCTACCTACAAGTGTGGGCCATGCTGATAGAAATTTACCCCCTAAAGCCTTGCAGATTCCTTCAAGTCTTGAGTTAATCCACAAGGCTCTTAACATATAATCCCTCCTATCGTGTCTGGGCAGAATTGCAGACACATAGACATTATGGCCTAGCTCGCGACATTTCCTCAGCATGGTCCTGTATTTTTCCAACAAATCGTCAGATCGTGTACGTTTAATGTCATTTGTCCCCACATGAATAATAATATTTTCTTTACCCCCTTTAAAATCTGACAGTCTGTTGGTGACATCATCAATAGTTGCTCCCGGCAGACATACCCTGGTTCTCCTCCACCTATCTTTATTACAAAAAATATTCCCCGTTTCCCTGACAATGGAGTCTCCTAATAAAACAATGTCCTTTTTAACCAGAGTAGTTTGCACTTGGTTTTTCTGTTTTGAGGCTCGAATCGGGTGTGCATCACTTGGTAGATTGCTGGAGTTTTGAGTCCCTGACGAGCTCCCAGATGCATTATTTTCGAGGGCAAGCACTCGTTTTTTCAGGGACTCAAATTGTTCCATCAGTGCACCAAATTGTAGTTTAAGATCGGTGCACTCCTTACATCGATCACAAAGAAAAGAATCCCCAGGTGAGGTAGGATTAGTCACCAGGTCGACCTTGGAAAACATTCCACAGGTTCCACAACGGATTAAATCATGACTCACCCGTAAATCGCCATCTGGTATTTCCGTGTGAGTCACGATACCCTGTGACGTGTTTAAGGCAGATCTCGTAACTACCATTATAAAATTAAATAAATATCAATGAAAGTAACTTTAAAAAATTATATCTATAATATTATTAAAATCAAACAGTTACAGGAAAACCTATAACAAAATAATCCAACAATATCTAAATAAATCAAATATTTAAAAGCACTATCCAAAAGTAAACCACTTAACTGAGGAGCCCTGTCTAAGCGCGTCCGCTCACCTCGAATGCCAACCTCGAATTATAATAATAATAATAATAATAATAAAACGCTCTTGAGGAAACCGCCCACATTTCAGCAAAAACACCTTATTCTCCTATTCTCCTGCATCACAAAATAGTAACAGAAAAGAATACGTTAAACAATATAATCAGTCATTTACAATTAATCAGTTAAATCCAGCACCATCTGCATCCTGTAAGAGCGTTAGGGGATACAATGTTCATTACACGAAGGACAAGCAGCTAAATGCAGAATAACAACAGTCAACCGTAGGCATATACGATAAAAGCAATTAAGAAAATTAATTTCCACACGTATTTATAATGTGGCAGAGCTAATCCGTCTTAGATGAAGATTCGGTGGGTTTTTCTCACGGAGAGTACAGTTTTTAATCCCGAAAAACAGAAAACCAATTCATAGAATATAATGCATTCATTTAATGACACAATGCGCTTGTGACTTTAGCTGCCATGGTGTATACTTTAAGGAGTACACATTGATGCCCCTTACAAGTGATAACTAATAGACCCGGGTGACTTATTTCAATGGAAAGTTTTTGAATTGCAATGTGCGTTATGCAGCATGAGAGACCATCGAAGCATGTTCCGTAATCCAAAGAAACTTTCTAGATAAAAGAAAAGTCATTCGCAAAGTAGGCCAAACCACAACGTCACTTGAAGATTTTTCTGAACAATCTTTACTCAATTCCAGGAGGCGTTAGAAGAAAGCACGCGCACAGAAAAGAAGAAAAAGCAATCAACGATTTGATCCTACTACTGGGAATTAAAGCGTTAGGAAACATGGATGCCAGTCAGTGTGTCCTGACACTTAAATACGCGGCATCCTCGAATAAACTTACACGGATGGGTTTTGTTTGTAGCTTGTTTATCTTTCAATTATTGTCCATGTCTTTGCTTCTTACTTCATCACACCACCTTGTCTTTGCTGCTGTCACGATGACTTTTATAAATTCCGTGTTGTTTTGCTTTTGTCTTCTATATACGACGTTGAACTCTAGCACTGCTGAAATGCCGTTTCTGACGTTGCACTTCTGTAGTCAGTCCGCCTATTTGCGACATTTTTCTGTCGATCTGGAAGCAACATTTGAATTCCATCAAATGTAAGAAAAGAAGTTTTAACACCACTGACCTACCAGAGATCACTAAATGTTCTTTTAGCTAATCGACACTTTCCCACATAATGCCATTTAGAAATCACATTAAACCGTTGGAGAATAGGCCAATGAGGGATTTAATGTTTTAATAATATTCATGAACTTTCCTACCTTCGGAAATATTGTATTATTATTGCAATAAATATTTCTATTTTCTGTCTATCAGTTAGGAATATTCATTTCCTATATTAAATACTAGGCCCAAACGTTTCCGAATTCTCCTTGCCTTGGCAATAGAGTTGGTAGTATGGAATTCTGTCATCAAGTGAGGATTTCTTTGTTAGCAGGTTGGTGTTAACTTCGCTCATCTAGCATCTTTCAAAGTATTCCTCCGAGTAAGATGGTGTTAAGTGCCCTTTACGATTTTTGTGTTTTAATAGAAAGAGGGAGTGAAAGAACAATGTCTTTGCATGAAGTACTGTTAGAAATTTGGGAAACTCATAAAATACGAATGTGCTAATGAGGGCTTTTGGAAGAGAACAGAAGAACTCAGACTTCTGAGAACTTTATGCATGATTTGGTAGACTAACTGAAATGTTTCTCATGGAACCTGCAATATATTTTGATGGGATGAAAAGGATCTTGCAACGATTGAGTATCATTGCCGTTATGGGTTTTGCATCAGTCATCAGTGTAACTCTCATTAGTATTAGTGCTGATTGCAATGCAGATATATTTTTGGCCTAGTAGAGCATCGCCCTGGTGTCGCAACTTCCTTACTTCCTGATCTTGCTCCTTGTAAGTGTTTTTTTTTTGTTTCCGAGATAAACTGAAACTCAAACCAAAAGATCTAAAGAAGGTTTTGGAGATCCAACGAAATCTGAAAGAGGCTTTAAAAGAGTTCTCAGAACTGAGTTTCTGGAAGTGCTTGCAGCAGTGACAAAATCTCTCGATAAGGTAAATCACCCCTGTGCTACTGCGATGAGGACACCACAGAATAGCCGGAAAGGAAACAATTTTTGTATTACAGTCCGGAAAGTTTTAAGTTCCATATATCGTATACTGGCAATCAAAGTCATTAAATTGTATCATATTATCTCTTTTAAGAATATGCAGATTTTGATGTTATGAGATTTGTTCGATCGTGTATTGAACATATTACTCCCTCGAGATATTACAATAGTATGGCTTCAAGAATGGTTTGGAAGCTGGATGATATTTTAACATTTCCACTGTGTGTATTGGGATTTTGTTGAGAAGTAAATCTTTCAAGGGAGGCACATATTAAAAAGGAGTTCCAAAGTATTCATGGACGAAGAAGAAAACGTTAAGGGAGAGGAAGTACTCTGGAAGGCATTCTGGAAAAACAGCTTCCAATAATTATTAGTATTAGTAATGGCCGCATGGTGCAAGAAAGCCTATGGTCTATGCTGCACCAGCCAAAAAAAAAGAAGAAAAAAAGCCGAATTAAACAATGATAAAAAAAAACAACTAATAATTAATAAAAGAAAAGGAAATTAAACCTATCATCCTATGCTTTTCCCTCACCCGAAGGTACTATCCAGATGGCCTTTGAATTTCCCCAAACTGTCAGCCTCTAACACCCATGTAGGCAACTTATTACAGTAATTTATAACTTGCTGGCTAAAATAAAACTTCCTGCAGTCCAATCTAAACATCTCCCCCCGTAACTTGAATTTATGTCCCCTAGTTCTAGCATCATTTATAACCTTGAAAATTTCGTCCTCATTCATTTTACTGATGCCTCTCAGAGCCTTAAACACCTCAATCAAATCTCCTCTAAGGTGTCTAGTTTCCAAACTCTGCAACCCACATATTCGAAGTCTTTCTTCATAAAGACAACCTTTTGCCGATCTGACCATGCGAGTTACCCTTCTTTGCACCCTTTCAAGAAGCTCGATGTCTTTCTTTTAGGTGCGGTCTCCATACTTGAACACAGTATTCCAAGTGTGGTCTAACAAAAGCCTTATATAATGGGATTATCACGTCTCTATCTCTACTTGCAAAAGTTCGATAGAGCTTTGATAGGACACCATGGGCCTTCCTTGCAACCTGTTTACAATGCTCAGAGAATTTCATGTCTGACCGTATCGTAACACCCAAGTCCCTTTCCTCCAGTACTGGGTTTAGTTGAACTCCACCAAATGAATAAGTTATTTTGAGATTACTGTTTCCCCAAGTGTAATACCTTACAATTTGTTGGATTAAAGCATAGCTGCCATTTGTCTGACCATTCCTGAAGTCTATCTAGGTCTCTCTGAAGAAGCCCAGCTTGACAGTGATCATTGACTACTCTACCAATTTTAACATCATCTGCAAATTTAGACATCACGCCCTCTATCCCTTCATCAATGCCGTTTATGAAAATGAAAAATAACAATGGTCCTAATAGTGATCTTTGGGAACTCCACTTCTTACATCAACCCAATCTGAGGAACAGTCATTTATCACAACCCTCTGCCTCCTGCCCTGAAGCCATCCTTCTATCCATCTAAGGATTTTCCCAGTGATTCCAACCTGTTCCAGCTTATAAAGCAACCGCTCATGTGGGACTGAGTAAAAAGCTTTGCTGAAATCTAAATAAACAATGTTGAAATTATTCCTTAAATCCAGCTCGTGAGTGACTCTATCAAAATAGCGAACCAGATTTGTTAAACATGATTTTCCCTTTACAAAACCATGCTGAGTATCCTTGACAATTTCAATTCGATCCAAATGATCCTGAATTTCCCCTTGATCATTGCCTCCAATTTTCCCTGCCACTGAAGCCAGACTGATAATTTCGATAATGTCGATAATTTCCCACTTCACTCTTAGAGCCACCCTTATGTATGGGAGACACATTGGCACATTTCCAATCCAAGGGAATCTCCCCAGAGTCTAGTGATGCTCGCATAATTAGCCTCAATGGTTCAATGCACTCACTTGCCGCCTCCCTTAAGATTATATGGTATATTCCATCAACTCCAGGAGACTTACTGGCCTGTGGATTATTTAATGGAAAAGGTTTTTCATTAAATAATCTTGAGAAATTTCAATGTCATTAATTACTTATTTTTCAACTTCACTCCCACAATTTCCCATTGCCACAAACGGTTTTTCATTTGTAAATATCGATGCAAAATAACTTGAGTTCATCTGCAACGGCAGCTGGTGTATTTATTACTATCCCCTTTCCCTTACGTAAAGGTCCGATCTGGTTTGTCCTGCTCTTGTTAGCATTTATATATGTGAAGAATTCCTTATCGCCCCCCCTCTTTGCTCTGTTTGCTAGCGATTTCTCATAAACTGCCTTTGCCTGTCGAACGTTTTCTATTACACATCATCTTTTAACTGTTATAGGCTTCAATACTTTTTATTGCTCTGTAACCTTTTTCTGCTCAAGTAATGCGGCAACTTCACTTTTCATCCAACTTGGAACCCTCCTCGGGGAGTATTTTTTTAATGGTAAATACGCATTCAAGGCATCTGTGATTAATGTTTTAAAAGCGTACCACAGTTCAAATGTATTCATTCTCTGCGCGATATCTACCCAGTTAATGAACGCCATGTAGTTCCTTAAGGCATCGTAATTTCCTTTTCTGAAATTAAAACCCATTCCTTTGCCTTTTACTACTGCTACCTCTCTCTCTTCATCATCCACCGTAGAACTCCGTGATCACTTCCTGCTACTGTCAGCCCTGTTATATCATCTGATTCATGTATGATGATGAGGTCTAGGATATTCTTTTCTCTAGTACTTTCCCTGACATGTTGATACAAATAACAGTCATCTAGTTGATTTATAAATTTTGTTCCCCATGTGGAGTTTCCTTCCCATTTACTCCAATCAATTAAAGGCAAATAATAATGAATGTCATCTTGTACTTTGCGTATCTCGCATGGTGAAAATAACAAATATACTGCTGTATTGTCGATATTATGTTCATGCAGAAGGCGAAGAAAGAGCTTATTCGTGATAACGTTGCCACCATGAAGATTCATACTTATCCTGGGAATAGCTGGAAAACATTGAGGAACTACTTATGGGAACAGATTTAAGTATACGCTAGAACAGAAGAGAGGCTCAGAATGATGCAATCGAGTACCACGTATGAGATGATGCAATAAACTAATAAAAAATATACAGACCATTTCCTCCATTGAAGAAACATGAAGATATTGAATTCTTATATCTTTTGCTTCATTTCCGCTTCTGATACAGCGTTTTCGGAGAACAAGCAGCACGCGCACGTTTTTATTTCTCTTTGAACATCTTTACCAAACTACATTCGCTACATCGCCGACTCAGTGAATGCCACAGATTATTGCTAACACAAGTTTCATCTCTGCAAAGAATTCAAATTATGTGCATTTATTCGGAAAGCTGAAGTTATCTATTTCACTTTCTGTTTGTTCGGTGTTTTTGATCGCCTACTGCAGAATCTTATAAAGATTCCAGGAGGAATAAACCTGTATACAGTGTCTGATTTTTTTCCTCTTGTCTGGTTGTATATATATGGTCATCATTGAGAACGGGACGATTATTACCCATATACCTCTCTCGTCAAAAGAGGCAGCCCTCGTGGGTTGAGTACTAGAGTAAATAGGCCCAGGTTCGATCGAAATCCTTGCCGAATTTAAAAATATCGGAAATAAAAAGAAAACTCATGCAGAGAAAACGAAAGATAATTAATTCTAATGGGCCAGTTTCACAGATTGAAACTGATATTAATATAAACGATAATGCTAAATTTATTGCCTATTCGAGGAGTTCGTTGGCCTCCCAGGCAACTTGCTTTACTGAGAAATAATTTCGCGTAATCTCCTTGTCCAACATTAGGAGGAAAAAGGCTTATGACTAAGCTGTACGAGTGTTTCTAAATGAGAGGAATCTCTTATAATTTTTCTACTCGAATAATGGACCATCTAGGAGATTATGATGAAAGAAACTATTGAGGCGAATTATTCAAGAAAAATGTTTCTAGTAAGAATGCAGCGATGCAAGTAAATGGATCCTTCAGAAAGAAGAGAGGAAGGGGAAATAATTGTCTCACATCGGATTTAAAATAGTAAGAAATGGCGCACAGAGGAAAATCGAAGAGTAAAAGAACAGGATAGGAAAAAGTTAAGAAAAGCGAAGTGCTTTTAAGAACAGAATGCCGTCTCTAAACATGCATTTACACTGCTTTCTGACTGAGCAGAGTCTGCGAGTTTCATACATCATGGAGAATACTGTGGCAGATCAAAACAAAATAAAATAGACTGGATTTCTTCTTCAGTCATTCCCACACTAACGGCGCAATAATTTGAAGCTCCTGATAGAAAAACACGAACTGTGTTTCCTTTGAAGCGGCTCCTTAAAATAACTCAGATTCACGTACCAATAATTTGCGACATTCCTTGGCGAATTCAACAACTTTCTCTTTTTCTTTATAAAATGGCACGTTCGCGAACGTGCCATTATTGAGAGAGAGAGAGAGAGAAATGATGTTTATAAAGGTGAACACATTACTCACTCAGTTGGAAGACGAAAGGCATGGAAAACCACCTACATGGATTTGTGTTCTCGATTTAAATTTAAGGAGAGGAGACTACATGGAAATATGGTGGATCCAATTCAGCTTATTTAACTCCAAATCCACTGAATTTCTCAAAGAATTCAGTGGATTTAGAGCTTCTTCAGTGGCTACATTTCTCAAAGAATAATTCTACGCATTGCTCACAGATACGAAGAGTTTTTGTTTGATCCCTAAAATATTTCGCAACCTAAGTTATATCTGTTGATAAAACCAAAACATATGTTCTGTATTAATATGTTAAAAATATATTTTCTTTAATTACATTTCCTGTCAATATTCTTACCTCTACTTTAGTGTCCTCAGAAATTTCGTGCATTTCTGAAGAAAGCATTCCCAATACCCCTATCGGAAACACTCTTTCGTTTCATTGGCTTAATGGTGGATTAATCAAAAAGATGAGACATTACTTAATTATGTTAAAGTCTCGATTTCTTTTCGCTAATTATAAAAAATAAATCAACCGTAAGAAACTTAACCAGCGAACCTTAGTAATCTTTGGGGATTTTCATTGCTGAGAGACAAACGAAAGATGATTCCGCATAACCAAACACGAAGAAATATTTTAATTACGAGAAGGGCAAGCAGGCAGTTAATGTGAGGATAATGGTTTGTTAATTAGATATTTAGAGATTATTGCGCATCTGGGAGTCTTTAAGTTTTAAAATAGTACCATCATTTCTATTGTGGGTATTCATGGATTAGTATTTAGAAAAGTACGAAACTTCACAAATATTTACAATGTAATGCAGTTTCTAGTTACCAAATAGCCTCCATTGCGATGATAGCATTTTATTAAATGATGGCTGTCTAACGAATTTGTAAATTCGTTAGACAGACATCATTAATCATAGTCAAGCAATAAACGAACTTGTAAATTCGTTTATTGCTGGATTATTGCTAAAACACGACGAAATTATCGGTAACACATTGTAATAAACATTACGTATTTAGAGTATAATTGGGCTAGGCTCTTCCATCCGATGAATGTCCATCTTGGGGATGGGGATCTGTCGGCCTTTGTTCTCTTGTTGAGTCTTGACTTTGTCACTTTATTCACTGGTGACAGATCAGATCAATATCTTCTGACTATGGCTGCAATCTTATTGCAGAAATTACTTTTATTCGTTCTATCTCGTAATTTCCCTGTTCTTACCACATTTCGGTACATTTACTTCCTTAAAGTAGTGGTCCTAATTTGGATATTTAGCGGGAGAATGTTACGTATGCAACAAAATGCTTGCGCTTTATAAGAGCTCCAGTGAGCACAGTTGCTGACTGGAAGAAAACCATAAGCAATAATAACCCTGTCTTACTAGTAATACTTTTACTGCTGCCACTTTTCAGTCATTCGTGGCTACCTGAGTTGGCCAGGCAAAAATGTCAAGCTAGCACCACTGAGGCACTGCGCGTGAACAGCAGTTGCGTTGTGTGAAGTGGCAAAGTATACACAATGTGCTCCGCATGCAACTCTCTCTCCCCCCCATGCATGCCCGTGTTCGAGAAAACGTATTTCAATGACGGCAGTGATCGAGCTTTATATTTGCGATGAAAGCAGTTCCGTCAGGAAAGATATTGTCCACCCATAAAGCGACCATTTACATCGTCAGATACGATGGCAGGCAGCGATCTTAAAATGTTTCAAAAATATTGCTTAAAAATAATTTTATTTGGATCAGCCATATTAAGAAAGTTTTAATGCAAATAATTTATCTATGAGGCATTAATAAGTCTGTAATGCATTCATGCAGGGATTCGAATGAGGAGTGTCAATTTGCAATGTGATGGGCCATCTCATTTTTGGAAACAAAGATCATGATTTGTTGTGGTATGAGGTGAAATATTCGAGCAAAGAAATCCTTGACCCTCTTCCAATGCTGATTAACTCTTCATTGGTGCGAATAAAAAGGTTCTTCTCGTCCTAAGGAGGGGGCGGAACTTAGCTGAAAAGTTCTATGAAGTTTCTTGTATTTATTTCTTGCTCGTCAAATATGTCCCTTGTAGGATCATTTGAGCATTAACTGGCCAAAAATGCAGTTATTCTTTTAAGGTGAACTTTGCTTAATTCATGATGATGAACGTCTGTGATTGCATTTAAATGTTTAATCCCAGTTAGACCACATACACTGGTACCCATAAGTAACGGATCATCCGTTACCCATAAGTAAGGTAACGGATGTTTTTGCTTGTTGTTATGCTGTCCTAAGATTGATATGCATAAGGAGATAGCAGTATCTTTAACAGTATACAGAAAGCTTCAGAAAAGGGAACGTTATAGATATGTGTTCTTGTCCCCCAGAGAGCGCACTAGTTTGTGCAGACAACAGCGTCCAAGGAATGAAGACCAGAGGAGGGAAATTCTCTTTACAGATGACTCGAGATTCACGGCGAATGGCTGCCCAACACGTTATTAGGTAGATCATGTTTTACCTCAAGAGTGTATTTTATATTTTTAGCTTTTGGATGCCACTCTCGAAAATTGACGTTTCGAAATAAGCATACAAATATTTATAACTTGGCAATGTGTGAAGGGGAATTTTCACATACGATATAGCAATGCCTGGAGGCTTAATATAAAATATCTTTTCTGTTCTAGGTGATTTACTGAAGATCAATGTATTTACAGTCTAAAGTAAGGATTTCATTTAGATCTTTTTAAATTATATGAAGTGGTCGCGTTTAATTGCATTATCCAAACAGTTTCCCTGAATTTAAGGCTTTAATCCAGAGAAACTGTTTGGATACAAAGAGTTGGTTGCTGAAATAACCAAGATGAAATTGCTGTTACAACCTTGAATTTAATTAAACACGACTTCACTCAGCTAATTTGTATAAGTTTGGTGTAGCGAACATGTATTTTGAAGTCTTTATCCGTACAAGAGTACTCGTTAACGTTTTTGAATTCCAACTGGCTGAGGCCCAATATCCATAACAAAAGGCATCTTACTAGCGGGCGGGTTAGAGTCGATCGTCCTGCGAAGCTGAAATTTCCGCTCCACGTGCAGTGCAACAGGGAGGGTTTTCAGGTATGCAAATGATGTAATACCAAATGTCTTTGAAAACAAGAACTTGAACGCTTAAAGGATGCTTATTTAATGCGACAACGTACGTGGACTCAGGAGGCTTGTAATCAATTTTCGCTTCTCCCCTACGAGCGAATAAAGCAGTAGAAGTACAATTCTGGGAGCTTGTTAATACAACACTGCACCAAAGGCTTCAACCTACACCTCATTATGTTGACTATCTTAGAGTCGAAGTAGATTTGTTCTTCTCTCTTTGGCATAGCTCATTTATCTGTCCACTTTACCACTTTATAATTCACTTCCCTTTCCTTTTTTGTCATTCATAGAGACATTTTGTCATTAAAAGAGCCGTAGGAAGAGATATTCTTAGCGGATGATGTTCATTAAAAGTGCCAAGTTATCCGTGTAGCAGTTTCCTTTTAAGTAAAGAATATTCTTCTCTCATACGATTTGTTGAAATGGATGTAGCGGGCCTATATTTTAATTATTTGTGTCCCTATAACTTTTATTCAATGTCTTAACTTGATTCTTTGCGCTAGTGGTTTCGAAGTTGTTTTTAATTCTGCTAACGAATATTTCTTTGGTTCTCTTAATGAGAGGTTATCCATCAATTGCTTTGTTAGCCGCGATCTGTCTATAGATTCGCTTGCAATCCACCCAGTAGGCTCATCTAATTAGAGGTTTAACCACCCGACATTAATCCTCTTCGACGCGAACTGCTGTCTTTCCGTCTGTGCATGCACACTTATCAAATAATTCTATTTTGTGTAGCATGTCCAGCTTGGAACGTATACTTGGATAATTTTGTTCCCCCACTAATTCTGTGGTACTTCTTGTATAGCAGCGCCTTCATGTATTCACGATTAGAATTGAATGGGCTTGGACATTAACAAATCCCAGCATATTCAAATGTTTGGGCTAAAATCACTGCTTAAAGAAGTTCTGTGCAGAGAATAATTTTGTTATTCCGAGCAGATATTTTCAGTTATTTATTTAATTAGGTGATTGCAGGAACTTCTAAACGGCTTTTCAAACGATGGATGAGTAAGTTGTTCTCCAGGGATTTGCATTCAAAAAGTTACGACCCGTCCCCTGAGCTTTCGACCTCAAGACTACACACACACATATTTCTCACTCAAATTAACAAGATAGATGGTAACAAAGAAATCTCAGCCTCTCTGTTTGCGAATCTGCTCACTGTAGAATACAGTTGTCCATATTTCGAGCAAATCCAAAACAGATTACACGATGCAGACAGTTTTATACTATATGAAATGAAACGTGTCCTACAGTCGCTTTTTGTCATCCTCCCCCATGTATGATTCAGTCGGATGGACGTGTTTCAGTTCATGATTGCGTTGGATAGGCAAGCTGGACATATTTCAGGTGTGTTGGATTTTCAAATAACGTGCCTAATGCCTAAACTCCTGTACCCAACTCGCGACATACTGGGCAGATGAGGCGATTTGTGTGTTATTTCTTTTTTTTTTTTCATTGCAGGGGAACAATGGCCAGAGGGAATATTGGTTAACCTATAGATATCACATTTGGTACACTCATCCAGAAGCATATTCTGAAAGGAATCAAAACTTCTCTTTGAAATTTATCACTGACTATGGAAGCAGAATTGGACTTAAAACATCCCCATGGGCAGCCAACATCAAATTTAAAGCTAAGTTGATCGCACTTCAAAGATCTAAGCTTTTTTCCATGCTTCGGACTTGCAGAGTAGTGCTTTTGCTACAGAATGAAATAGTATTCTCACTGAAATTCTTGGCATAACCTGTAATCAAGAAGGACACGTCAACAAAAAATGAATAATTTGATAAAAAAGTGGAAAACCGGATGGGATACCAGCCACACAGGAAATGTAACACGAATTTTTATACCACACGTTTGCAACCTAAAGGCATGTTAAGAGATGGTTCTGGCCTAGTCTTTACTCTTCATTCTTAATAACTTATTCTAAATTATTTCAGTTCGACCTTCCTAATTCAGATCTTTGTTCCTGAGGGTCCAAGGAAACGTAGACTCACGTACTTTATCGTTGCTCCAACTGCAGTGACCTAAAATTAACATTAAAAACATTAAAATCTTATTTTTAATAATTTTTTTGAAGGAAATTGAAGACATTTTCATGGAAAATGAAGACTCTTTTCAGGCATTTCAAAGATTTGCACTATAGGTATTAACAAAAAGAAAACAAATTGCTGGATCAATTCTTGCGTCTTCTTCAATCCTTGGACCTCTGACAAACATATCTACTTTTTCTGCAGCTATCTCTTAACTCTCAACCAGTATACTTTGTGTATGTTAACTTTTCCACAAAGTCTTGAAATTATAGAAACATATTCACGAGAACTTGAAACATATTTGGAAATGCATTCCAAGATAAAAAAAACCATGGAAGAAATCTTAAATTACATGTTATTAGGCTCTTGGATTCTCCTAAAGTTATTATATCTATGAATATGCGTACCCATAATTTTTATCATAAAACAGATCTATCTGATAGGAGGTGCTTGGTTGGAATACCTATTGGATCTTCTCTTTTCCCCGCATTGGTTTCAATTTGGTCATAATACCCTGGACAGACCTAAGAGAGGATGCTGATTATTGTCCAAACCTGACTGGACTTACCTGATTTTGAGCTTAATCGAATGGACCTACAACGACGGATGAAGAACAGTGGTCTGTTCTTCATCCGTCAGAGAATCTTATCGTATATTTCTCCCCGGTTCCGTTAGTGAGGCACAAATTATGTCATTTTGTATTTTACAAGCGGCGGGGCTTTCTGATTCCTGGATTGGAATGCAGTTCCTGTGGTAGGGGATCGCTGCTTCCTGGTAGTTAAAGCGGTCAGAAACAACAAAACTGCAACACTCTAGATGAACAAATCGCCAAAAGGAAACGTAATTATGGTACTACAGACGGAACAAACAACGGAAAATTGAAGGAAGGGGACTGGAGGGCTCTCAGAAGAGTATTACGTAGATGACATCATTCTTGATGGAATACTTTAACCAGGAGTAGAGTGTAGAGTGTATTTAGTGTCAAGCGGCACCAGGGGTTTCCCCCGTCTCTGCGTTGCTTTCATTTTAGGTGTGCCAGTTCACTGGAAAGGCCAGAGATTTAAAAGTGTGTGGATATTGTATAAGTATAGTGTTATGTACCATTGTTCTTCTGGCCATTTAGCCGCTGAACCCCTGCTGAGGCCCAACGTTGTCCACACTCAGCCACGTGGAGGCAGGCCAGGTATACTAGCATTATAATTATTTACTCTGGCAGGTCCTGCCACCTAATTTCCTGAGATTTCACTGGCTAGGACCTTAAAAAAAAAAAAAAAAATTTTATCTTTCGCGTGTGGGGGGAGTAAGAGCGCTAGATTTGAAAGGCCGAAACTATTGGCAAACAGTAATTTGGACATGATTATGATTAAACTTGGACGTGTAGGGCAATCGCTTGTGTACAGATAGAGTAGGGGAGGGAGACTAAAGACTGGGGAGGAGAGACAGAAATATGGAGTCAATAGGGAAGGCGACCCCAATAGGTGTCAGTGGGGCATGCCCATGCCCCACTAGAAGGAAAAATGGGGGTGGCGAGGAAGGGAGGAGACAAGAGGACAGGCACCTCCCCCCTGCCAGGGAAGTGGAGTGGAAAGAAAGCCAGGAAAGAGTGCCCAGCTCGGTCGCCAGTTGGCACTGGCAGCAAATCTGCTGTTCAAGGTGGGGAAAAAAGATATGGATCCAACGAAGCAGTCGGAACCAGAGCCCCGATGTCAATCATGGGCTATGTATCCATCCAGGTGGGTTGAGGTCAGTCACGTTTATGGGTTATAAACCCGACCAGGGTAGCATCTCGTGGAGTGTCTCTTTTGCATCCCGGATGGGTCTGATCTGTTGATCCTGTTTCCATCATCAGGGAGGGCGGTCCAGTGCCTTTTCCATCCAGTGAGCCCATCGTTTCTGTGGTGTGCGTCTTATTCAAGTAGGTTGGTAGGGTCAGACAATTTGGGTTTCAGTGATGGTGTATTTGCTCATAGTCCGGTGTTGTCGAAGTTTAATGTCTGCTACAACGCATACTGTGCCCTTAGTTCCTGATCGCAGAACAGGTTCTTCTTCTTCTGGCAAAGAGTTCTTATATTCTTCACTTGTGTCCAAGAGATGATGCTCCTGGCCTCGCGGCACGTAGGTCAATCTTTTTATTAGATTTCCACGTAGGTCCTCGTAGTTTGCGCATTCTTGCATGAGGTGGGTCCAGCTTTCCGGTTCGCCCCATGAGCAGTTGGGGTCTTGGAGGAGGCCCAGAGATGTTAGTTTCTCGTTGAAGGGGCCGTGACCAGTCAATAAGTAGGTGGCATATAGGCCTGGGTGGAACCATACAGGTAGTTTCGGGAAAACCCTGTCTACAATAGGTATGAAGCGTCGTGTCACCTCCCCTTTGGTTGAGTCTGTCCACCTGTTTTGCCATTCCTGTTTTAAGTGTGCCAAGAGCCGAGCTTTTTCATTTTTATATTGTTTGTAGGTTCAATCGTAAAGCCCGAGTAGGTCACAGAGATTCCTTTTGATACGTAGTATGCTAGTCCGCATCTGGCCACTTCGAGATCCAGTGGTAAGGATCTAGTAAGAACCTGGAGCGCCTCCGTGTTCACAGTATTGCAGGCTCGGGTGGTTTTGAGCAATATTGTTCGTTGTGTCGAGTCCAGTATTCTTTTGTTGGTGGTCAGTTTGGTTCTATGGTACCATATTGGTGCACCGTATGTGATCGCCGGGAGAAAAGTAGTCTTGTAGTATAGCAATATGGTTTGTTTACTCAGCCCCCAGTCCCTGCGTGAGACTCGCTCAATCAGGCCTGAGTAGTTCCTAATCTTGGTCCTGAGTTGCCTGAGATGCAGTTGGAATGTGAGCTTGCTGTCAAAAATGATCCCGAGGTATTTAATTTGTTGGGCGAATTTGATTGTAGCGCGATTTATTTTAATTTGCGGTGGCCTCCTTATGTCCAATGTTCCCTTAAGCAAGATGGAAGTCGTTTTGGCAGGCGAGATCTGTAGAAAGTTCTCCGTAGCCCACCGCTATAGACTATACAGAGCTTGATTTGCTCTAGTCTCAAGTTGTGTCCAGGAGTTCAAAGTGGACACAGGAACAATACGTAGGTAGCTGCGTGACATCGGATTTTATTGAAGAAGTGCGACACGCAAACCAAACACCGCAGCATGCAATGAACAGCATCGACTTTGCTTAGTGCACACCTCACTGTAATTGTTACGTGCAACACTGGAAAATTGTGTTATGGAGTGATAAGTCCAGGTACACAATGTGGCTGATGCTCGGATGACTTCATTTTCCAGAGCGTGTTGCCCCAACTGGAATGTTTGGAAGTGCTGCAGTCCTCTAGGATTATTTCTCTTGGTTTGGACTTTCACCGATGGCCGTATACTCTTCTGCCTTTTGCTGGACGAAAAAACCGAGTTTCCAGGAAGGAAACCATGCAACCCCTTCTAAGACCGACGAACTCAACCATGCTGTGAAAAAACTCACAGAAATTCCTCGTGTCATTGATGAAATTCGAATTCAGGCCTTTTTACTTGGTGTAAAAGTCGGTGATTATAACCACTGTGTTACTTAAGAGAACTGAGTTTGATAGTGCACGATGTCACAGTCAGCGAGGCTGGCACAGTGGTTATAATCACTGACCTCCCCACACCGGGTGTAAAAGACCCGGTTCGAATCCTGTTAAAGACGCGAGGAACTTGACTCCGTTGCTGGGTGGTGTCACGTCTGGATAGCTATTCAATATGTATAGCCTACATGATAATATGAAAAAAAAAAAAAAAACGTAATTGCGTTTTCTTGTAGTCTGATTTTAATGAAATTTAGAAAAACTCGACAAATCGATCCGACAGAGCAAAATATAAAAATATATATATATATATATATATACAAACTGTTATTTGGGTAATTAAATACATTTTAAAAAATAAGTTAAAAACATTATAATATTAATTAGCATATTAAGGATTTTTCGGAAAATCCTTACGTGATGCAAAAAATGGAGATGCCAATTTGGTAACGGCGTGCAAACACTGAGCAAGCAACATATTGAAATTTCAATCTCATTCTATAGGTTTCAATTTGGGCTTCGGTAACCCGATTAGTGAATTATCGGTTGATGTGCAGTGTTGTGTATCGGCCTTAAGAGTTGCTGTGGAATCAAAATGTTTCCTGGAAAGCTGACCATCTGTCGATGAAAACCAGCTCGCACTTTGGCCACTATACTGCTATCTGTACCAGACAAACTATCTTGCAGTCTCCCCACCCCTTAATCACGGTTAACTGCAAGAGCGCAAGTTCCGTGCTGGACCTGATATGCTTCTGACCCTCCGGTGCTGCTAATAATGGATGCTAGAGGGGCATCCATTATTAGCAACCCTTTTAGCATCCATTATTCAAGCCAAGAGAATTCACACTAAAGCGTAGAAGCGTGGTAATCACTCAGTGGTTAATTTAATAGCTACTTGGTAATCTAGCTTTGGTGCACACCGTGTGCACAAGACCTGATTTTGAACGAATCCAGTTTTATTCTCCCCGGAAACTCGGGAATAAAACCGACAACTAATAACTTTCATTGTTTTTTCGCTTAACATTTGGTTCCTGATTTCACGTGGAGACAGGGTCGCAAATTTTCTCTGAAAAATTGCCTCTTTCTGGTTAAGGCCTAAAAGGAGAAATATGCACTTACAGAGACCATCATTTGAGCTAACGGATCCATATGATTTATCTGGACAACAGAATGATCCGAATCCTTCTGTTGCCAAAAGAAAAGAGAAAGATACACCAAGAAGAATATCTGGTCGCACTTTCGAAGCCTAGAATCACTGACTGAGGAAGCTGTTAGCAAGTTTCCCATTCTACAATCCAAAAATTCTTAAATGCTGCTGGCCCACCAAAAATGGTTGCCGAATCAGTTGACTTGCATGTTGCAGCAGCCCACTGAACTATTATTTTAAATTAAAATATTCGAAGGATTTCCATAATTCTCCCATTATATCTCTTTAAAAGGGATCTTCTACACGTTGCTGATACAGAAACTGCATGCGAACTGTAAGGTTAAAACTGACATTCAAGTCAAGAGAATTCACTCTAAAAAGAGAGAGAGAATGTGGAAGGTGACCGTGTTTGTGTCATTTGCGAAACCTGATAATAATTGGTCATAGATCTGGAAATCTAATACCAACGAACCAGATAAAGGAAGCTCCGAGGCTGCTTCGGATAGATGAGAGGAAGTGATACTGGCGAGACTAAGAATTGGGCATACTCACTTTACATACCTGTTCTTACTTTCAGGGGAAAATCCTTCCCAGTGCGCATTCCATCACTCTCGACTTATGTCATTTACTGCCTCATTATTTGACTATTCGTTCAGGTACTTGCTAATCGCTTTAAAGAATACAGATTTCACAGATATTATCTCATTTCCTTGGAAATTATGCAAATATAGATGAACTATTTCTCTTTCTGAATCGTATTGGCCTATACATAAAAGTGTATAAAGTTCTATTAAATAAACTGTAAGCAGACCCAATTCGTTTTCAGTTGCCTTCTGTCGTTCAAATTAATGCGAAGTTATATAACGCGCCACACTTGTCTATATGATTAGAATAGGGTTTAGCGAAATTAGGCATTCCGTAATTGCAAGGGAAAATAGTTGGTGATACTGCTTATGCCGCCATTGTCCTTTGAAAATCAAGGCTTTGGTGCTCCGTACGTAGTGTGTTCTAATAGAACTGAACTCCCGTTGGTGCTTTAAACTTCTAGTTGATGTTTTGCAGGGCGGGATTAGATTATCATACCAATTCTCCGAGTAACCTCTGGTCACGTGGCGTAGCTTCCGTGGCATCTTCTGTACTTTGCTGGACGCTGGTAGTACGGTTATGCTTCCATATAACGAAAACATCAACCAAGGTCGACTTTTGATGGCATAAACCGTCAGCAATGCCCGAATCCACAAGCCAGCAATGTAACATCAAACAAGCACACCCTTCCTGAAATCATTGAGCTAGGGCTTAGGGGCCATGACCAGAACAACTTGTCTGACTCATACGCCTTCCTTATATACTGGTTTGCGTCCATATTTTTCCGCGGAGCTTTGGATTATTTATTCATCGCCATAAAAAACCAATGCCATAACCTTGCCTTTCTTTGGAGGGGGAAGAGCTATGTTTCACTGTTTGGACTGATCCTTTATCTCTGACTGAAAGTGAAGGACTCACGTCTCATCTATGGTTGCAAACCTTGCACGGAGATTTGCTGGATCTGTTTGAAAACGATGCGGATGTTCACTTAACTTGACCAATCGTGTGTTTTTGTTCTCCTATTAACTACTTTGGGACCCATCGTGCTGACAGCTTTTTCATCGCTAGAACCTCTATATGGTTCTACTTGAACCTAGAACCATATAGGGGTCTAGAACCTCTATATGGTACACACGTTCAGATGAGATGCCGAAGACGCTGAAAATATACTGAACTGTCACTCGTCGATCACTCCTCGCCAGATCACGCACACTGTCAACTTCTGGAGTGATAGACGTTGCAGGTCTTCACAGCGTGGATCATCTTCCAGGCTCTCCCCCAATCGTTTGAATTCTACTGCCTACTTCTTTACCATGGAACAGCAAGGCGCAACCTCCCCCAATGTCGTACCATCCTCATGAATTTCCATTAGCGTTACTCCCATTTTTTCAGAAATATTGGATGACTGCACGGCGACTTTTTCTGTCTATTTTCCTCATTCACACAACTCTGTTGACTTCAGTACTTCTAATTAAAAAATACATTATACCGAAACAGCATTAAACTTAGTAGTTTGCTATATGAAGTGTTATACATTAAGGACCAAAATTTTTGAAACTGTACCACCCTTTCATACTCAGGCCACCAACTTCTCGCATGTAGTTCTCGCATGTACGTAGACAGGGGGAAAAACTAATGGGTCAAAGCTTTATTCATATTCCCTAACTGACAAAGTCCTAAGAGCTAAAATTTCACTTTAAGACTTCAATTGCAATGTCCTTTTAAAGATAGTAATACCAAAGTTTAATGAGTGTAGTTGTGCTGGCCCGTAAAGAAAGTAACTATATTTGCTTCAAGTTACTGCTTTATTATTTCACTAGTCCCGATATGACTAAGTTGTTCTGTCACAAATAATACTGGACTACGAAGACGTATGTTAATCACACCACGTGGTTAACGCATACTTGAGTATTACACATTTTGCAACCTTCATTTCAAATTATTACAGCCGGCATCACCATAGATTACCGAATCCGCCGAGAGCACCTTTGTTCTTCCGTTATCCGCCCTTCGCTGGTTCTTTCAAACAAATGAGCTGGAGGCAACGGTGAATTTCTCAGCACAGTTAATGTCTCAATGGTTCTTTATGCAAATTACAATTAAGATGACAAGTATTTTTTGTAGGAGGAATCATTTGCGAAAAGCATGAAGACCACTTTAAAGCCACGACATCTGTCTTGACAGATGTCGTGACAGAAAATGTCTTTCGAAACTGCCGGCTTTCGTGCGTCACGTCATTTGAAAACAAATTATGGCTTGCTACCACTTCCATGAAGGGTTATTATTTAATTCTATAAGTATTGTAAGAGAGGCTCGAAGCTGAATGTGTCCTTTCTGCGATTTCTCGTTCTATGAAGCTCTCTCTCTTCTGTTTTTTTTCGTTTCATTCTCTTAACGTTTTCGAGGAATCTTTAGAGCCATCTCTTTATCCATCTATTAAAATAACTTTCTGTAGAGAAGTCCCGTTAGCCACTTATCGCTGATAATTAATTATTTGTTTATGTTCTGCGAGTTCACGCTCTTACTTTATTTTCCTTTTCTTTTATTAAGTATAGCAAAGAATTAAGAAAAGCGACGTTCTTATCCTCTCGCTTTTTCAAAGCAAATTATTTACAGCACCTGTGGGGTATTGAAAAAGTGTTTGCTTAGCAGCAAAGAAAATCTCGCGTCGAGCAACGTCACAGATACGAAAGATGGTAGAGAACTTCCATCTGCGTGGGTTAAGATTCTCTTTGCATCTATTGTTGGGCACAAAATGAGGATAACGCTGTTGGTAATTATTTCTCGAAGTGCGGCTTCCTTGAATAGTAACAATTTCAGCGGTTTGAAAATACTGTTTAGTGTGTCGAGGTTGCTGTTAGTTACGAGCTGGAGTTTATATATGGCTCGCGACATTTCATTGTGCCGATGATAAGCGGCAAGACATTTATAGATGGATTTTCAGGGTCACTGTTTACCTGAACTCTGTGTTCGTCTTCGCAGAGTCTTAAGGTACTGCCTTTCTTAAAGAGAAGAAGAAGAAGAAGATGCGAAGAATGAAAACTGTAGTTCTTGCGTCAGCCAAGTGACTTTTGCTACAGTTGAAAGGTACGAGCATAATGCGTTTCGCCTGATAGAAAAACTCTTCAAAAGGAAACTCTACAAAGATAACTTGCACACGTATGCTGCAAAAAAAAAGAAAAGAAACACAATTTCTCTATACATAAAATTCTGAAGTTCACCGTCAGTAAGGCTAACTCTAACAACATGAGCACGCTGGTAGCAAGTTAGCAATAGTATTACAATAAGTTTGTTAAACTTCCGCACACTACTTAGACCTAATAACTGGCAACGTTTCTGAATTGAATGTCGAATCCTGTCATCAGATACTCAAGAAAGATATTAAAGATATAAAAGTATTGCCTTCTACTCTGCACAGCTAGTGAACATTAAAGAAAAAAGTATTTATTCGCCTTGTCAGCAATCAGTTCAACGTAATCGATATACTATACTGTGGGTATAGTATGGACCGATATGATTGATTGGTATTAGTACAAAAAATGATGTAACAAAGCAAACTTATACAGCATCAGCCAAAAAACAAAAACACTTCTGCATCATTTGTTCGCCCCTTATACCAGTTTATCTAGTTCTTCCTTGAATTTATTCAAATTATGCACTCCCACTACATCAGAATGGAACTTTGTTCCAACCGTCAAATACCGGCTGTCCGAAACAAATTTCCCGACATCTGTCATATAACCACCTTCCTCAATTTTAATTTATGCCCCCTCATGTGTGTAGTCTGAGCAAGAGGAAGGATTCCATTGGCATTGAGCTCAATCCGTTTAAAGCCTTAAACACCTCAATCAGGTCTCCTGGCAGGCTAGTTTCCAAACATTGCAGTTTTCAGAGATGAAGCCTTTCTTGGTAAAAGCACTCTTTTGTTCCCTTCACCAATCTGGTTGCCCTTCTCTGTTTCCATCCTTCCTAAAATGAGGAAGGCTATGGATATATTAGAATGGGTGCAGAATAGGACAACCAGGTTGGTGGATGCTAAAATGACGCTTCCAGACCTATATGCAGTGCTCAAAATTTCTGTAATATCATTAGTCCCGTAAGTTATTGTCACAGCCTGTCTGCACTGGTCAGAGAACTTTATATCTGATTGCACAGTTACCCCCAGCCCTTTTCATTTTCTACTACCCTGAGTGTGGTACCACACAAGTGGTACGTTGATCGAAGCTATTCCTTTTCTGTTCCTTGCATTTGTCAATATTAAACTTCAATTGCCACTTATCACCCCATTTGCCCAATTTTTTTAGATCTTGTTGCAGTAACGTACTGCTATTATTGGAGGCCCAGGGGACTTCAATAATAACAGTATGCTACTGCAAATAGATTTTTTTTCCATCATTTCATCACCTCAAAGTGAAGTGGGGGTGGATGATTTTTCATGTGGTAAAATCGTGATATTTCGAATTCATAATTTCTACGACGCCCTCATGTATCTTCCCTCAAGTCACAGCCACCCTTTGTTTACTTGGGTTCTTCTTTTTCCCCAAGGACCAATCTGCTAACGCCTGCCTGTATAGAGATATATTTTTATGATTCTGAAGAGCGCGATCTGTTCCTTCTTTTTACGATTTCGCCACTACTTCGTGGATTTAAAGCAGGCAGTCGCAGAGGGCTACTCCTGCTGCAGTAAATAGACTGATAGTGCTATTTTTATTTTTACTGAGGAGCTTAATGGATTGGGTATTTGTTTCTTTGGTGTTTTTTCGTATTTTTACGACAGCGCTACTTGATGGTAGTGTTGAAGGTGAGTGTGTTGATGGGAGCCCATCTGATACCGTTGATGGCATGGTACATCATTTCGATTTCCGGACTACAGCCTCGCTCTTGGGATAAAACTTATAAAGCCATCAAAAGGGTCATTAACGTCTTCAGACACAGTCATAATACATCGGAGTAGTACGAGCTCAAAAACTTCGATTTTAGCACCCTGATCAGCGCAAAAGGCTTTAGAATATTGTTCATAACTCCCGATTAATTATTTTAGAATAATTTTCTGTGTGTAACGTAGTGATATAAACGCTTGAAAATCCATTGAGGTCCTAATTTCTTTCGAAACACATTAATCAAATTACAACGAAGGATATTCAAATGAATGAAGTTATTAAATTGAGTACTAAAGCGATTTAGAAAATTATCTGGCAGACAGCGGTGAAAGTAATAAAATATTCATTATTCGACTGTTTCGTAGTGTCAGTGATTAAACGTTAGTTGCTGTGATCTGCTAATTAAACTCCTTTGGCGCTGTTTCTAAATTCGGTATCTTTTTAATATAGACGTCATGTAGTGATGTGTATGCTGCTACACCTTTTTTGTTATTTTAATCTGTTTATTCCCTGCTTTCTGATTAGTGTTGTGTCACCAATAATTTGTTAAATTTAATTGAAGTGTCAGATTTTACCTCATCTAAAGGAGTTCAAGTTACTAGCCAATTCTTTTTAAATGCTTTTATATTCTTTTTATATTTAAGAATATATTTTGAATTATAAATTATGTAAATGAAGTCAACGTTTGTCAGAGAGTCTAGATTTATTTGGGACTACGCAGTAGCAATGAACTCTAAGCAGCAGTAGGAGTGTACACTACCCTACCATTAATTTCCGAGAACTCCCTCCGTTCGTTGGTCACGTGCAACCCAAGCACCACGTTTCAGATAGAACCATTGGTTGTTTTGGACAAAATCATTAATCCTGAGGTCTGTCTAGACTTTCATGGACAATAACGCGTTACTTATGTTGTGGCAGTACGTCGGAGAAGCCTCATACCTCTATCAGCAGAACAGCTTTCCGTGTCATATTGCTAGTGTTGTGACGGATTAGTACGAGGACTTGAGCGTCGAAAAGTTGGAATGGCCACTCTGATCTCGATCCTGTAGAAAAACTTGGAATAAAGTGGATCGTAGGCTGCATGTGTGGAGAGGCTGTCCAAAAAACAGAGCTCCGCTGGTCGCAACGTTGAAAGACGAATGGCAGAAAATATTGAAGCATATTTCCAAATTCTGTCAGGAAGTGTCCCCAAAGAGAGAGAATTTTGTCATAAAGGCTAAATGTTTCATTTCAAATAAAGATTATTTTAAATATGCAGATATCCGGATATTGATGATGGGCAGCATATAGAACCATGAATTTCAGAAGATATACAGAACATGAATTGAAAACCATTTTAGAAAGTTCTACGAAGCATGCGATTGGAAGCAAGATACTCAACGTAAGCTGTGTTCACGCAGTAAGTTAGAGGTTTTAAAACAGTTCCCAACAAAGCTGTCGCGTTAACTTTGATCCAAAGTTGCCCATCGTCAAATCTGAGCGATTCATAAAAAGTGCCCCATCATCGAACTTGAGTGATTCTGTGTTTATGCCAGAACAAATTGATGGGTTATTGAGGAATGCTCGGATAATATTTCATTATCGTGATGTTTCTAAATTGCACGGGACAAATGTAGGAGCATATTCTATAGCTAGAACTAAGGAAAAAATTACAAACATGCTTAAAAAAAGTCTTTATTTCCGAGATACTAATCATAAATTACAATAGAACGTGCCAGAGAATTATCGATTCATCGCGCTAATGTTGCATTAAACAAAATGGAGCTTACTTTGTACAGCTGCTTTAGATGCTTTCCTTTCAGAAGGTTATTTCAGTCTCCTTTCGCAATTGCGATTGCTTTTTAATATTCAGAAATACAGACTTTTTGGGACATAGGTTAATAGGAACATTTTTAATTATTTTTAACCTTTTAAAATGCTCTCATATTTGTTCTGTGCAAGTTTGAAAACGCCGCATAATTCAAGCCCACATATGTGAATATGTGGGCTTGAATAAACATTAAAAGAAATCTTAAACAAATGCCAATCTTGGATATTGGCATTTTTTAAGGATCCTGTTAGCATACAAAAGTGAAATTCACAGACGAATCCCCATACGGGAAATATTTCTCGTGCACATAATTACTTATGTAAGTTAATTAGGTGCTCTGTATTTCTGTAAATGAATTTCTAATAAATATTTGTGACTGAGTCTTCAAAGTAATGAGAGAAATGTAGTCTCAATTACTGTAGAAAAAATGGTGTTACCTTCCTATATAGGCAGTGAATTGTAGGAAATTCCTTGGCTTATTTCCAAAATTTTTATGGGAAACTCTGCACGAAGCTGGTCAGAAGTACAAATGAGTCACGAGATCATGACCATTGAAAACGTTCCCCATATCTTCGCCCTCGTTGGTAGCATGGTTATTAGAATTGCCGTCCTCCCCACACTGGGCGGAAAAGACCTGAGTTTCAGTCCCGTCGATGACATGAGGAATTTTTATGAGTCTTTTTCACACCGTGGCCAAGTTAATCGGTCTCAGCGAGGGTAGAATGGTTTTTTGTTCAGCAAACAGAAAATTGGCCACAGAATACAAAAAAATTTAAAAACAGTATATAAGGAGCAATATGGCCTTATACACTCTCTCTCAAAACTGTTTCAAACTGGCAGGAGGAATACCAGGAAATGGTAAAACATTTAAATTAGCCACCGAAGCACTTGATTTAAATTCTGTTGGGAACATATGGGGCTAATTTGAACGGAGAGTGAAAACACAACATCCGCAAAACCTGGATGAATTACGAGTTAATTTTTTTTTTCATAATGTATCGATGTTGATATAATCTATTTAAGGAGTCTAGTTGAATTTCTACCAACGCGAATTCATGAAGTAATTCGTGCTAGAGGATGGGTTACATATTATTTATTGAAAAAGTACTCAGGTGATTTTGAAGTGGAAAAAGAGTGGATTCAAATTTTGAATGCAAAGAGCCCATTCACCTCAGAGTATCGAAACTGTGATTGCCCTCTGTATATGTTTTGGGACTTTGCTGTCCATTTTAATAGTAAATGTTTAATGTATTCAGGTTGCATTAGGTAATCCATATATTCTTCATTTCTATAAAAGCAATTCAGAAACGTGTAGGCGTTAAGGAGATAGCTAGAAAGCTGATTGGAGACACGATTGTACCCATTTCGCTCTACTCCGAAAGCGGTATTAAAATTTGAAAATTTGAGATTACCTGCACTGGATCCAATTTCTTTTAATATTATTGAGGTGATCTCTCTCTCTTCGCGTGCCTTGTTATTAAATGAATGATTTCCTGGAGTCGACCACTTTTAGATCGTTGCATATCACAGCTCTGTCACCTCCATGAGAAACGACCTCCATCACGAATCTATTTACACCTACCACGGGTTATTCATGGCTCGCTCTCGTCCTAAATAATATCCTACGTGCATTATGGTTTTGAGCTAATCCCCAGTGTTCCTCGGTACCTGGAGATATTAATAGTACACGAAGCGCTTCTAATTAGTGAACATTTAATCATTCTCCGTAACCTACATAGAAGATTCGTTGTCGACGCCTTCTTGTCACACAGAGCGACACACCAAGAGAAGAGGAGAAGATGGTGGGTTGTCAGAAATGTTGGTAATGGTGTCTTGTTATATTCAGGAAAAGATTGTCGAGGGTTTGTGATTCTTAAGTCAGGATTATTTTCTGTCATCTGCAGCGCTTAAAGAATTAATAGAAGATTGGCGTAGAATCGGACAGCAGCGCGATATAAGACTGCCATCAGCAATTTTTAGTTATTATTAAATTACAGGCTTAACAGCATAAACAGAGGCATTCTTAAAACATTTCTGCATTTTCTCTGCTACAGCAGTTTTTTTTAACAAGAAAGACAGTGTTTGGGGAGACGGCGCCACCGGTGTTTTCCCCACAACTGCACCATAAGTACTCTTGTGAAGTATACATTACTCTGTAAAAGCCAGACAAAAGTATTGTGTGTTGTATATGAGAAGTATTATGTTGGGTTCTGTTGTTGTGGTCTGGCTTTTGGCCGTAGTACCCCTAATGGGACCCCATGTTGCCCGTACACACCGCTAGGAGGTAAGCCAGGCTGCCCATTATTCTCTGGCAGGTACTGCCACCTAATTACCTGAGCATTCAGTGACAAGACCTATAAAAAAAGAAAACACACGGATAACAATTGAGGAATATGGAAGTCAAGTGGGAGGGAAATATTAAGAAATATTGATGCGTAGATGAAGCCATCCTCAAAATTATTCGGTGGAGTAAACTCCACTAGGCCAGTGGGGGAAGGGAATGGGAGTCAAAAGTTAACAGACGAGAGTATGATATTGATTGCTACTTGGCACACAAATCATAGTCAAGAGGCAAGGTCCTTTTCTGTGGTTTAGTCATGTCCATAGCTGTCACAATTTTGAAGATGTCACAATTGAAGATGTTCAGGTCATGGTTCGGAGACCATGTTTCTGTGCTAGTTTCTGTGGTTTAGTCATATCCAGGTATTTGTCATGGTTCAGCGGCAAGGTTCTTATCTGTGGCTTAGTCACGTTCAAGTAACTGTTTCAGTTGAAGATGTGCAGGTCACAGTGAAAGTCACGTTTGGGAGACCAAGCCCATCATTGGGTTAGTCAGTCATGTCCAGGTATTTATTAAACTTGTTGGGACACAAAGGCCTCTCAGTGGTTTAGTCATGTTCAGGTATTTGTCACAGTTGGAGGTTCTCAGTATGTGTCTTGTTTATGGGTTTTAATCATATCAAGTTATTTAAACTCATCCAGGTGTTTGTCACGATTGGTAGGTTTCTTCGTCTTGCTCTTTGCAAGATGAAGAAACAGGTGGAATTCTTGATTTCCAGTAGGAGGAATTACTGATTTCTGGGTAAGTACATGATTTTGGTGATTAATATAGAACGAAGGTCCTCGTAAAGAGGACAATCATACATAAGATGGTGCCAGCTTTCCAGCCCCCCACAAGCACAAGATGGATCTTCAATGGTGCCCAGTGATGTTAGCTTGACTTTAATGGATCCATGGCCAGTAAGTAGGTAAGTTGTGTACAAACCCGGTGAGAACCATGGGTGAGGGCTGGGGAAGATCATTTTTACATTCGGCAAGAATTTCCGGGTGATTTTACCCTTTCTAGAGTTAGACCACCTACTCCGCCACTCTGCTGCAGGTGGTTAAGCGTTGCTTCTCATCCTTACATCCATTAGCCAGGTTGGTTGTGTAGTTGAGGGTAATATGTGAAACTCCTTTTGAGAGCTAGTATAACAATCCGCTTCGTACCACCTCGAAATCAAGGGGCAGAGCACCTGCCAGAAGCTGGAGAGCATGGGTGCTGACCGTACAGCAGGCGTGAATAATAACAAGCAGAATGAACAGCACAGCAGCTGTTCCCAGGAGGTAGTTATTGTGCCCTGTGGGATACTAGTAGAAGTAACAATCTCACCCCTAGGGAGTTTGTTGATGGTGATTTTATACACCACTCCCCATGAGTCAGTGTTCCCTGAAGCAAATACCAATGTCTCCCAGGATTGCTGCTTACAGTTACTTATTTTTGCTGTGTACATGTTCCTGGATTCTCTGTACAGTTGCCTGAGGGCTTCAACTTCAGAGGGAAAGCCAAGATCGTCGCGCCCACTGGAAGGCCTTTCGCCTTGAGTTCACCTCCCTGCGGAGCAGATGAAGTTCCTAGCACCACCAGGGAACGGCACCAGGAGCAGGGTTTCTTATTATCTTTCTTATTATCTTGTCACACGAACTAGTAATTATCCTTATTATATCCCGCTGGAGTTCATTTGGCTATAGCTGTTGGGTGTACACCCCACACAACTTATCAATTAATAACGTCCAAATTTAAACCATGCTTACATTACTCTTGGCCTTTTATATTCTAGCGTTAACCCCTTTTTATTTATTTTATTTATTATTTTTTTATTTTTATTATTTTTTTTTACATAGGCCCTTGCCACTGAAATCTTTGGAAACTAGGTGGCAGGGCCTGCCAGAGTACAGAAATCTACTGGGTGCCTAACCTGCCTTCCTAGGGCCAAGTGCGGTAACGGTGGGTCCCAACAGGGGCCCAACGGCTAAATGGTCAGAAGAACAACGGTACACAACACTACCCATCCGTCTACTCCCCACACACGTTTTAAATCTCTGGCCTTCACAGAGTTCTGTGCCACACAAACAGAGTACATAACGTGGAGATGAGGGAATCCCTGGTGCCGTCAGACAACTAACGCACTTTGTAGCTGTTGGTTTTGCCCTATTGTAATCTGCTTTGTGGAGGTGATCAGCGAGGTTTTGTTATGCTTTGCTTATTGCGTATCTGTTAAGATCTCGCTTAAGAGCAGGAAATCTGACAAGGGTTCTGGAGAGCTGGTATGTAATGACCCTGTGGTCCGAAGTGGTCCACTAGTCCTGATTGTTTGTTTGTTTGTTTGTTTGTTTGTTTGTTATTTGGTTTTTAGGAGCATTAGCAACTAAGGCCATATTGCTCCGGGATATGCGGTGGTCATTCCCTGACCTTTCCGCATCCTTCGATTTTGGTGATGACGGGCTCGAACCCCGGTCTAATCAAGAAGCATGTGCTATGCACTGCTGCTCCTTCCCACCTATCTACGGAGGCGCCCACGAGTCCTGAACTGTCCATCCAGTGATACTGCCGGCAATACTTCTAGTGGCAAAGGTGATGTCAACTATTGCCTCCTACATCGTGTTGCAGAAGGTTGGTAGATTGTTTGGTTGATTTAACACTGCAAAGGGAGAGTTGGATAGGAACTCTTCAAACCGCTGACCGTTTGTTGTACCCTGTCTGTCTGTCCGGAGTGGTGCTATGCCATACAGGCGACCTGCAGTTGATATCAGCACCAACGATAATCTTGTTTGGAAGAATTTGTAAGACATTTTCAAGGTACCTAGTGGAAAAGGTAATGTCCTTCCCCTGGCCTGCAATACAAAGATATAACATAGTAGATTCCCATTGAGTTAATGACGTGGGCACATACTGCCCAGGCCATGCACAAGTGGTAGATTTTGGTAACAGTGATTTCGGGGTTTCGTACCGCGATTGCGGCCCACGGTGTATCCTCCTCTGATTGAATTATTTTATGTCTTAACTTTTCTCCTATTGCTTCTTCTTAAAACAGGAGATCTACTGAAAGATGACCACAGTGATCCAACTGAGCTTTCTTCCCCACCATAGCATTTCCACCTTTGATGGCATGTTTTGAGGGGATATTCAAACGATCTACATGGTGTTAAAAGTGCATCATCAGAGAGAACCTCCTCCCATTCCATCATTTTTTCACCCGCACCTCCGGAGACCAAAGCGTCAGTAGTTTCTCCGCTTAATCCCTTTGGCAATTTTCCTTGCCAACATATTTTTATACTGAAACTCCAGCTTACGCACAGAATTCCTATTTTTCTTCAATGTACGTGCCAAATTTTCCGACTTAGGGTCTCTCTACTAACATTAGAATCCTATTTTTTTTTTTTTTAAATCGATAAAATCTGCAACATCCTTTGGTTCCATACCATAAATTTCGTCATATGTGAGACAACCCCTGTGTGAATCTGACTCCATTTGACAAACAGTTTTTTTATATACAGGGTGTCTCAAAAATATTGGTACAAACGTTTAGCGGAGGTAGGTAACATCTAAAAGAATGTGAATCGCATAGGAACCCATAACCGGAAATGTCACCGAAGTCGGTCCACGGCGGTGTTCATCAGTTCGCGAGAGGGAGAATTTTTGGTTTACTCATTCAAGCAGTAGTCACCGCATGAAGAGCATGCATCAATATACGAACTGTGTATGGATTAGCAGAGGGCAATGGACGAGCCGCTTAACGAATTTATGGAGGACGCTTCCCAGACAGACATGTACCGGACCACCGTTTATTTGCGCGTGTGCATCAAAATTTGTGAAATTATGGGTCATTTAGAGGTAACAGGAGTAGTGCGGGCAGACCACGTTCGACGCGAACTCCTGCCATGGAAGAAAGTGTATTGAATGCCGTCCAGAATAATCCTCCTACCAGCACACGTGCCGTTGCCTCTGCTTTAGGAGTGTCTCGTTGCAGTGTACAGCGTGTCTGGCACGACGATTCCTTACACCCCATCCATCTCCAAAGGGTTCAGTTACTGCTCCCCCAAGATCATCCTGCACGTGTGGCTTTTGCGCAGTAGTTTCTCCAAGAAAGTGTTCAAGACTTTAAATTTCCAGCCTATGTTTTGTTCACGGATGAGGCTTATTTCACTCGGGAAGGCATTATTCAATCAGCACAATGCTCATGTGTGGGCTCACGACAACCCACACGGTGTGCGCCCCCCCCCCCATGCGGCACAACATCGCTTCGCAATAAATGTGTGGGCAGGTATGGTCGGTGACTGCTTAGTCGGCCCATACCTGTTACCATCTGGCATGAACTCCGCTAATTATCGGATCTTTCTTGAACAAGTTCTACCAGGGTTACTTGACGATGTTCCAGCAAATGTGAGACGCAACATCTGGTTTCATCATGACGGGGCGCCTGCCCATTATGGAAGGTGTGTTCGTGACAATTTGAACAGGCGTTTTGGGCGTCGATGGATTGGCCATGGTGGACCCGTTGCCTGGCCCCCACGCTCACCTGATTTATCGAGCCTTGATTTCTTTCTGTGGGGGAGTGCCTCAAATCTATCGTGTATGAATCGCCTGTGGAGACGGAAATGGATCTCGTGGCGAGACTCGTCTGCGCTGCTTCTACTTTCAAAGAAATTCCAGATGTGTTCGACCGTGTCCGCCAATCTATGCTGCATCGGTGTCACGCATGCATCGCGTCTCATGGTGGAACCTTCGAGCATCTGTTGTAACATCATGAAATGCATCCATCTCGTACTTCATTGTTAATATTATGTCAAATAAATGTTTGCCACTAATTACTGTCTTGTGTCATTTCTGCTTCTTGTGCCTCTGCTACTACATTCCCGTGACGTTTCCGGTTATGGGTTGCTATGCGATTCACATTCCTTTAGATGTTACCTACCTCCCATAAACGTTTGTACCAATATTTTTGAGACACCCTGTATATATATATATATATATATAATATAAAATAAAAATATATAAAATAATATAAAATAAAAATATATAAAAATAAAATAAAAATATAGATGGAGAAGTTATTAAACACAAAATGCCGAGCCTAGTTGAAGAAAAAAGAGAAAAAGAATGTTAAGATCCTATAAAAAAAAAAAAAAAAAAAAAAAATTAATTATTAAGTAGAATTAAATCCGAATTAATGCCGAATTAACAGGCCAATTATATGTACAAAAGCTGAAAGAAAAAGAGGGGAGGGTGATAGAGATAAAAATTATAAAATAAAAATTATAAAATAAAAATTAAAAATTGGTACATAGATCAGGTATTTCATCAGGGGGCTACACCTGATCATGTACCAAACACTGTGTTTCTATGCAAACTCATGTTGATGGAGAAGCTGAAGAAATGAAAAGGAAATAAAAAGGAAATAAAAAATATAAAATTTTTTTTTTTTTTTTTAAATTTTTTATAAAAATTTTTTATAGCTCCAGAAACATGAGTGAGGTAGCCCCAACGCAGTGTATTTAGATTAATAAATTAAGTAACGTAGTGTATTTGGAAATAAATTGAATAACGCAACCGCAGTGTATTTAGATTAATAAATTAAGAAAATTGAGTAACGCAGTGTATTTGGAAATAAATTGAGTCGATAGTATGTAAGAACGCCAGTTTAAATCGAAAGTATGTAATAAATAAATAAATAACAAGGTAGCGGTATAGAAAAAGGAAGCAATGCAAGGTAGGGGAGGGAAAAGAAGTTAAAAATACAGAGGCGAAGATAGTGAGAAAGAGGAAAGTGAGAATGTCCGAATCACCCTCGTATTACACTAATAGTTCAACGGACGGAAAAACGAAGAGTAGAAAGTAGAAAGATGTAAAGAGAAGGAAAAGAGTTTAAAGGATACTAGGCAAGCTGGGGGTGTAAGTACCCAACCTCATAGAGAGGGCCTTGGCTGTGAGAGTGTTAGTAGAAGTGGAAATTAATACCGCTAGCTTGTATTGTATATTTTACGAAATAAAATAAAATAAAAATATGAACAGGAGGAAAATTAAATACATACGATAACTGGCAGAAACAAGTTGAGTGAAATATAATTAAGAAATGACAATAAAATATGCAATCATGATTAATAAGGTACAATTATGTGAATATGATTAATAAGAATGGAATGCAAACAGAGGGAAAACTATGACAACGATGGTGGAGTTGCTCAGAAGAGAAGAACTATGGGAGCCCTCTGTGGTCAAAATAAAATAGAGAAAATAAAAGATTGGACATAAATAATTATTGATATTAAATTACGAAAATGAAAAGAAAACTTAGGAAGTGAAAGAACACGAACATCGTTCTAATAGAAGTTATAATAGAAGTCATTATGTGTGATCACTTTCCAAGTGGTGGAAATACCACCATTCAAATGTACAACTATACAACTATCGAATTAACCCTAATCAAGGTGGAACATGGTGAAACCGAATATTTCTTTAATGTAATCAGAGAGAATTTTTATAATAAAATTTAAGAAATTAATAGGAATGTCATTATTGCGAAGTTTGGTATAAAGATCATTTAATGCACCAGCGAAAAGTGATTGATTGCTACTAATATTAGCTAAACGGATAATCTGTGTGCAGATAATATTTTTATGAACCTTAATCGAAATGTTCGAGTTCCAATTTGTTAAATAGATAATATTAAAATTAAATTCGCTTCTTTTGTCAAATAGTTCCAAATTATGACGAAGAGGAGGACTATTTAAAGTAATACTTAAATCCAAAAAATTTGCATGTTGGTTGCCAAAGTTTTCTTTATTGAGAGTGAGTTCAGTTGGATATATAGATTTAGCAATATTTTCAAAATGAATGTTGAGAATAAGAATGTCATCAACATAGCGGAATGCATAAAAATTAAGGTTCGGGTTGTTATCAATAAATAGATGTTCGTAATAATGGAGAAATAGATTAGATACTATGCTAGAAATTTGTGAACCCATGGGAACTCCTATGGATTGTTTATAAGCATATCTACCATCATAGATATAATTGTTTAGGATACAGAGGTTGATGTAGTTATTCCAAGTGACCTCATCTGTTGATATAACGTTTTTGTATTTGAGGAACAATTGATGAAGTACATTAACAATCAGGTGATGCGGTAAGGAGGTAAATAAGTTGGTGAAGTCATATGTTTCAATACTTATATATATATATATATATATATATATATATATATATATATATATATATATATATATAAGGGAAAAAAATCTGTTTAAAGAGATTAATATGCTAGCTAGACCAATTAGTTTTGGGGATGGCAATCGCTCCCCACGCCAAGAGGAAAAGGTCTCTAATATCTTAAACGAGTTTGTCTCTTAAACACATTCATCCTCGGGAGCCTTTTCATCCTTGGTACTTTGTAATGCGTTATCAAGCTCGGCTGAAGTGAAAGGAATCAACGTTCCTTTCAGTTACATGCGTATTGTTTTGCTGAATAATCGACTTCTGCTGGCCCGTGTCATCAGCAGCTTTGTTTGATACAAACAATTCATTAAACATATTTCATACTGACTGGGCCCAACCGGGGAACTCAATCCGATCCCCATCAACGACAGAGGTCATTAAATTATTGATTCAAGTTTATCAGTAATCAGTCGATGTACTGATGACCAGATATTAGGTTTCTAATGTTTCGGCCACTGAATGTAGCTCGCTTGATGGGTATGTTGGAACATTAGTAGAATGGCATACAAGTGATCGATATTGTAGGACCCTGGATGGTCCGAACACAAAGTCCCGTGTCCTAGCACAGATTGCTGCCCTTCTGTTTTTAGATATAATTTTGATGTTGATGAACAGTCTTAACTACCTGTGGAGTTATAATTCTGCTTGGACAACTAGACCCATAGTAGCTGTCATTTCTATGAGTGACATTGTATCTTTTAATATCAGAAAATTTTGTCCTGGTATTTCATTGCTCAAATTTGGAAACAGTACCTAGTACTTATAGCAGCGCTGTGTTATAATTGGGTGTAGACTCAAACTGAACGCTGAGATGTCATGAAAATCTTGTCTGCAGTCTCTATTAACAGTTCATGGCACTAACCCCTGGCTTAGTGCCATGAAGGGTTTGTAAAGGTAGGGTACCTGCGTGTACCTAGGAACCTTACACTAAAGATCATATTTATTTAACATTTACTCCTATTTGTTAATTATTGCAAACCTTTTTGGTATTTTATTAAGTTAAGTGGACTCTGAATAATTATGATTCACCCTCGCCTACCCTGTTAGAATTTTGACCTGCTAATTTTCGCTGTTGCTTTCGTTGGCCCATCAGTCACTTTTCTATTCGTACCTAGAAGAGCATATCAGACCCTTTGTTTGCTCTTATTTTTCTCCCGATCGCCATTTCCATGTTGAGTCCGCTTGTTCTGAGATTAAATACTTTCTTCTTTTGACGCCTTCTCGAAATCAGTGGCGGCGGCAGAAGTCTGTCTACCCTTTGCCCTTACGACATCGTCTGAACTCTTCTCGCTTCGAATTGAGTTCTGTTTCTTCGTTGCAGACATCGCGCTCAGTCAGTCAATCATTTTCCGTGCAGTTTCCGTCTACTTGGAATTGCTGACTACGAGAACTGTCATCCTTGCACTCTCCTCCACGAATTTCCACATTCCTGTGTCAAACGTGTAGAATTCTCCAGTGAAGTCGATCCATCAGCCAAATCACCAACACTGTGAGTAATTCATTTTCCGTTTAGAAATCTGTATTAGAACTTCCCACATTATGGATACGTTTGTTTTTAAATGTGTTATTATTAGTAATACCTTTCGTTTGCACAATCTTCTTTTACACTTTCATTTCAATTCTAATCTTTACAAGCGTTATTTCGCATAATAGGCGTGATAATTTATTCATTTCGGAGTGTACTTATGTAGAATTATGGAGAAATTGTGCGGTTTAAAAATTGTATTTGCTTTTTGCTTAATACCGGTCTTTTTTGCTATCTGTAAGAATGTTGCAAGTAATGTAATTCCGTTGTTGTGTCCGAGTAACTTAAGTTTATTTTCCTTGGTAAAAGGGAAGTACTGTATTGGAAACTGGCCTCTTTTGAATTCAGTAGTTTCGTTATTCACCGCTAACCAAACATATGGTGATGAATGTTTTGGCTTTTCCGAGTGAGGACGTGGCATGGCATAGAACAGTACCACACTGCTTCAACTCGAATACAGCGAATCTTGTGACGAAGAATACAGTACTATTGTGAACATTGAGTCTTAGCAGCTGGTTCTTTTGATGCAAGAACATTTACTTTTTATCTAAGATCATGATGGATGTGACCTACGACTAATGCTAGCATTATATAGCATTTGTCACACGATGTGCTATTAATAGCGACTTATGAACATTGCTAGTGGGAAAGGTTAGTGCCCAGAGGTTAGTTGTCATTGATCTTTGTGTCGTACAGGGAAGGTGAAAGTAACGAATAAATAAAAGTAATCAGAAATTCTCTAATGCAGAAATCGATTACTGTTTCGTGAATCCAAAGATTTCTGCCTTTTTTGCCCGATGAGTTCATAATTGTGTATTTAAATTATCTGGCTTTGCTACTACCAATTCATTAATAAGAAATAAAATCATGCAACCCTTGCCCGAGACCGATTAGTCAGCTACGTTGAGAAAACAATAAAAAAATGTAAAAATTCCTAGCTTTATTAACGGGATTCGAACCCAGGTCTTTGCCACACGTTGTGACAAGATCGGCGATTATTTTCACTGTGATACCACGATGGTAGAACTCGTCTAGACTGTGGAGTACTTGGTCATCATTTTGTTAGGGAGAGTACATTGGCGTCTCACCCCTCTCCAGAATGCTGCTCTGAGAATTTGACTAGATTCATACCCTAGGTAAATGATCAGTTACAAAAGAAACAGATGATCCGCCGTGGAAAATTCCCCTATAGAAACAAGTCTAGAGCAAATCGGCCTATTGGTATCAGATTATAGATACTAACAGAATGATGGAATTTTTTCATTAAATCTCCAGAGACTTTTGCAGATGCAAATTCCCTTTGGATTACTTTTATATTTTCTTATGACGATTACTTTCAGCAATGGAGAAAATACCAAATATCCAGCAAATACTCCAAATATTCCTCGCGTAAAATTATTCCAACTATTTTAAGATTTACACTGATGGTTCCAAGTGTGACAAAGGGGTGTGCCCAGTTCGCTGCTTTACGTAATACACCTGCTTTTATTTCACTTCCTACTGAATGCAACATATACTGTATATATGTTTGCTAAGTTATACAGCATTAGATTTTTCACTTCTCAATCCAGAAGTGCTTAACGCATGTATACAGTGTGCTCTCTGTTAGCTTTGAAAAGCATCTTTTCGCCTAATGATCTCTTATTAAAACAAGATCTGAGCTGATTCGTCTCGATGAGCATCGGCAAGCTGTTTTATCTTTGGTTGGATCCCAGGCCACACTAGTATACCAGAAAATTAATGTGTTGTTCATGCTGCCAACAAAATTTCTATTGAATCCATCCAGTACAGTCTCAACAAAATTTCTATGAAGCAGTGTGTAAGAATATCTAAGAAAAAAATGAACATATATGAAAAATGTTGAAGCATAACGAGCACTTTCCATTTAAACTCGAAATACAATTATGGAACTTCCCATAGGGGAAAAAAAAAAATTCACGCATAGCAGAAATTAAGTGAAACTTCTTTAGAATCTTTTGAAACGTTTATTATTTCAATATTGC
The DNA here is from genome assembly GCF_048544385.1 of Mastigoproctus giganteus. Lineage (NCBI taxonomy): Eukaryota > Metazoa > Arthropoda > Arachnida > Uropygi > Thelyphonidae > Mastigoproctus > Mastigoproctus giganteus. The sequence continues at coordinate 208,801,862 of NC_143583.1, forward strand.
ATTGGTTTTGATATTTTACAGTTGTTTTACAAGTTTATTACACAGTTTTTACAGATCTCTCCTCTGTACTCAAGTTTCGGTGGCTGTCGCATTGCACCACCGAAACTTAAGTGCTCTATACGCCTAACAACGCTCACTATTAGTCTTCGGCATGTTGAATTATAAATTTTTTTTCGTCGAATTTTTTATGAAACACTGTAGAGAATGGCGAAATAAATATTTTGGTTTTTAAATTTTTAAAATCGGACTGTTAGAAGCTGAGATATAGCGATTTAACGTAAACGCGACAGGTGTGCGAGTTACACCGCGGCCGTGCTGTGGGGGTACTGATTGCGTCATGTGTCGCTGCTACGTACGTCGTATGTCAATTCGTGTCGCGTTTTCCTGGCAATTTTTGTCAATCCACGAACGCAAGTTACTCCCATATGAAAACTGCCTGAGGGCCGCCTAAGGAAATTTCACTTCAAAAAGTAATTCTATCTAGAACCCGTATGGGTCATACTCAGTTGACTCAGCTGATTCAACTTAAGTATTATCACAAGTTGTCAAATCCTGCATCTAACGAGGCAAGTGCAATGTCAGTGAAGATCGCTCAAATAACAGTTGGTTTACTCAGCTTCAGGTCTTAGGTCACAGCAGTTGAAAGTCAAGTGGTTTATTTGTAATTCACCTGATCCCTTGAGTTTTTCAGTGAGCGAACACAGAAGAGATTCTTCAATGCCTGATACTTTCACCTCTCAATCCAGGAATGCTTAATGCATGAATACATCTGGTGTCCACTGTGTTATCCGCAAAGGCAATCAAGTTGTCAATCATTTAATTTTTATCCATCTAGATGGCCTTTTCTTTTTTTTGTGGAAATGTAAATCGACATTCGAATCCTGGATTTTACAAACTGGTTTCAAGTGATAAGCCAAGACCGCATGTTTTTGTTTGTTGTTAGGAATTGGTTGAGAATGTAACTCATCGTTGTCTGCAAGCGTGTATAATAACGGCATATTTCACTACGAGGAATGGATTCTTACATATAAATTTAATAACATGCATTTTATTTTTAGAATTGAAATCGTATTGATCCCTTTCAAGCTATATTTCGTATGATAAATAATGAGAAACAAATATTTCTTTAGAGTAAATACGAATAAAAAATGGTTTAGTTTGGTAGATTGAACCTTGCATAACGTTATTAGCCGCTTTCTCCTCCTGACTTAATAGATAGATGGATGATGCAACCGCATATAAGATAGATGGGTGTATGCCTTCTTCCTTGTCTATTGGATTCATATGTAAAAGTTTTGTTTCTCACTGAAAATCTGTGCACAAACGATGTATTCGAAATTCAGATTATAAAACTTCTATTTTAGCTGATTTTTTATGAAAACTCCAAAGGTAATAGAACCTGTGGAACTTAGTAACGTTCATCAGTTGAAGGTTGAGATGATGAAAGAAGATACTTGTTGATATTAGACTTGAACTTCTGTAGATTGTAATATTCAGGAAATACATATGAAGGAAGAATGTTCCAGAAAAGGGAAGTTGAATGAATAAATAAGGAAGAAGAAAAGTTCTGTGAGTTTGAAGTTGAACAGAAAAAGGATGTTGACTGGTCTTGGCACATGTTCGGACTGGTTTCGAAGAGAGAGCGGGAATTACAGCAGCTAATTCAGAAGAACAGTGCCCATGGAAATATCTTTAGAAGAGGCATGCAATAGCAGAAACAGAACGTTTGTGAGACAGAGAATAGAGAAACTGTTAGGATGAGTAATTAATTAACCTTGTTCTCTTTTCAATGGAGTCTAAAAGCCTGAGAGAGGTTAAGGGGCCACCGCCCCGGATGTGGAAATAATATTCCATTTGGGCGGAATTGCGATTTCTACAGAGAACTGCTGTTTGAAAGAAAAGTAACGCCGAGAGAAAAGGAAAACCCAATTTTTTGAGATGCAATTTGTAATGTGCCGAGAGAGACTGGCTTATTTAGAAGACCTTTATGCCAAAAACGATCAAAAGCCTTTGAAATGTTATCAAGAGCAACTGCTTGCGTTTCATCAATCTTTTCCATTGAATTTGTCCATAGATGAGTAACATAAGCTAGAATATCACCAGTGGATCGACACTGAGGGAATTCGTACTGGCATTTGCTGATCAGATGGAAGGTTTCTAGGTTAATTGATTTCTTCTTAGTTTAGAAAGAGTAGAAGTAAATGCAACGGGAAGGTAAGATAGGAGGAATTTTTCACCCTTTTTTAGGAACTGGCTGGATATGAGGAAATTTCAAAGCAGAAGGGAAAAATACCTTTGGAATAAGAAAGTGAAAAAGGCAACACAGAACAGAAGTTCAGTAGCACAAAAATTTGAGAATAGGTGGAGAAATACTATCAGGATCTTAACTTCAACATTGTTCAAAATCCTTCTGAATCATTTTTACGGAAGACAAGGAGGCATGGAATGGAGTGTACTGGGAATGATAGGAGGTTGTTTACCAAGATGATTAATACACCAGTTGGAAGAGAAGTGGGATGCTAGCAGATCAGCTCTTCTCTTTGGCTGAAGTGACAATAAAAGCATCTAGTTTTGACAAAGGTGGGAACAGAGAAGGGCAAAAGTTGCAGCCAATAGCTGTATGAAGTAACGAAAATTTTGCATATGGCAGATACATGCCAAGAATATACGCAGCTCTTCGACATAACGTGGCCTCGACAAAAATGCACCTCGAATACACACTACTCGGACCACCTCCAGTCACTATCTGGCAGAGTAGTGCAGGGAGATTATACACTATCTGATCCGGAAGCTGCCCAGAGAATTACCGATAGGTTCGATCCGTGGACTAGCTAGCGGCCGGCCTGCGATCATCGTTTTAGAACTGTACCCTAAAAATGTAAGGAAGACGGGATCTCGCCATGATGTCCATCAATAATCTCAAAAGCCATCAATCATACTCCATGATGGAAGAGATGGAGGGGGTTGCCGGAGCTTTGCTTTGGTGACTAAACATGGATTCAACCCTTCAAGCCTCAAATAAGTAATGTGGTGGTATTGCGCCGGTTTATGAGAGTCGTCTACCACATGGTAATAGAGCGGGGCGACATTCCTCCTCGTGGCGTGGGCGCCACAAGGAGGAATGCCAGAGGTGACCAACTGGAGGGAGTCAACCGCACGTGGTTGGTCACCTGCAGTATGCTAGGTGCCGTATTTCAAGACTTGCACGTGGCGTGATACTCTGGTTACCAAGAGCTCCTCATCGTGAAGGTGCAAGCAGAGAATTTGATTATTACAGACTGACCGAACTTCGCCGAAATTAGGTTCATTTAACTTGAGTATCACCTGAATATCAGTTCCACCAGCGTTTTTTTGACTCCCAGGTAGCAAGCCCAGCTTGGCTTCCTGAGAGAATGGCTCTGACAGCCTCAAGGACTAAAGGATTACCAAAAGGACCTCAAGGATTACGAAACGCAATCTGCTATCTGCGTAAGTGACAAAAAAGTCATAGTTGATTGAGTAAAATGCTGGTGAATAACTTCTTCAGTAATCAAAATTTCTTATTAATGCTTCTACTAATTGGCAAAATTTTAATGTTTGATGTAGAACGACGAATGCAGATAACAAACTGATCATTGGCGATATACGATCACACGAAGAAGGATCTCAAAATAAAGCAGTACCAACTGGGATCGTTAGTTACGTAGCATAGCCAAAAAAGTTCTCAGCTTACAGAACTACAGCCTCTCCTTCCAAAACAACCCTTTACACCAATAACTGATGCTGTTGCTTTTTCTTTTTATTATTCCAGCAGATCCACATCTTTCCTTATGCGGCTTCCCAACCTGTATACAATTTGTAAGATGCATGCAGTTTTATAATTTTTGTCATCTTGGAATGAGAAATAGCTGTTTTTTCCCCATCAAGACAAACCTGGATAAAATTAAATATACTTTAATACAAATTAAGAAATGTCCAAGCTTAAGAACAGTTCACAGAGCAGAGTTTTTAAAGTCGGACCCGAGGAATCAGAGGTTATGCAAATCTGCAATTATTTGTTTTCATTCAATAAATAAATCGTCTCACCTCTGGACAACAAGGTTCACAGGATTGCACGAGTATTAATGTCTTTAGTTTATTGTTAATTTTACTGCACAATAAAATTTCGAAACGGTTTCTTGTTTATCTGCATTTTTGGGTCTTTATTTTTGAATTTGGGTATGCTGATTTCGAATATAATCTTAGATTTTTTGCAGTACGTCGGTGGTGGCTTAGAAATGAAAGAAAAGTAAAGTAAATATGCAATAATACAGATGCATTATAAATGTGTAGATTTATTAATAAGGTTTCATTTCTCTGCAGAACATACTTTTAATCTTTGCTACAAGTAAAAAATCATAAATTAAAAAGGAGAAACCTTCCTCTGGTCAATCAAAAAAAATTTCCTTAATTTTTTTGATTTGAATATAGAAAAAATGTTAAATTTTTTTCTTTCGTGATCACATATCGACACTGATGGTTTTTCAATCATCCGAATCAACCCTTGACAACCATAACTAATGCTGTTGGTCTTCCTTTGTACCAGTCCAGTAGATTGGTTCATCCCACTTCTCCTCCATAACAGTATAGTGGTTTCTCTACTTGTCACTTTTTTGGAGATGTCAGTTCCATTCCGTCTATGACTGGAATAAATTCCAAAGCCCTCTTCAGTCGAGGCTCTAGTTAACCGACCTAGGCGAAGGTAGTAGGGTTTTCCCCCATGAGTTATTATGGGTTTTTGGGCTTGCGCAACATGAAAATCAGCCGTTATGAAGCAATAAAGCTTTCAAACATTTACTTGAACTGCCTATAAAAAGACTCCAATTCTTAATACCAAATTCTTTGTAAAGATTAATCCTTTCAAAATAATAGCACAGAGATTCGTCAACAATATGAAAACATACAAAGGTGACATCTCTTTTTTGGTCTGCAGAAACTTGCAGTTTGGATCCAATACATTCCACTCGTTTAAGTGAACTTCCAGGAGCTCAGTATTACATTTTGTTTTGGAAATTATGCATATGCTTCTTGGACGGCATGAGCGTTGGTAAGACGCCTTATAAGAACACATCGTGACTGGAGATAAATCCTGGGTGCACAGAACAGAAAGAAAACGCGCTTTTCAGGAGTGGTTAAAGGCTCACCGCCACCGAAGAAAGTCCATAAGCAACATCAGTCGTGAAAGTGTTACTCACCGTATTCTGGAATCATGAAGGAGCGATTCTGGAACGTGATCTGGAGAGAAGAGGAAAACGTGACGAGTGGCAAATATTCTGATGTGTTTCTGAATCAACTGAAGCTGGAAATTAGAAAGAAACATCAGATTATGGTGTTCTTCAGTGAATCAGATTTATAGGATGAAGTTTGAGATATCCTTCGGATTCACCAGACCGTTTATTTATGTGATTATCACATATTTTTCGCCACGAAAAGACGAACTAAAGGGACCTTACTTCTCGTCATATGAAGAGGTACATATGGCGATGCACGAATATTTTCAACATGAATTGGATCAAAAGAACTTCTCTTAAGGAATCTAGGCATTAGTGCGCCTTTGGAGGAAGTGGATGGATCGCAATGGAGGACTACATTGCGCCTTTGGAGGAAGTGAGTGGAGCGCAATGGGGGACTACATTGAATACTGATACGCACGGTTTTCTTGTGGTTTGTGAAGTACAACTTTTAACTTTTGCGGTTTTCATTTGGATGATTATCGATAAACATAGCAAAACTAATCTGGAACGAATTTACGCTTTCGGTTAGTAGCCATAGTGAACTGCAAAACAAAAGAAAAAATCATATTATGCGAATATTATAGGCTGTAGTATTCGCCTAATAAGACATATATTATAATAATAACAATTGTAACCCATAATATCATTATGTAATTTGAAATGCAGAATAGCTTTCCAGATGTGTAGAAATTTTGTTAACTGGCTTTCTGGATTCATCAGTGTTGTTCCCGTTGCCTTATGGCAACTCTGTCGTGTGCCCTTGCGATTTTCAAATTTACTATGGTAATCCCAACACGAAAATGCCTATTCCTCGATCAATCTCTATAACTCTAGTGATGTCTTTTGTTTGGTAAGCTGTCTTGACAATGACAACGTTTCATTAGGGAAGTGACCCCAATAGCGGGATTATACCACCATTGTGCTCAGTGACATATTTACGTGGAAAGCGAAGCCCCGCATGCCAGTGGGAACTTTTGTTTGTGAACTCAAGTGGCAACCAGATGCCATTAATTAGCATACAGTAATGCATTTCCAAGTACTACTGAAACATGTTATTTCTGTGCTTCTTAAGCATATTTTATGTAAACTATCCAGCGACAAAGTCCTTATTTTTATTAATATATAACAGTAAGAGTTTTGTTTTTGTTTACCACGGTATTACATTTTTTTTAAACCCTTTAAGCTTCTTTGAATATCCACTCTGAGTTTTAAATTGGCATGAGGAAGAGCAATTAGAACTCGCATTCTTCAAGTGCGTTTGACGCACAGAAATGACGAAGTCGACGAGTTTAATTTTTTAATCAAGTACTGTCGTTCCCTTCAATTACAAATTCAAAAGAATTTGCATTAAAAGTGAATCGTACGTAGGAAACAGAGTTTATTATGCATTTCAGCATCGAGTTAAATTCTTAGCAGAAAATTACGTTATACCAATAACTCCTTATTCGCTCGCGACACATTTTTCTGGTTTATTCCATCGATGTAAGCGAGATACTTTGGGCATTCTGTTCTTTGCTGATGCTCTCATAATTCTCGCTTTCGATAAATGAGTTTGGCAATGAATGATTTTGGCTAGGAGAGTTATCCTCCACCGCAAGCGAAAATTAAAATTCGATAATTGGACAGTTTATAGGCAGGAGGAAGATAAATTACGCTTTAAGTCATTTTGTGTAGTTCTTATTAAATAAACGGAATTAGATTAAGAAGGAATTTGTTATTATAATTATAACGCGGTTGCCACTTAAGGGAAAAGTAAATCAAATTTAAACGATACATTTTATTAGTGCACGAAGGTTGTTCAAATGAAACTTATCAAAGCAATTGGGGTACAATACTTGAGTCAGATTTTTGATGATTGAAGAAAGATGATCCATCTATGTTGGTTCTGCAGTCAGAAGTTATAATCGGGGAAGGATATTGATCTTTGTGTCATCAATTCACAGTATTGGCTACTTTGCATGAAGAAACAAAGCGAGTATGCAAGAGGAGAGAAACACACGGTTTAGCTTTATATTTTTTTACATATATTTATATTATTTTTATTTTAGTTTTGGCCAATGCAGCAACAACCTATGGCTTCTTTGCACCATATGGTGCTAATAGGATTTCCTAGTAATGTTTGTATCATCCACTGGGCAGGAGATCAGTTGTCCCTCCAATTGCAGGAGGCCTTCCATATCCAAAATATCTGGGAAAACATTAATAGATCTGGGGGGGAGTTAGGATCTACCCCGCTTTTGAGACAATGATATTTAGGAGTGAATTACCACTCTGCAGAGGGGGAGGTGCAGTCAGATGACCAATCTACTAATCTCTTCACATTTTTATTATTGTTTATTTTTTTAGCAACTTATTTCGTTTCATATTTTATACAATTTTTATTTTAAGTAGTTTCTTAGTATGCAATTTTTAATAAATGTGTCAATTATATTAATTTTGTGACTTATTTCTTAGTCTGAGAGTGTCTTAGTGTATTTCTTAGTATGAGAGTGAAACTCTTTAATTAGTATTATTTCAGGTTAAAAGTCTTACTTAGGTTCGTATGCTAATTGAACTCATTAGGTTATTTAAGCCATGCGAGAGAGGCAACAGATGCTAATGAATGAAATCGCTGTGTGTAGTTGCTGAACAAGAAATTAATTTTTAAACAGCAGTTGGATTACGTGGCATAATGATAGGAAGCTTCTCGTCTCTCTCTAGAAAATTTAAGAAGATATTGTTCTGTTTCGCTATATGCAAATGATCTTTTTATTATTTTATTTTTAAATCTGTGTTGCAATTTATTAGAAATTGCTCTATGGAGGGAATCTGAAGGGTCTACGGGGTGAAATTTTTTTCTCAGCATGTCCGGAAGAAGTTGGAATTACTGGTAAGGTCCTACGCTGGATCGGTTGGCTAAATGATAGGAGAAAGAGGGTTTTCATAAATGACTTTGGAGCAGCGTTACAAGTGGGCGATCTCTCACAGATTGGTATTGAGTACCCTCCTATTTCTAATTTTCATAAATGATATTGCCATGGGTATCGAAGGTAAGCTAAGTGGGCTAATGATTTGAAGATCGGATGAGTGTTAACAATTCGAGCCAGGCAATGTTGCTCCAAAAATACTTGGATCGGTTGCATATATTGTCCGAAAAATGGTGGCTAAATTTTAATGATTCTGAATGTAAGGTAGGATTCTGAATATGCATTTGGGATCAGAAATCCTGGTGCCCATGTAAGTGAGGGGGAAAGGATCTAAAACTGGTTCAAGACGAATGAGAATTAAGTGGTATGATTCAATCTGTCATGAAAATTTCCAGACAGTATAAACAGGTGGCCAAGAAGGCACAGATGTCCAGTCTGTGATTTTTAAGGCTTTTACAGGGAAGGGCGCCATTATCCATATTAAATAAATAAATAATTACAAGATTAGACTGCGATGCAGTCTGATTTATCATCCAAAGTTTGAACTTTTTCTGAACTAAAAGTTCGATTTGTTGCATCATTTTGGCCTTATTAATAATAAAAGATATCCGTTTACTTTTCGTAATTCTGAGTAGTGGTCTTCGTTTTTGTCAAAGGATTATCTTTGCAAATAGACTTCATAGTGTTGGATTAAATCGATAGCTTCCATGCTTTTTCTTTCTTTTTTTTTTTTTTTTGTTTTAATCAGTTTTTCTCATGAAATTTTGATACGTCCGTTTGGGTAAAAGGTCCCTCGAACCTTGAGTTCCTTCTTTCCGAGGGATTTTTGGTCTTTTAACCGAAAGTGGAGAGATGGATTCCATCGGAAGAATAGGGACTTTAATGGGTTTTTTCACATAGCTTCCGAGATAATGGGTTTTTAATACCGTTTTAGGGTAGAATTGCTTTTCTGTCTTTTTTTTTCCCCTGGAAACTCCGTTTTCAACCCCGCCAAATTTCCATAGATATGAAGTCAAAACGTAATGGAATGAATACAGTTAAAAAATGACATATTTGACTGTTTCAAACAAGGATCGAAGTAAATTTTCTGAATTCGAAGTAAAATGAATGAAACACGCACAAATGAATCACACACAAACGTACGAGCGCACTCATGGAACTAACTAACAACGACCAAGAAGAAAATGTATGCTGCGTTCTGAGCTATCCGCCAAGAACTTGTAGGCTGCCACAATATTCAGCTATTTAGCGATTAGCTGAATATTGTGGCAGCCTGCGAGTTGCCTCACGCCTAAAGCTTTATATGCCTCCGAAATATTGGATTCTGCGGTGGCTGAACCGTTTGGAGGGGAAGGGGAACCGTTCTCTAAAATCTGTTCTTGTCAATTTAGGCATGGCCCTCCTCCCGAAAAAGCTCACTGTTCTCAGAAAAAATCTGCACGTTGGCTAAGCTGCTAACTCGCCTGGTCGATGCCCGTGGAATTTTATAATTTGTATAAAGTTATGTGCTGCAAATAATCAAATGTTTGTACCCCTTTCTAGCACACAGGCCGTAGAGGGGATGAAGTTGTGGAGAATAAACAGATGGTGAATTAAATGAACTAAAGAGAAAATACGATGAACAATTATAAAGAAGATAAGTACGGAAATTTTGAAGAGGGAAGAAAAAAAGGTTGTACAAAAAATAAAATAAAAATGGCGTAGAATAATTGGGGAAAAAAACAAAGCAAAAACGTGAATCTCGGTGATTTCAAAACGAGAAAAATCTATATTTAATGCAGAAACAAATAGTAATAAAGGCCACTGCTTTTTTCTTTCTTTAATTTCCACATTAATTTTTCTTCTTCGCATTTTGCTGTCTTAATATTCCTAAAGAGCAATATTAAGGAAAGCAATTCATTGACGTTCCTCGAGGCTCCACGAGTCGTGGGAGATATTAAATTCTTCAGCACCCCGTCAAGAGAAAAATAGTGGACCACCTTTGTCAGCATCCGTTGCATACCCTTACGGCAGACCGCGGGAGTAGACACTTCTGATTAATAGGGTCATTCGGCATCGTGTGAACCTTACATATTGCCTCATCACTGTCCGTCACTCAGGACACTGTCAAACAACGAATTCTCGCTTTCCATTGAAGAACGCGAGTGACCTCGAAGTACTGACTTTTCATAACCCCCTGCTTTTACCATTAATTGTAAACGTGCGCAATTAGATCTACTCATCTCTTCAGATATTGCTCGCACAGCCAGGAGAACGAAAATATTTCTTCGTTTTTCCAGAATATTGTCGGATGACGTCACTAAAATTATATTATAACACTCGCAGAAAAATTTATCCATAAGGTAGGATGAAAGCGCCGAATTCCAATGTTTTCATTTATTATTATTTATTTATTTTTTAGTAAAACTTCGTAGCAGCTCCCTTACATTCTTCATGGATGGACACTGGAAACAGATGGTACATTTTCTGGAATCTGCTACAAAATTTCGCAGAACTTTTTGCTTGATTTTGTTTTTTTATGGCTTCGCCATAAAAAAATCAAGCAAGAAATCGTTTTCAAGATTTCGCAGTTGTGAAATAAATAGAAAAAGTAACGAAGGAAAAGTGTATGGCATTCGTTATCTCTGAAAAAGATCGTTCAAGTGACCACCAAAGCCAAATTATCCAAAGCCCACGTGCATGCTTCAGTCGCTACTCGTTATGGTAATGATGCCACTAATTAGTACGAAGACGCGATGTGAATTGGGAGCTCTCCATCCTCCCTCCCTCCCTCAAGTAAAAGATTTCACAATGCCAGTAAAAACTGAGTGGATGTGTACCATGCAAGGATGGAACAGAAAAAAAGAGTCGTTACTTCCCAAAAATATCCAAACTGCAGATAGCTGAAGAGATACAATCGGAATATCTTCTCAAAATACCTCGGAGGATGTAGATGAAAAACAGCATGGCGAATTAAAGCTGCAACTTAATTTTGATTGCTCTTTCCGGTAAAAACCCTTTTAAAACTTCTCGAGTTTTATCGTTATCTATTCCTACATTTATTTGATTTAAATTGAATTCATTGCTTTTATTCCATTTAATTCCTTTAAATGGAATAATAGATTTGAATTTGCATTTGGTTGCACTGATTTTTCATCCCTAAAAACAAACAAGTGGAACATAAAATACTCAGAATAAATAAATAAATTGAATAAAGGAATTATTCCATTTAAATTTTATAATTCGCTTTTTCAGAATGATTTGTTGAGCCTTCCCACATTTCATTAAAAATCGGACCGATACAAATTCAGTAATTATTATTATTATTTTTTTAAAACAGAGAATATGAAACATTTTTTTCTGTAGCCTGAGGTAAAGATTCTGAACGTAAGTAACGTTCAGAATTAATTGTTCATTATAATTGATATCCATTAACAGTAATCCTTATGAGACCATCCAAAAATGATATTTTAACTATTGTTTTTTAGTATTGGATTGTTTCATCTTTTATTCAGATAACACCTCGGTTTCTCTGACCGTTGTAATTTTAAATAATAAAAAGTTCCATAAATCAAAGGGGAAATTGCGTTAGCAGCCTTTTTTGACAATGGTCAGCATGTTGATGTAATATATAGGATATTTCCAAGGCGTTTGACAAGGTCCCCCGTGACATTGTAATTGGCAAGCTCAGAATCCATGGAATTGAAGAAAGAAGCTACCTTAGCGATCGTGTACACAATGTACCAGCAACAGTAATGTCCTACAAGGATCTCCGCTCTTGGTTTGGTCAGAACTAAGAGTAGAGTCCCACTTGAGCCTTATTTTTCAGCGTTTATATAAATGATCTTCCAAGTTATGTATCGAGGCCACAATTCCACAATGAATCACTCTACATCTATCTGCATCTTATACTGCTTTGTCTCAGAACAATTCATCTAGTTCTTAAATTTAGGGAAAAATCCTCTCATTGGAGTATAAAAACGTCTTACATCTGTCTCCGTTACATATCCACCTTTCCCACAGAATAGACACACCAGTGCTGTAAAATAGTTCAGAATAGATTTTATTGATGAAGTAGTTAAGTTAGTGAGTATGAACGAAGCTGATAGACTCGTGTAGTGTTTTTTTTTCCCCTTCTCCTTGCGAACATGTACATGCACTGTAATTGGGTTCTCTGTTGTTGCATGTTGTTATTTGCAAGAGATTATGGACTATATTCACGTCGATGTTTATCTGTATTAAAATAGTAAGTGTGCAAAGCAATTGTTAATGTCATGGCACATACACCCATTTTAACACAGATGGACATCGAACCCCAATTCTCTAATAGGGAACTGGAGACAGAACATTGATGTTAATAATCTTCCCATTGTGTACGTTAACAAGAGATGGTCCATTACTAGGTGAAAGGAATTTAATTAAATACATAGTCAGTCTCTCTCTTCAAATATATATATAAATAAAACACACATAGGAAGACATATTTGTTTATTTGCTGTACATAAATTAATCCCTTAAGGTGTTCCTCCAGTTTTTGTTCATTTCTGTAATAAAAGCTATCTTCAATTATCTGTCACCTGGGTTGTAGTTCCCCATGAATTTCCAGCATCGTAGTAAAAATCTTATGTCTGTATTCCTTTTGTGAGCGAGGTATTTAATCAATTTAATTATAGCCTGTTTGTGTCCTTGGATGGTAATACTTAAGCAAAATGCAGTGACGCGGTATATATCCGCGTGGTAGGCTGCGGATCATGTGGTTAAACTTCGTAGCATTCTCCTTGGTAAAAAATGATGTAATTAAAATTTCCCCCGAAGCTTCGCAACCCATCTATTAAACGCTGGGTATGCGGACGAGGAAGATTAAAACAAACTCGGTTTCCAACGATACTGCGATGTTAACACACTTCAGCAGCTTGCGCATCTGGAAATTATAGATCAACATTCACTCCTTCGCAATTAAACTGAAAGATGGGAACTCTATCATCACAATTCACCTTTCATTCAGCGCTGAATTTTTCGCTTTCATTACTTGAAAAATTAAGACGAGTGCACTTTTTTAAATGATTGCAATAATAGCCACCCTGTCAACCAAGTTATTGAAAAAAAAGGGCACCGAGCGAATTGTAAGAAAAAAAAATAGAGATAATTTACGATTACTCCTACATTCCCAATTTAAAGTGGCAAAAAACCCTTGCCGAATGACTTCGTTTTAAATACGAGTACTTAAAAGTAATATTTTTAAATTTATATGTATATGTATGATAGGCATTTAAGAAGTTCCCCCGTTAGGTGTGCGCCGATATCAACTGCCATATATTGTTTTTTGGGTAACAGCCAAAGTCACATTTTTCCACCTTAAAATCATCACCAAATTTTGAGAGATCAGCTTGGATACCCTCATCAATATCATTTATGAAAATTAGAAATATCAATGGGCCAACACTGATCCCCAAGGGGGATCCCACTTGTCACTCTGATTCACCCTGAAGACTGGCCATTTATGACAACTCTGTCTCCTTTGTAGCCGAGTGGTCAAAAACAGGAGTGCAGGAGCACACGCTCTTTGGGTAGACCGGGATTCAAGCCCCTGACTGCTAAATACGGTCGATCTGTCAACCCGCACTGGACCAGCGTGGCAGATTATGGTCCATTTCCCTCAACATGAATTGTTGAGGAAGCTTCCATCCTGCAATGGATTGATAACGGCTGCAGTTTACATTTTTTTTTACCTATCCCCTTTTACACCACGAAAAATACAGCCTACGATCTTACCAATAACTCCAGTTGCTTCCAGTTTATATAGGAGGGACTGTATCAGAAGTCTCACCAAAGTCCAGATACATAATCCAGTACCATTAAGTATTATAACAAAAAAACGAAGTTACTTAAATTTTACATTTTTTCATGCTTTTCAGTAGAATCATAAGAGATTTCAACTGGTATACAAAATGTTTTTTTCGTTGTTGATTTTCCAATATTTAAATCAGATGGAGGTCTTATCGTTTACTCTTTTTTTAATAAATTACTTTATTTTATTCATTTCGAAGAAACACTAATAAAAGCAATCCAGCTAAAATCTTGAGCCAGTAATTTGTTATACGTAAGCCATGAGATCTAAGTTCAAAACGGCACATGGGTTTGTTCTCGACTTACGCGTAGAAAATGTTGCTCTCAATTATGTATTAGGGGCATCGACTTCAAGAAGCAGCCATGACTATACATGTACGCATGTTTCCAACACATTTAAAAATTCCAAGCCCGGTTATGAGTTACGTGCTAGCATTACGTTACACCATTGAGATGTCCTTTTCGCGACAATATAGGAGCGATACAAAATTTCTATGGCCTCTAGGAAGACTTATCACTTTGCAAATAGCGCCAACATGATGGATGCTCCACGCGCACCACATCACACCGTGTATCGACTTGCTGGGCACCGAGAGGAGACACGCCCTGCTCTCATTTTATGGGCTGTCAGCTTGCGACAAAGAAAAACATTAATCCCATTTTATTCTGACGCCAACGACAGGCACCAGGCCTGAATCATGCACACCGACAACCAGTTGATACTCTTAATCACTTTATTTCCTGCCTTCCTGAATTTATCGCGGCCAGCAGACTTTAACAGATGTTTCGCTATACCCCAGGAGTTTTATTTATTTGCCCAACAGTGCGTAAAGATAGCTGCTGTCAAGAAATTTTTAACTCGAGATTTTAGAGTAGATTTTTTTAATACATAGAATCTATTGCAGTTTATTGATATATGGGTATTTTCTCAGATTATTCCCAATTCCCACAGTTCATTGTAATTTTGTGAAGATAAAGACATTGGCATTATGATATGAAATAAAGCAAAATACAAGTCATCATAGGATATCGCAGTACTGGATACTTTGGGTATGATGGTGTGGGGCACTACAAAGATCTCCTTTATATTTACGACGGTCTGCGTAGATTTGTTGGGCAAGATCGAGCATCTCTTTTGGGATGAATCGGCCCATTAGATGGGGTCGTCGTTCTCAGAACTTGAGAGATTCACTCATTCAACCCGTTTGGAACAAAAATAATTCTTGTGATCCTTTTGACGGTTGTAGTAGTCCGATTACTTTTATTTTTGTAGACTCACGGAATCGGGACTACCGAGGCCAAGAAGTTTGTTCTCGATTAAAGTTGATGGAGTGTTTTTTCGCTGCCCAGCTTAGTAACTAGAACTCATTAGCAAACAGTTTGATGTTTGTTGGAGTTGCTGGGCCTCCAGATCTCATCAATGTGCTGAAGTGACCAGTAGACCATAGCTGTGTTTTCTGGTTGTATGTTCATCTCCGACGTGAGCAAGGTGCTGCTCGACTTGCTGTCTTAACCTCAGAATCTTTAGACGACGCAGTGCATGAACTTTATAATTAATAAAATATTGCCCTAATACCCCGATAGATAGGGACGCACGTAATCCCTGTTGGCTGATTGGAAGTGTTTTGGGAAGAACTACTAATTATATTTCAGACAATCCGCATAATAAGCTTTAATTGATTTGTGAAACGTAAATCCCTGTTCTCTGTCGCATTTTGTTGGTTACCGAAGAAACACTGGCTTCGTTAACGACGCTGAGCAAACCGGTTGCTCCTAATTGAGCACCAGTTCTGCCCGGAATCCTTAAAAAAACTTCGTTAATCTTGTAATGCAATGAACAACTGAAAACAAAGAAAGCCATCTTGGGTTTCACAAGCGAATTCCATCCATTTAACAGACAATAGCATCAAATATCGAATTACAACAAACTGACATGGTTTAACAGTAGCTCTGCAATGTCTCAAAATGAGAAACACGAGAAGATAAAAGCGCTATTGCTAAATGGTATCTAAGTAAATGCAACGTAATATTAGTAATATGTAGAAGTGGAGTCAAGTGCACAAAGTATCCCGATTAACCAACCTTCTTATTTACTTGTAAGTAACTCGATGTTTCTTGGAAATAAAACTGCTCTTCCTACGCGCTAACATTAACATGCACGCATTCATCCTTAGCTAGTTCTGAATACACAATACATTTGCATGTGATGCAGTCTGTAGGAACTAGTTTAGGTGTATTTGCGCAAACCTCTTCGTGATTCAGACCAAACAAAGAAAAATCAATCCTTCATCCGAGAAATTCTTTTATTGTGTTTATTTGGAAAGTAATTTTCTTTTGATTGTTACCATGAGCTTTATTATGTTAATTCCAGCCTTGCTTCTGGTCTTCGTGGAATTATTTTATTAGCTCACTGATTGTATTAAAATGTACTGCTTCATATATTTAGATGTCAACCAACAAAAGGTTTCTTGGGTACAATATTTCATTTGGAAGTATAATGAATCACATTGTTTCCGAATTTGTGTCTTTATTTGCTTTCTTAATAACATATTCCATTCTCGCTAGCACGAATTCATTTTCTGCCTCTTAAATTTGCATTTCATCTTCCAGTGTATTGTCACTGATTTACATAATGAGCTTTACATTATACCGGGCATTTTCCTTTTCTTTTCTAATTATATTTCTCAAATTGTTAAGGTATATTTATATTTCTAAATTACTGATCATCAAGCAGTGTCTTTTTTTTTTTACCTTTAAAAATTGAGGTAGCTGATCTGCAATTCTTTTTGGGCCGTAAGGAATAAACTTTCTCTTTCTTTACTCTTTCTATCACACTGATAGAAAGGTGATAATCCTCCGCCGTTTGCGGAGGATTATCATCTGTCAGTTCTCATGGGAGTTTATGAGAGCTTGAAGAACAAGGTGGATTGCCTCGAAGGAATTAAATTGGAGGTCTATCAAGCTCTCAGCTGTGCATCTCAACGCCAGAGCTTGCAATCGCGCATCAAGAAAACAGCGAAAACCCTAAGGCAGAATGCACTGGTCCCACAGGACAGGGAAACGTGTAATATATTGTGAAAAAAGAATAGGTGGAATAGGACCAGGGTATGACTGCTAAGGGACAAAGGTTGATGACGTTGAAGAGCAGATATCATCTTTTAAGGACACGTGATATTCTTGTACTCATTAAGAGTACAGGGCATCACGAGTTAGGGTTACATTTGAAAGTGTCGACAATTTTGTCCAAACCCAACAGGAGGGAGCATATGATGAAGGCTTGTCGATTAATTCCACCCTGGAGAGATTGTCTAAGGCTCATGTGGTAGAATTTTCCCCAGCGTTGTCTGTGCTTGTTAATAGGAGAGACTGCTTCTACAGGGATGGGATACACTTAAATGAAAAAGGTACAAGGATATTTGCTGATGCTATCGAGACAGTGTTAGGGCGAAACACTGCTAGCTTGGGGAGGAGGATACAAAGATAGATTAACAACAGCCGTAGGCAGAGGAGATACTTATTCTTAAACTGTTTCTATTGGAACATGCAGCAACCCAGGAAGCAAGGTACCAGAGATTTCAAGGCCGACTGTGCCTCATCTTTGAATTATGAGCTATGTTAGGGTTAATAAGACTAAGAACAGGTACATGTGTACTTGCATGTACACCAGTGCTAGAAGCATAGTAAATAAATTTGATGACTTGAAATGCTGGTAAAATCATCAAATGCGGACATTGTTGGAATATCAGGTACGTGGTGTAATTTAGATAGAAGCGATGGAGCATTTTAATATGGGAAGGACATAATGTATAGTGTTTCTTTTCAAGTGGCCCTGGTGGTCTCCCCCCCAATTCCTCGTTTGTAAACATTGTGGCCCAATACAAACTCTGTAAAAGTCCAGAGAGTGTGTTTATTCTGTAGTATGCGTTATGCAGTGTTGGGTTATATTGGGCTGTTTCCTCCGGACGCCTCGCCTAGTAGCCCATGGAACG
This sequence comes from Mastigoproctus giganteus, assembly GCF_048544385.1. NCBI lineage: Eukaryota > Metazoa > Arthropoda > Arachnida > Uropygi > Thelyphonidae > Mastigoproctus > Mastigoproctus giganteus. The sequence goes on from NC_143583.1 coordinate 208,819,835, forward strand.
CCACAGTCCCCTAGTTTTCGTTCAACACCACAGGGAACTGGGGGGGGGGGATAAGAGAGTGAAAGGTCTCTGGCAGGGGCGAACCCCGTGCGTCACTTGAGCTTGCCAGGGAGGCCCCCTAATAACAATAAAAAATTTGGAGGTTTTATTGGAAGAGCAACACGGAGGTGATGGTTTAAATTTGGAGAAAAGGTAAAGTTGGTGGAAGATAGGAAGACGTCCAGCAGGAAATATAAAGCTAAAGGGACAGGGGCATACAGGCGTCCACCAGGAAATAGGAAGTTGAAGGAACAGAGGGGTGCCCTATGTACCTTTAACTAGGGGACTGTTAAGAGCAGAAGAAGAAGGTTTGTGGTGGTAGGGTCTCCAGGCGAAAGGTTTGTGTTGGGAGGAGAGGTTGGCAAAAGCCATGGGTATAGGGGAAACAAAATTAGGGGGCCTATTAGAAGAAACATACACACTCCACGTATATGCAAGAGCCACATACTTACCTGTGATGGAAACATATACAGAGAGAACTTTTTTTGTACATATATTTAGGGGAAACATCAATTTGACGTTTACAATAACTTCTTTATCCATATTAATCTTTTTTCTTTCATCACCTTATATCCAAGGTGACAGTTCCCCTTAAATATAAACAATACTGTTTGATATCCACAGTTATACACACTCAGTAATCACTGAATTATGACCGCCCCAACTGTAAAGGACTACAACTCAGAGCTCGCAGTATAAAAGGCCAAACAACTTCGTCCGTTAGAGCAATCCTAATTTGCATCTGGTCGCGCAAGTCAAAGTGATAAAGCAGTAGCTATGGGACGTACTAAAGATATTATGCAGTTTTAAAAGGGCATGATTGTGGGAGCTCGTGCATCGGAAACGGTAGATTTTGTCGGATGCTCATGGTTAAGATATACAAAGAATGGGGCCAAACCACCCATTCTGACAGAACATTGAAGGATTACGCAAGAATGTTCATGGTGAGCGAAGGGTGCAGCGCGTTGTACAGGATCAATTGTAGGTCACTGTGTGGCAGTTGACATCGCAATAAAATATGGGGAATTCAAAACTATATTCATTCATTCAACAGAGAGTACACGCACTTTTTTATCTCTCAAGCAAGTTAGCATCAGCGGACATGAGAGAGAGAATATCGGCCAACATATTCAACCCTTGTATTAGCTCACATATTTGCTCCCACCACAGTAGCTGTGATCACAGAAAACTCTAGGCTGACATTGTCGGTTACTCACTCGCATACTTTTCCCACCATAGCGGCCGTGATAGAGAGCTCCAACTAGACATTCATTCCTGCCTTGGCCCCTCGACGTGGGCACCTATACGTGGTGAGGGGACCTCCCAGTGATGCTGCTGGGTTTCCAGATTAGCATCACTGGGATCTAACGCCCATACCTTGGTTCCAGGGTTACATCTTTGGAATCCAGCGTGTGCAGCCGTGCGGCGCGACCCGTGGAATGCGGAAAGGGGGATCCTGGTGGTTGAGGGGCCGAGCCTTAATACACCACTTTGGCCCCTGCTTCGACAAGAAGGGTGGTCCCGGACCGGCCCGACTGGGATCAATCGGCGGGTGGTTCTTACTGCTAGGGTCAACTGCGTTCCAATAAGTCTCCCTCCGTTTGGTCCTGGGACGGGATAAAGACTTATTGGTAACGTGGGTATGGTGTTCTAAGCGAACTCGGCGTCCCATTGGTGTACGCAGTACCTGCTAGTTCACGAGTGGGCGTCCCCTCGTAGGGTTCCGTAGTGGGTGAGGTACTTAGGCATCAGACACTTTTTCTTTACTCTCATGAGTAATTTAAATCCTTCTTCTGGGGCCCCAACAAGGCCCCTACCTAATCGATCAGATGAGAATGACACCAATTCTGCCAAAAGAGCCAGAACTGAGGATAAACCACCATCTATAACACCGCTTTTCCTCATACTCCATTCTACCGGAGAGCAGTCAATTGGGAAGATGTCACCCTTCTTCCAGAAAGGATTAGAAGGGTTGGCAGGATCACCAAAATCAGTAAAACGGCTGCGTTCTGGCGATCTTTTACTCGAAGCTTTAAATACAAAGCAAGCAGAAAGAATATTAAACGCGACATCCATAGGGGGAATACCAATCAATGTAACACCCCACAAAACTTTGAACTCTTCACGCGGTGTCATTTCAGAGTGGGATCTTCATGTCTCTGAAGAAGAGATCTGCTCTGAACTAAAAGACCAAGGAGTGACAGCTGTCAAGAGAATATCAATGCGGAAGGAAGGGAATCTCGTCCCTACCCGAGTTCTCATCCTAACATTTAACACCCCACGGCCTCCTGGTTCCATCAAGGCAGGGTATTTAAACTGCCCAGTGAGGATCTATATTCCAAATCCACTGAGGTGTTTTAAATGCCAAAAATACGGCCACTCACAAACGGCTTGTCGTGGTAACCCTGCCTGTGCTCGATGTGGTGCGAAAGACCACGAGAGCAAGGAATGTTCAGCTTCTAAACCGATCTGTGTAAATTGCCAACAAGATCATCCTGCTTACTCCAGAGCATGCCAGCGGTGGAAGGATGAAAAAGAGATCCAAAAATTGAAAACGGAGCTGAATATCTCCTACCCAGAGGCTAGAAAACGCATTCAACCAATAAATAGCGGGAAGCCTTCATATGCTCAGAAGGTTTCTGCAAAGTGCACTATCGGTACACAAACTGAGATGACTGTACCACCAAGAGAGTCATTCACACCGATTGCCCGCTATTTATTGAGTTCACAAAAGCCCACCAAAAAAAACGCAGTCAGCTGCCACTCCTATATTCGTACCTCCTAATGCTCCACCACTACCAAACCCAAGTGGTAAAGAGCCAACAGTAATAACAGAAACAATGGATGTCCAGGAGAAGGAGGTACAGGATGAATCAATCTTGGAACTCTTTGCGGAGGAAGAAATGGACACGGGACAGCGTCCATTCTTCCCCAAAAAAGATAAATCCAAGACTGACAAAATAAAGCCCTCAGCATCTCGGAAGCCGCCTGATGGACCCACCAAGCCAAAATAATGGCTAAATTCCTACAATGGAATTGTCGTGGATTCCGTCGAAATACTGATGACATCAAGGCCCTCCTGCAAAAGCACGAGCCAGTTTGCTTTTGCTTGCAGGAGACTTACCTAAAAGCAAATGATGATCCCACGACGTATAACATCACAATCTTTCGTAAGGATAGAATTGCGGATGGTCCTGCTCATGGAGGAGTAGCTATCCTTGTGGGTAATCAGACCCCAGTTCAGCCCTTGCTAATTACAACTAGTATAGAGGCTGTTGCAATTCGCCTTACAGTGGGATCTTTATTAACGGTCTGCTATATTTATTTGCCACCTGGGACTGACATCTCCCAGGAAGACCTTGATGATCTTGTAACGCAGTTGCCTCCCCCTTTCTTACTTCTCGGCGATTTTAATGGACATAACACACTGTGGGGTAGTGCTAACATCAATGGAAGGGGACGGGTCATAGAGCGTATGCTCAATGACAATGACCTTTCCTTTCTAAATACTGGAACAAACACCTTCTTCCACATGCCTACCTACCCGTACTTTTTCTGCCATTGATCTCTCTATCTGCTTCCCTTCTCTACTTCCTTCACTCACTTGGGAAGTGGAGAAGAATTCATACGGAAGTGATCACTTCCCTGCGATAACCTCGTTACGCAGTGGGAGACCGTGTCTTCCTTTCAGGTTACCACGGTGGAAGATTGATCAGGCTGACTGGTCTGCCTTCCAACGCCAGGCAAATTTTGATCTCAGCACCGCCTATCAATGATGCAGTAACGTACATCACAGAAATTATCGTCCAAGCAGCTGCGAATGCTGTTCCAAAAACATCTGCCCGGTTTCCACCATTTCCCAAACCTTGGTGGAATTCACAATGCACAGCAGTAAAAAAGGCTCAAAACAAAGCGTGGGGGATATTCCGCCGATATCCTACCACGACCAACCTTATAGCCTTTAAACGTGCACGAGCCAAAGCACGCTATATCCGCCGTCAGAGTCAAAAGGAATCATGGATCCATTTTACATCATCCATTAACCAGTCTACCAACTCTAAGGTAGTCTGGGATAAAATCCGGAAAATGAAGGGAAAATATATATCCCACCCTTCTTCAATCCTAGATTATAATGGATGCACTATTGCAGATCCAACTGCAATAGCCAACTCTCTTGGGGAAACATTCTCTAACATCTCTGCAACATCTGCGTATTCCCCAGAGTTCCTGATCCTGAAACATAAACTCGAAAAACAGGCACTTAATTTTAAGTCCAAGTGCATCTATCCTTACAACGAGTCATTCACTAATCAGGAACTGAAAAGAGCCCTTGCTCTTTCCAAAGCAAGTGCTGTTGGACCAGATGGCATCCATTATGAAATGATTAAGCATCTTTCACCAAAATCTATGGATTATCTGCTCCTTCTGTATAACAGAATCTTTATTGAAGGGCAGTTCCGGATTCCTGGCGCAAGGCAACCGTTCTTGCCTTTGCTAAGCCAGGAAAGGATCCAAAAGTCACTAGAAATTATCATCCTATTGCTCTGACTAGCTGTCTGTGCAAAATCTTGGAGAGAATGGTTAATTCTCGTTTAATCTGGTATTTAGAATCAAATGACCTTCTCTCCAACATCCAGTGCGGCTTCCGAAGGAACCGGTCCACCTTGGACCATCTTATTAGATTGGAAACATCCATCCGGGATGCTTTCCTTAAACGCGAACACTTGGTGTCAGTGTTCTTTGACATGGAGAAAGCGTATGACGCAACTTGGAGATTTGGCATCTTAAAAGATCTGCATAGCCTTGGTCTTAGGGGACAACTGCCCATTTTTATTAAAAACTTTTTAGCCAATCGATCTTTCCAAGTTCGTGTGGGATCCTCACTCTCTCGCTCCTTCACCCAAGAGGAGGGAGTACCACAAGGAACAGTTTTAAGTGTCACGCTTTTCGCCATCAAAGTAAATTCCATCACAGAACAACTTCCTCCAACCGTAAACAGTGCCCTCTATGTTGATGACTTTAGCATATTTTGTCAGTCATGCAACATGAGGGTTATTGAAAGACAACTGCAAAAATCCATTGATCGCCTTAATTCCTGGGCACTTGCTAATGGCTTCAGGTTCTCGCCGGAGAAGACCGTTTGCGTGCACTTTTGTCGCAAGCGTAATCTTCATCCTGAATCTGAATTAAGGCTCGGACAAAATGCTATTCCAGTAGCGGCGGACTCGTATTTGATAAAAAGTTGACCTTTCTGGATCACATCCGTCAACTCCGCACAAAGTGCACAAGAGGGCTGAATATTCTGCGCTCTCTTTCCTCTACATCTTGGGGTGCGGATCGATGCACCCTTCTACGCATCTACTGTGCACTTGTACGATCCAGACTTGATTACGGATCCCTGGTATACAATTCGGCCAGAGACAGTGTACTTCGTTGGCTGGACCCTGTCCATCATCTGGCTCTCCGTAATCGCTATTGGAGCATTTCGAACATCTCCTGTCCAGAGCTTATACGTCGAAGCAAACGAACCGCCGTTATCGTTTCGACGTAAGCAGTTGTCTTTAAAGTACGCTTTAAAACTGAAATCCCTGCCAGACCATCCTACGTGGCTATCCGTTTTTGAGCCACGATGGGAAAATTTGTACAACACCCGTAAGACTGCCAATCGTCCTTTTGGTATTCGTCTCCAAGAGCTACTCAAAGAACTTAATATCAAGGTAGACAAGGTTGCTCAAACACCGAAGCAACCCCTTCCACCCTGGCATGCTCATGTTCCGGCATGTGACTTGTCCCTTAGAAATTGGGGAAAGTCGGACACTCCATCGTCTGTCTACCCGCAGCTTTATTCAGCACACCGAGCTGAATATTCTGACTTCGCGCCAGTTTACACAGACGGCTCGAAGGCGGAATCATATGTGGGATCTGCTGCTGCCTTTACAGACACCACTACATCGGAGCAGATTCCCTCTGAATGCAGCATATTTACTGCAAAGCTGCACGCTGTAGAGTTAGCCTTGGATCACATTAGTGAATGCCAATACCAACGGTTCATTTTATATTCCGACTCTCTCAGCGTGTTACAGGCTTTAATATCTGTGAGATATAATTCTCATCTAGTTCTGTCTAGCATTCAGCAGAAGATTCACTTCCTCCGTGGACGTGAATGTGACATCCGCTTCTGTTGGATTCCCAGCCACATTGGGATTAGGGGAAATGATTTGGCTGACGCCGCAGCCAAATCAGCAATTCCCAATAATAACCGCTGCCTGTCAGTCCCCTATACAGACTACAGGCAAATAATACATCAAAACATACACTCCCAATGGCAGGACTCGTGGAATAGACAGACTGCGAATAAATTATATGGTATAAAGCCTGTAATTTAACCGCGGCAGTCTAGTCTGCGCAGGAATCGTAAGGAGGAAGTTGTTCTCGCCCGGACCCGCATAGGACACAGTCATTTAACTCATTCGTTTTTGCTGAGGGCTGATGACCTTCCTATGTGTGAGTCCTGTGGCACAATTTTATCTATTAGACACATTTTAGTTGACTGTCCAGATTTTAGCAATATCCGTTTTACCGCTTTTAATCATCTGACTGAGCCGTATACACTCAGCCAGATTTTATCCGACAATGACAATGTGTCTGCTGTTTTTAGCTTTTTGAAAGCAATAAAGGTTTTTAGTCGTATTTAAATTTTATATGTTATTGTTATTAGATCTGGACATGGTGGCCTAATTAATTAGGTCACTGAGATGTAAATTTTTAGATATTACCTGGTCTTGGCGCATTATAGCCTTAGTTGCTAATACGCCAATAAAATCCAAACCAAACCAATCCTGCCTTGTATGTATTAATGTGTTAATATTCGCACATATACTTCAAAATTTTATATGTACATGCGAACCCCACACACTCATTCAAACTACATTCATGTTAATCATACTATTGCAGTTAAGAAATGTCTCATATTATGGTACTACAATTATTCACTTTCATAACATATCATACAATATTATCTCAATTAATATATATAAACAAACAGAAAAGATATAGTGTTTTTTTGTCAAGCGGCACTGGGGTCTCCCCTAAAACCACGTAGTATACTCTGTGTCGCATTACAAACTGTGCAAAGGGTAATGTTAGTTTTGGTGTTGGGTTGTGTTGGTCTTTTGTTCCTCTGGCATTTAATCCTGGCTAATTAATTAATACTAACACTAGGCGCTAATTAATTTAATTAGCCCCTAGTAGGACACCACGTTGCCCGTTCACGGCCCCCTAGGAGGTAGCTGGGTAAAGTAGGAAATAGATATGGTCTCTGGTGGGGCAAAACTTTGGCCTGCGTCCCAGAACAAATTAAAAAAAAAAAACGCTTTGGAAGGTGACAAGAGAGCTGGGAAGACAGCGATCGAGACAGTAATCCAGGGTGCCCACAAGGTTTGGTATTGGGACCGATTTTTAGGCATCTAGTCCTTAACACTTGATTAGAACAAGGTTGTGTGAATGTCACAGAGAAGGTTGCATTTGCGGACGACCTGATGTTGTGTGTTCTGCAGGGAAATCCAGACAAGTAATTTAAGATAAAATTGAAGAGGTAGTGGGTAGTCTGATGAATTGGACTATGAATAATGAACTCAGGGTTTTTTATAATAAGACTGTAATGATATTATTGAAAGCTAAACTGTTGTCTGCGTTCGTTTTTGTTAATATCAGATCGTTGGGATAGATATCATTTTTGATCTCTTCTAAGATTTTGGTGCTGTCAAAAGAAATCATGCTGTCTATGTCTAACAGATCAAAAATTATATCTATCCGAACGATCTGATATCAATAAAAAGCGAACGCAGACAACAGTAAAGTAATGTTTTTAGAGCTAAAAGTAAAAATTAAGGAGAATAACCAAGTAGAAATAGGAATATACAATAAGACAGAAGATTTTAACTTTGAAATAATACACCTAAGCAATATGGCCTTAGTTGCTAATGCTCCTAAAAACCAAAAATAACATAACAGGGTAATCCCCAAAAGAGATAAATCAACTTGCTTAGAAATTGAAGTGTCACCAAAGATAAGCATAGGAGCAGAAGAATCCTTTTTTACGAGATATAAGATAAGACCGAGCTTTAAAAGGATTAAAATCAACTAAGTTTTCTTTGCCCCACTGGAGAATTACCTGGAGATCGGCATTTATGGAATTGGTAGCAGGTTTTCGATAAATTGAAGCTGATTGAGCAGGACAAGGTTTCTGAAAATGGAAAGTGGAATGCAATGTGCTATCATCGGAAAAACTAAGAATAGGATTTCCAGTCAATGGAAGAAGGTCATTAATATACAAGAGGAAAAGAGTGGGGGAAAGAACTGAACCTTGGGGGACACCGGCATTAGTGGAGAAGTTAGAAGACAGAGGGCCATCTACCATCACCCTAAGTAAGCGATTAGAGAGAAAACTGGATAACCAATTACAAAAAAATATTTGGCAAACCATAAGATGGAAGCTT